>NC_086176.1:3775044-4089631 GCF_023053635.1 Elgaria multicarinata webbii
CACAACCCAACAACAAGCCATGGGTTCTCTTTATGGGTTGTTCATGCTTAATGAACCATGGTTTCTTAGCATAGCTAGATTCACACAATACAACAACCCACATTTCATCGATAACCCATAGTTCACTGACAACTCACATTCAACCCATACTCAACTGTGAGTGTTTGTTGTCATGTTGTGTGAACCCAGCCAGTGATGTAGGAATTAGGCATGGGCCCTACTTCATCCTTGAATGAAGTAGCTGTTGGAGGAGGGGAGCTTAAACCCAATAAAAGCTCTTGTTTTCAATCTGTTACTGTGTTTTAAATGTTTACATTCCTGTTAGGCTTGTTTTGGTTTGTACTTTTATACTGTAGTTTTAAACTTTTACATTTTATGTCGTATTTTATTATGTATCTTGTAGTTTTAATTGTTGTGAACTGCCCAGAGAGTTTCAGCTATTGGGCAGTATAGAAATGTAATAAATAAATGGAATTGGTCCTTGTGCAGTGAAATAAGATGCAACTGACTGACATTATGACTTCCTTCAGGTGTTGTTTATAGAGCAGAAGTTGCCATCCGGTGTAGATCCGAAAGTGCAAAGGGGCAAGAAAACATTAGGTTACACTGGAAGGGCAACAGTAAATGGAAACAGGATCAGATTGGGCAAACAGTTCAGTACAACCAAGGTACGATGCTAACTTTCTGAAAATAACCTTTTGCCTCAGAAGAAACTCTAGAAGTACTACCGTGTATTCTGATCAGTAATTGCTTTTAGCGTATGTTCTCTCTTATCTGCCAGAATCTTGCACCAGAGATAGGCCCTGTTCAGAAGGCACCTTAAACCATGACAGTAACCACCATGAATAAGGCAAAAAGCCTTATTCACTGTGGTTAAAGCGTGGTTTAAGGTGTCTTCTGAACAGGGCCACAGTCATGATTTCTGGGAGCTGTTTAGCCTGGGCAGGATCTACACTACTGCTTTAAAAGGGTTTATAACCATATTGACAACTATTGGGGCCCAGGAAACACTCCATATACAGTTTTCAAACCGTTTTCAAAGTGTTATATCCTGCTTGGTGTAGATCTGGCCCTGTTTTCAGAATTTGATTGATTGTCCCTAAAGAAGGATTTCACTGGACTGAAATTTGTTGGGCTGCAATAAATTCTTACTGTTAGCACCTCTGAGAATTGGTTTCTCATATATGTTCCTTCTTTCCCCAGCATCAGATAATCTGACTGCTAACTAAGGCTCATTTTAGCCATCATTTTGGCTGTTGATAGAGATTATCCTCTGTAAATTTGTCCAATCCTTTTTTTTAAAGGTTTCTAAAGTAGTGGTTATGATCCTGCCTTGTGGTAGTGAGTTCCATAAGTTAATGATACTTTGAATGAAGGAAGTACTTTGTACAATTTTAATGTCCCTCAACTCTTCTTGATAAGTAAGAAAGATTCAACATCAATTATCTTCCTTTGATTTCTATAGAAGGAGGGATGACCTCCCCTTTCTCTGTTGACTTCCTACCATAGAGTTGGAAGGCAGGCGTGCTTAGAGTTCTTTATGAGCTCGTAGGATCAATGGTAGAGTCCAGGAAGAGAGAATTTATTTTATTACCATTATTTCTGTGCTGACTTCCTGTGCAGCTGACATACAAAATTAAAATATAACATACTATTAAAATCAGCTAAATTAAGATTACAAAACTAATGCAGCAATCTAAAACACTTTCCAAAAGGTAGAAGGATCGTGAGAGTTTGACTAGTGCCCATTCTCCCCAGCAGCTCTCCTCCCCACACCTCTCTGGGGTTGTCTTCCCCAAGCGTCACAATGGTTGTATTACCTTCTCTTTTGCCCTGCCCGGCAAAGCAGCATGGCAATGTGGTCATGCTAAGGACACTTGGCACCATGCTAGCCTGACTGAAGCTGCAAGGTGTGTGTTTTTTTTATTTTGAAGGCTTGTTATTGCTGTGCAAACTTCACAGTGTGAACACAAAAATAACTCATTGGTTTGTTCCATTCTTAATTTCCATAGGATGTTTTAGAGAAATTGAAGGAATTGCACCCATTACCGGGCTTGATTTTAGAATGGAGGAAGATCACCAATGCAATAACCAAAGTGATATTTCCACTGCAGAGGGAGAAGGTTTTGAACCCATTACTAGGAATGGAAAGGATCTATCCTGTTTCTCAGAGTCACAGTGCTACAGGTAGCAAGTGGGGTTTTTTTTAATGTTAAAAGATAGCTCTGCTGATTGATCGATTTTTGACTGAAAAGAAACTAAATAGGTAGGATGTAGCCATAATGAATAACTGAGGCTTTGTCATTTGACTGTTGCAGGAAAAGTTTCTCATTGTTGAATTTTCATATTTTTATGGAAACTCAAATTTAATTATGAAAACTAAGGCTTGTCTTGCTTGCTTTGAGCCAAATTACAAACTCTGCACAGTGTCATTAAAGCAGAACTATGGCCTTCCAGATATTTTTGGCCTACAGCTCCAATGATCCCTCAATGCTGGCTATGCAAACTGATGAAAACTCAGTCCAAATCTCCAGATGACCTAACTAAGTGGTTTCATTCTAGATATTAAACAGCATGTGAACTAAAATACAGGCCTGCAAAACCTCATAGCATAACTCCCCACCAGACATTCCCACCAAGACGGGAGTGAGGGATTCAGGCATGGACTGTCATAGTCAGCTGTGCAGTCCAAGCTGTGCCATCTCTTGTCTTCTCCCAACCTTCCCCCACCCCTACTATGGGTGGGAGGAGAGTGTTCACCAACAGTCCTAAGTCTGCTTCTTCCCCCACCTATCAGCCTAGCCCAGGAAGGGAGACAGCAAGACAAACCAGGTGGTTCACTGAGCATGATAGCCCATGAGAAGGAGAGTTTAACAAGCCTCTTCCCCCAGCATTGCAGCAATTTTGGCAGAAGAGCATGGGTCTGCCCTCAGACAGGATGAACCAGCCTAGAGAGGGATTGGATCTAAAGGAGGGGGAAAGTGGGATCCCGCTTTCCCTTTCCTCAAGCCCAGTAGAGACTTGCTCTTCCTGGACGTTCTCCCTTGGAGAACACTGTGCCTCCTTTGCTAAAATCACTAAACAAAAGAGGGACAAATGCACAAATGGAGGAGCGGTGGCACTTCTGACACATTTAGTCTTCAGCCTCTTCTCCAGTTCCTGACATGTGGGTGATTGACACCTCAGACCTCATGGTGATCTTTAACCACTCTGCTGCTACTACTTTCAACAAGCAGCTATTTTGTTCTGTTCATGACATGGCCATGTCATCGGAAGAGGAAGAAAATGATGTATGTGGAAGAAGAAAAACAGCATGCCAAAGCAAGAAGGGGTCACATTACCTTTCACCTGCCACATTCTTGAAGGAATGTTTCCTGGTCTTCACCTGACATTAGACTCAGAAACTCCATGTTTGCTGCTACTTGTCCACATTTTAGGTCTTCCAAAGCTGCCAATTAGAAATATAAACACTATTTGGTAGCAAGTTGCAGAGAGCCTAAGATAAAAGAGGAAAAAAAGGAAATATTTTCCTTATTCCTACACTACTTTAAATGAGTCACCATTGGCAGTGTATATTCCATACAAAAATTGGGATTTTGGAACATGTACAGATTGAGTGTTCTCATTTAGAGAAAGCTGATTATTTTAAACTGACAAAGGACTTCCTTGGTGTTTTTTGTTTTATTTTTGTTTTGTTTTCAAGAGAACTATATTTCACAGAGTAGAAAGCTTGTTGATTAACTCTACTTTGTTTTCAGCTTTTGGGTTTAAATATGTTGCGATTTCATTCAGCTTCCATATTCATTCGATGTTGTACTGCAACAAACTGCATGCTTTTAGCTTTGCCCCATACTTGCTTTTAGGTCGCGTAAGCTTCAGAGAACCAAATATACAGAATGTTCCTAAGGATTTTGACATTGAAATGCCAATCTTGGTTGAAGAAAGCCCTCCTTCCCAAAGACAACAGAAGGGGTTCAGTATTCTAGGAAGCAGGTAAAAATGTATAGGACATTTCTCTCTCTCCATTTTCTCATCTTAATTTCTAGTCACATTCCTAAAAAGACAAGGGTATATCAAATTTGGAATATGACAGTTGAAAGACAGTCTGTATTTATTAGTAATTTATATCCTACCCTTTTCTTATCATGGAACTCAAGCTGATGTGATCAGTCACAGGCCTGCTTAGTCTCAGCATGGTGCTTGTGTCTCAGACCGTTTCCCCCCATCTATTGACAGAAGTAAATTGCTCACTGATGTTATGGTTTTTGCTTAATTGATGGCATTTGTACATTGTCACTGTTGATGACAGAAAACTTTGAGGCCTCTTGTATAGCGCACCCTTTTCCTTGATGCTGCAGATGTAGGTCTTTCCCATAGAAAAATTAAGCCACAGCGCTTGACCTACTAGAAATGACTGGTTACATCCAAACTATAGTGAGTAGTGACAATCAGCAGTCAGATATAAACTTTTGGATTTAAAGATTTTATTCTGATATGTTGTTTAACTTGATGTGTCTTATAGCAATCAAATGACAGCTTTTTAAATATATATATTACAGAGGTAGAAAGTATTCTATCCTACCATGTGAGTCTAAGAATAAGACTGAAAAGCTATCCAACAGGAAAGGAATACCATTTTCTGTTAGCATGAGACATGCCTTTATACCATTTCCAGGTAACATCTTGATTTATTGCCATTGGCATTTCAATAGACATAGGATTATTGCTAATAAGAATTTAGTTAGAAGATGGTATCATTCTGTTCAGTGTGCTTGGAAATCTGTAATTTCTTCATCATAGTCTCTGTGCATCGCACACATGGGCTCTATGCCTGCGTGGAGCTCAACTTCGGGAACCTTCTATATCTGAGATGATTTGGGCAGGAATCCTCCCCCACCGTCCCGCTGCGCATGCTCCAGTGGGCTCCTGACCAATCCCCCAGTTCTTCATTGACTACCATTGTGGCAGCTGCGATTGAAAGGACTTCTCTGTTGTTCAATTGAGCTGAGACATTCTTATAGCTTCTTTTTCTTTTATTCCTTCTCCGTTCTACTCTTAGTATTCTATCTGTTTTGCTTCCCTGTTTGTTTTGGTCTGCCTTTTCCACTAAAGCAATCTTGAATCGCTTACGCCTAGGGTGCATGTCCATTCAGGCCCCCTTTAGAAAGTGCGTCAAATGTGGGAGTAAGCTCCTACTGACGGACAGCCACTTGCTGTGTATTCTTTGCTTAGGTGAAGGACATAAAGTTGAAACCTGCCATCAGTGTATGTCTTTCACTAAACAAATTAGAAAGCACAGAGCAGATAGACTCCAGTCCCTTCTCTGGGAAAGAGCGCTACAGACCATTGATGCTCCAAGACAATCAAAGGACGACTCAAGTCATGAAATGGCAACTTCAGCCACTGTGGACACCTCAACTTCTTCTGAAGATCTAGCCAGACCAAATACTCTGGCATCCATATCCCCCTGTCTACCCCGGCTCTAGCCATGGGCTGGTCTGACCCTCCCCAACACTGGGCATGGCTCTCATGGCTACTGGGTGAAAAAGCTTTCAAAAAAGGCTAATAAGCCAAAACAGCTGGAGCTGCAAAAGAAGAAAAGGTGTAGAGAACTTGAGAGACCTTCTCCTTGCAGGATTCCTGTCCCTGTTCCATCACTGCCTCCAACACTCAATTCTCCAATCCCTATAGGGATCAAGATGTTGATACCAACATTGGTATTGATGCCAGTACCTTTGGTATCAGAGGGTGAACTGCTGGACTCCCCGCTGGCCGCGAGCTGCCCTATTCTAGACTCAGTAATTCTTTGAGTGGTTTCACAGTTGTGTGGCCTGTTGGGTATTGTTACCCACAACTATTTTGACAGTCTTCAGGCCAGTCGGAAGCCTGTTTAATTGTCAGTTTTAAGTGGCACTCTCTAATCTTTTCCAATTGAGGAGACCTGGTTACCATAACGTGACAACCCACTGCAGTTTAAATATGTGAAATGACACTCAAAATTCCAAATGTGCCCAGGGACCCTTGCTCTAAGTAGAGAAGATTGTAACTGTTTTCCTTCTCTCCCCACATGCCTCTCAAAGCCTTCTTAACCATCTCCTCTCATTTCTTCTCTCCTTCTTCTTTCACACTTTATACCCTATTCCCAAACTTCCAGTTTATTCCCTCCCTCCCTCCTGCTGCTTCTACATCCACTTCTTCCTATAACAAGTTTGTGCTCTTATCCCATCCCTCTTTATTCCCAGTTTTTAAACATTATTATTAAAAATATCAGCCTTGCTCTCTATCAACTCTCACTGCCTTATCTCCCTATGAGTGGGCATGGTACGGGGTGGTCAGCTAAGAGGCACTGATCAGTCTGAAGCACTGAGATTCAACTGAAGGGTGCTGAGACCCACTGGTGGGTCCTGGCTCATAGTTTGAGTAACACTTGATTAGAAAGTGCAGCTTTTGTTTGTCTGTCTGTCTGTCTATATGCTTGTATGTAGATCATTTGGATGAACAGCAATTAAAAGAAACATATTTTACTCTTAGGGGAAATAAGTAATTCAGAAATTATTTTTGTTCTATTGTCTTTAGGTGGCTTGATCTTGGCTGCTGATTACTCCCAGCTTGAGTTGAGAATCCTTGCTCATTTGTGTTGTGATGATCAGCTTCTCCAGGCCTTGAATGATGGTACTGATGTGTTCAGAAGCATTGCAGCTGAGTGGAAGATGATTGAACCTGAAGCAGTTGGGGATGATTTAAGGCAACAAACCAAGCAGGTAGTCTTGAAAATATGTAGCCTTCCTGGGACATTGAACATAGCTGAATGAAAGCGACTTTCGATAAGTTTGTGTGAGCTCTCTGCAGGGACTAAAAAAAAGCTATGCATCTTTCTGTTCAAAATAACTTAGATCTCGTCACATGATTGTCTAAAAAAAAAAGTGGTCAAGCCTCATTCTTTTTATCCATCGTTTCACTCCTTTCTTGACTTGTGCCTAGGGAGTGCAGGATCACTTCCATTTTCTCTATTCCCAGTATTCCACAAAAGCTTGCCTCACCTTTTTCTTTAGTATCACATCCCTTAAATGGTAAGCTTTATGATAAAATGCAAGCAATCTTGACTTTTGCCTATATATAAATGGAATAAGTAATTAAATTAAAATGGAGTAGGCCTACTAAAAATGTATTTGGAACTGAGGCCAGATTTTGATGCTGAGACAAGAGCATCATGGCTTAGGTGCCACGGCACAGAGCAATAATCCCCCAGCACCACCTTCTGGAATCGGCCATCCAAGTAGGAGCGGAACCACTGCAACGCAGTACCTCCAACTCCCAGCTCAGACAACCTATCCAGAAGGATACCATGGTCGATGGTATCGAAGGCTGCTGAGAGGTCTAGGAGAACCAACAGGGTCGCACTCCCCATGTCTCTCTCCCGACAGAGGTCACCCCACAGGGCGACCAAGGCAGTTTCCATTCCAAAACCAGGCCTGAAACCCGATTGAAATGGATCTAGATAATCCGTTTCATTCAAGAGTGCCTGGAGTTGTCCTGCAACCACCCGCTCAAGCACCTTGCCCAGGAAAGGGATATTAGCCACCGGCCTGTAGTTGTTAACATCCTCCGGGTCCAGATTAGGCTTCTTCAGGAGTGGTCTAATTACCGCCTCTTTTAAAGAGGCCGGCACCACTCCCTCTCTCAAGGAGACATTTACAACCTCCTGGACCCAGCCGGCGATCCCCTCCTTATTTGATGTAATGAGCCACGAGGGTCAAGGGTCAAGCACACAGGTGGTCGACCGGACTTGGCCAAGCACCTTGTCCACATCCTCGGGCCTCAATAACTGAAACTCATCCAATAAAACTGAGCCGGACGGCGCTCTGAACGCCTCTACTAGTGGTGCTGCATTAAGTGTGGTGTCCAATTCATGACGAATCTGAGCAACATTATCTTCAAAGTGCCGTGCAAACTCATCACAGCGTGCTACCGAGGGTTCAACTATCTCACGCCCTGGCCCAGAGTGTAACAGGCCACGAACCACTCGGAAAAGCTCCGCCGGACGACACTGAGAAGATGCAATGCTGGTGGAAAAGAACTGTCTCTTTGCCACAGAGTAGGCTCGATAGTGAGCTCTAGCCCGTGTTCGATCAGACCCAGCATGAGTTTTCCTCCACCTGTGTTCTAGCCGTCTCCCCTCTTGCTTCATCGCCCTCAGCTCAGGTGTATACCAAGGAGCTGACCGGGCTCTGCTCAGAGGGAGAGGGCGCTTGGGCGCGATCGTGTCAACCGCCCGAGTCATCTCTGCATTCCACAGAGCGACCTGGGCTTCGACAGGAGCACCGGCCATATCAGCAGGAAAATCCCCCAGAGCCCTCTGGAATCCATTGGAGTCCATTAGCCTCCGGGGTGGACCATTTTAATAGGCCCCCACCCTTGCAGAGGGGAAAGGCCGCTGAGAGTCTAAACCTCAGTAGGAAGTGATCTGACCATGACAAGGGGGTAGATGTTAGTTCCCCCACGTCCAGATCACCATCCTCCTGCCCAGTCGAGAAAACCAGATCAAGCGTGTGTCCCTTTGCATGTGTTGGGCCGATGACATGTTGAGACAGCCCCATGGTTGTCATGACAGCCATGAAGTCCTGAGCCGCTCCGGATACAGCAGCCTCAGCATGGAAGTTGAGATCCCCCAGAACCACCATCCTGGGGGTCCTCAACACCAGGTCTGAGACAACCTCCGTCAGCTCAGGCAGGGAGACTGTTGGGCAGCGGGGTGGATGGTACACCAGCAGAATCCCTAATCTGTCTCGAGTACCCAACACACAGTACAAACACTCCAGACCAGCACTCGACTGAACAGGAAGCCTAGAGAGGGAGATTGTATTCCTATAGACCAGGGCAACCCCCCCTCCCCGGCCCTTGAGTCTATGCTGGTGCTGCACCGAGTACCCAGGAGGGCAGAGCTGGGTGAGAGCAACCCGCCCCCAGTTCACCCACCCAGGTCTCAGTGATGCATACCAGGTCAGCCCCCTCATCCACAATCAGATCATGGATGAGGGAGATTTTATTCTGGACTGACCTGGCATTCAGCAGCAGCACCACCAGACCCGAGAGCAAGCTGATAAGGCCGCCAGGAACTATCCAGTTGGGGTAGGAACCAGAAGAGGGAATAGCTGTAAAGAATCTATCCCCTCTTCTCCTCATCTGGCCTGTTCCTCCCCTAGCACCATACCTCCCCCTACCCGTGACCACAGTTATGTGGGCATCCCCGTATCCCCCAGAGCTCCCCAGGCACATATTAAAAAGTAATTAAAATGTATTTTACAATTTGCTGCTGGTTGGCTGGTTGGAGATCTTCAGCAGGTACAGCAGTATGGTAGCTCCTATGTGCGACGCAAAGTGCGGCGCCAAGTGCGCACTCGGCGCCGCACTCGGCGCGGCGCCGAGGCGCTGCCTCTGGCAGGCTGCAGATGTACCTGGAGAAAGAGGGTGGAGCACTTGGTCAGCTGACGCCCACCAGGTGAGGGGAGAGACTGCAGAGGCAAGCCCCAGCAGTCTCTGTTCTTCTTTCCCGCCCACCAGCCAAACACATACATATTATTACAATATGTAATAAATATTTATTACATTTATATACCGCCACATAGCTGAAGCTCTCTGGACGGTTTACAAAAGTTAAAACAGTAAACATTTTAAAAAGTATACAAAATTTAAGAATCATCAGAAACATAAAAACAACAGTATCCATTTAAAAACAACAGTTCTGGGGTCTGTTAGAAAACAAACAGCGTTGTTAAATGCTGTTAAATGCCTGGGAGAAGAGAAAAGTCTTGACCTGGCGCCTGAAAGATAACAGTGTTGGCGCCAGGCGAGCCTCATCAGGGAGATCATTCCACAGTCGGGGGGCAACCACTGAAAAGGCCCTCTCTCTTGTTGCCATGGTCCGAGCTTCCCTCAGAGTAGGCATTTGGAGCAGGACCTTAGATGTTGAGCACAGTGTACAGGTAGGTTCATGTCGGGAGAGGTGTTCCATCAGGTATTGTGGTCCCAATCCATGTAGGGCTTTATAGGTTAAAACCAGCACCTTGAATTGGGCTCAGAAACATATAGGCAGCCAATGCAAGCAGGCTAGAACCAGTGTCATGCTCAAACCTCCCTGTACCAGCTATCAATCTGGCCGCTGCATTTTGCACAAGCTGCAGCTTCTGAACCATCTTCAAAGGCTGCCCCATGTAGAGGGCATTGCAGTAATCTAATTTGGAGGTTAACAGAGTATGGACAACTGAAGCTACGTTATCCCTGTCCAGATAGGGACGTAGCTGAGCCACCAACTGGAGTTGGTAGAAAGCACTCCATGCCACCAAGGCCACCTGAGCCTCATGTGACAGAGATGGTTCTAGGAGAACTCCCAAGCTATGAACCTGCTCCTTCAGAGGGAGTGCAACCCCATCCAGAACCGGTTGAACGCCCCCATCCGGTCAGAAGAACCACCCACCAGCAGCATCTCAGTCTTATCTGGATTGAGTTTAAGTTTATTAGCTCTCATCCAGTCCATTGTCGCTGCCAGGTGGTTCAGCACATCCACAAACTCACCTGATAAAGATGAAAAGGAGAAGTAGAGCTGCGTGTCATCAGCGTATTGATGACAACGCACTCGAAAACTCTGGATGACAACAGTTTCATGTACATGTTAACAGCATGGGGGACAAGACTGAAGAGTCCATGGGGCTGAGCAATGTTCCCCAAGCACCACCTTCTGGAGCCAGCCCACCAAGTAGGAGCGGAACCACTGGAATGCAGTGCATCCCACTTCCAACTCAGCCAGACGTTCCAGAAGGATACCATGGTTGATGGTATCGAAAGCCGCTAAGAGATCAAGGAGAATCAACAGAGTCACACTCCCCCTGTCTTTCTCCCGACATAGGTCATCATACAGGGCGACCAAGGCTGTTTCTGTGCCAAAACCAGGCCTGAAACCCGACTGAAATGGATCCAGATAATCAGTCTCATCCAAGAGTGTCTGGAGCTGTCCCGCAACCACCCGCTCAAGGACCTTGCCCAGGAATGGAACATTTGCTACCGGCCTGTAGTTACTAAGATTTTCCGGGTCCAAGGAAGTTTTCTTCAGGAGTGGTCTCACTACCGCCTCTTTCAGACAGTCTGGGACCACTCCCTCTCGCAGAGAGGCATTAATCACTTCCTTGGCCCAGCCAGCTGTTCCATCCCTACTAGCTTTTATTAGCCAAGAGAGGCAAGGATCCAGTACAGAGGTGGTTACGCGGACCTGTCCAAGCACCTTGTCAACATCCTCGAGCTGTACCAACCAGCTAGTGTTGCAAACTACGGTGGCTGTAAATGCCTGGGACCCATGCTTCAGATTCAGAACTGAATCCAAAGAGAGTCAGCCCAGGCCCAAAACGCCCAGATTTGAAAGCTCCAAATCAGCCTCCCAGTCAAATCACGGTGATTGTGCACAACCCTAAAATATACCAGAAATATGGCCAGGTTTCATTAATACAGTAGATAATAAAATTTATAATATTCAACATTTTTCAACTTATTAGCAGTGCATGTTTGGGATACACAATCAGATGCAAAATATATGTTGGCCAGGCCCAAAGTCCATTCAAGAAACACATGAATCAATATTTTACTAATATACGCAACAAAACATCTCGTATCCCCATCACCAACACCCATCTTGTTGAAAAAAAATGTTTCTGGGTGATGGAAAAATTACATGAACCAAATGCCGAACTTCTTCATGGAATAGAGATGTTCTGGATCTGCAGCTGGATAGTCTTGTTCCAAAGGGTCTGAACAAGAACCTAAAATACTTACCATATCAGAAAAATATATAAACACAACCTTGCAGGCAGTACAATGAATTACAAGTTTAAAGCAACAATGACTATTTAAAACTAAAAGAAATAGCCCAAAGACACCCTTCCTAATTTCCAAAAGAAGAAAATAATCAGTAAAAATGCCAAAGGACAGCTGAAGCAACTTCCTGGCCCTTTATGAGGTTTCTCAGGACACAGGGAGGGCAGGGCAGAGCAGATGGAACAGCTCATCTTGGGTTGTAATAGGCGATTTTCCTCGGCCTGCTTGCATTTCCTTCGTGCAAGTCTGTGTCTCTTTTTGCTCTCATCTTGACCAGAATTCTACTTTCCAAAGGAAGCCCTCATTGCTCTAATAGCTTCCTTGACTTTGCTCATTAACCATGTTGGTGACCTCTTGGACTTGGTGCTGCCCTTCCTGTCCTGTTTCCTGTCTTCATTCTAGCTGAACATCTATTATTGTGGGTTTGAATAACCCAGATGTATTCTGGAGAGGTTTGATCCCCTTGGTTTTCCCTTTCAGCTTTCAGTCCTCATTTTTGAGAAGCTCTCTCTCTCTCTCTCTCTCTCTCTCCTTTAAACATTTTTAATAAACAACGAAAAGTCAAAAGAGGGAAGCTGAATATCCTCAATCAATCAACTTCCTTTTCTTGCCTTCTGTGTTTAGGACATTAGTATTGAATCTGGGCTTTTATTATTGAAAACAACATTCAGAAATATTTTTTGCCATTTAATCTCTACTCATGTATGGCATCCAGTAATGTTTGAAAAAGGAAGGTCATCTTAGATAACAATTTCATTTTAATTGCTGTTATTTTTCCCTCTGCCTCATATTTAATTTGGCCCACCATTCTAAGGAAGTGAGGCAGGTGGCTACTAGGAGGAGGGCTTTCTCCGCTGTGGCACCCCGGTTGTGGAATGAGCTCCCCAGAGAGGTCCGCCTGGCGCCTACACTGTACTCCTTTCGTCGCTAGCTGAAGACCTTTTTATTCTCTCAGTATTTTAACACTTAATTTTAACTTAAATTTAAATTTTAATATTCTAACTCTATTTTAATCTTATATCAATTTATCCTGGTTGTGCTTTTTATACTGTATTTTGTAATTATGCTTTTAACATGTTGGTTGTTTTATGATGGTTTTAATTTTTGTGAACTGCCCAGAGAGCTTTGGCTATTGGGCGGTATAAAAATGTAATAAATAAATAAATAAATAAATAATTTTTGATTCCAGTAGAAATCTCTAAACTTTCCTCCAAGGCTGAGCGTTAGGCAATATAGACTATTTGACTTATAGGATCTGCAGCCCTGATGCCTTTCCATATACCTTCACCAACTGCATTGCCTTTTCTGAACTGGCCATTGGTTTAGCCCACTTCAAAACAAAATAATCTGTGAACATATTAATCTAGTTTATGTGTGAATTAACCCAAACGCCTTCTATCAATGAGGAATGTCAGATGCTATTTATTGTTTTACTCTGTACAGCACCATGTACATTGATGGTGCTATATAAATAAATAATAATAATAATAATAATAATAAGCTGGCAAGGGTTTGAACAGAAAGGACAAACAATAAAGTTGATAATGGGCAACCTTGGCTGGTGCCCCTGATGATTTGGCTTCCAAGGCAGTCCGAGCCATTTGTTCTGACTCTTTCCTGATTTGGGGAGTATAATTGATTTAAGCAGTTAATTATTTCGTCCCCCCAACATTTTCTTGCTTAATTCAAAAATAAAACTTTGTTCTAACATGTCAAAGGCTGTGGTGGTATCTAGTGATGTTCTGGGATATTGCTTTTGTTCTTACAATGAAAAAATATATATTTAATAATCTCCTAATTGGATGTACACTTTTGCTTCTTCTAATAAAACCAATTTGATCGGAGACTATATAATATGGGGCTTTATGTCACCAAGCTTTTCAGCAACAACACTAGTGAATATTTTATGTCATGATTTAATAACGTGATTGGACAGCGTGAGTCTGCTAGTTCAAGGCCCTTTCTGTAATGCTGAATATTTGCCAGGATTGGGGGACTTCATTACAGCATTAAATAGTTTTACCATATGTGGAACGAAATAATCAGCATAAATTTTATAGAAATGTATTCATCTGTCCCTATTTGCATCGCCATAATTCTACCAAATTAAAGTTTTTAATGATGTTTAAGAGAATTGTGGGTTTTACACTTGCCCCCACCTGCATCCTGCCTCTGTTTATTTTCCCTGAAGTGTCCAGAGTACAGCAATCAAATTGCCCTTATCTCAAACTTAAATTTATCTAATAGTATCAACATGCTGCGCAAAAAATTAGCCTGATCCACATTGGGACAGCAAATTGCTCCTTGTACTAACTTTTCTATCCCCAGCAGACCCATGAAAAATAAGTATCATCTGCTTATATCTTCCTTCACATCCAGTATTTCAAAGTCAACTTTCTGTGTAGAATTGTTGCACCTCCTCTTGAATTAAGGAACCCATGGCCACAAATACTTCCTCCATGCCTGGAAAATAGAATAATTTGTTTTTTATGATGTGTTTCTTGTATGTGCATATGGGTTTATTTTGCTTAATGATCCTTTCAATGTTTCGTAATTCACCCTAGCCCTTTAACATTGAAAGATGTTGCCTTTATTCCAGTCATTTCTCAGACGCATACAGCCTATTTTTGTTGTCTCCCCTGTGGTCACTGCCTTCTTGCAATTACCTAGGAGCAATGGGTTGAACTGGCGTTTAAGCAGTAAACTCAACTTATAACGTATATACAAATAAATTTTAAATTTCTCCATCTCTGCATGACTCCTTTCTGCAAGAAGATGCTCATGGAAACTAGCCTGAAACTGTAGAGTGAAATCAATTTTGCAGCTTGATCCAATCATTTAACAAAAGACCCCCTGCCCCCTGGCAAGAAGCCTAATAACATGAAATTAAAAACCACAATGACTCTGTTCAAATGACACGCTAAGCCACGGTGATTAAGCTTTTTGAGCTAAACATTATGACTTAGCATATCATGTGAAGCATGACTTAGTGTGTTGTGTGAACTATTCCTAATTGTGGCTACATAGGCCTTTGCTAGAACTAAGGATTATCCCAGGCAAATGGAGGGGCCGTCCCTGCCTGCTCCTTGGATCCCCTGTGTATCATTTAGATGCACAGGGATGATCCTGGGATATAGGCCTGGTCTAGCCACGGCCATAGCCACGGTTTCTCAGTGGCTGTCCCAGGGAAGCTAGGCTAGCTTCCTCCTTGATGTGTTTTAGGAGGGCTGGCAAAGACTTTTGTTCCGGCAGACCTTTGGTGAATAATTGGGACTTCTGTCTGTGTCAAGGACTTTTAAATTGTTGTTTTAAATGTTTAAATGTTTTAATATTGGAATTTATTTAATATATTTTTAACTCAGTATATTTCTATTTTTAGGTTTTAAATGTATGTATGTATTTCATTTTAATACCGCTCAATAGCCAAAGCTCTCTGGGAGGTTCACACAAATTAAAAACCATTCAGAATATAAAACAAACAGTATAAAGACATGATATAAAATACAATATAAAACACAACCAAGATAAAATCAGCAGCAGTACAGAAATACAAATTTAAAATACAAATTTAAAACAACAAAGTTAAAATTAAAGTGATAAACTGTTAAAATACTGAGAGAATAAAAAGGTCTTTACCTGGCGTCTGAAAGAATATAGTGTATATGTTTTAAATTTTGAGGCCCAGCATTGGACAAAAGCCGGAAATAATAATAATAAGAATAAGAATAAGAATAAGAAGGAATCTGGTCTAATCAGAGATCGGAGATAAGACACAGAAGCTGGTGGGCTTGATGGATCGTCTCTGGCGTCCCGACTATTTGTCAGTGGTGCCAAAATGCACCATGACTGCTGACTTCAACCTGGCACTGTCTTTTAGGCTAGGATGTGTGATATCTGCAACCCTCACACCATGTAAGCAATCTACCAGCCTGTTACAGACCCAGCTACCTATGTCTCTAATGATCTAAACTCCCACAGTCATGAGCCCCCCAGTCTCCAAAGGCATATTTCCGACTCAGAAGGATATCTGTTCAGCCCCCAAAGAAACGATCCCTTCTAAGGGATTGTTTTGCTATTGTTTAGAGTGATGTCCTCCTTTCCTGTGGTTCTCGTTCTCCATGACAATAGAAGAGTTGTCACCAAAGGAGTGGGATGCCACTATCATGTCTCTGAAGGTCTCTGCCTTTTGCAGCTTTTCCAGTTCAACTACCTTGGTCTCAAGGGAACAAACTCATTCCCTGGAAGCCAGGAGTGCATTGCATTGAGCCCCATGCCCATGACTTCTGTCCAGCAAGCAGGCAGTTATAAGCAAGTGACACGCCCTGGATGCCCCCCCCCCCCCCGCACCCCTGCTGATTTTCTCCCTTCATAGCTGTTTCTTATCCTGTTTGTTTACTGTCAGAACGGGGAAGGATCAATCACCTTGACCTCCTTGCCCTATTGCTAAACTCACCTGTCCCTGTGTCACTGAGGTCTTAGCTAGACCAGGCTATATTCCAGCGCGAACCCCGGGATCTTCCCTGTGTGTCCAGATGATGCACAGGGCATCCCGGGATCAGGGAGGGATCATACCTCCCTTGCCTTGGGATACAGCCCTCCCCTTTGGGCCCAGTTTTTCCAGGATGTATGGAATGTATGGAATTTATATCCCTCAGATCAAGTCCTAGTGCCAGCATGAAGCACATTTACCTAAACTGCAAATTGCATCTGTTATTTTAAAATGGCTGTTCTAGTTTTCGTCAAATAAGCAAAAAAACTTATCCTGACTCCTTGCAGTTAAGGCAGTGAAATGGGAAAAGGGGTGGAAATACTGGTGACCGTATCTCTGTCAATAGTCACATAGAGATAAGTGCAATGCTCAATACAAAGAGCACAAAAGCTATTCTGTATAATTCAAATTAATCTGAACTATATAGTGTTACATAAAAGCAACAATAAAAGCAATAAAACCAAACCCGTTTCGACCATGTAAGGTCTTCTTCAGTGGTATAATACAATATATATATACACACATAAAATGCAAAAAAGAATATTTTTGAATCGTCTTAGCCTGAAAGTCAAAAGAATATGGCATTAGCTACATTCATACTAGTGTTAGAGCCAGAAGTTTACAGCTTGTAGCAGAAACAGAATGCTAAGCTGCCTGAGTCCTTATGTGGTGCTGGAGACAGTTCGAACCCAGATGTGGTAAATTAAGGTTAATTGTGGTGCTTACTAAAACTAAAGAAGACATTCATAATAGATAAATGGATGAGGCTCATTGTAATATAGACTGTAACTGCCAAAAACATTACTTAGGTCAATTATTTGACCCTACAGGCAAGCATCATCAATTGAATTGCAGATTCAAAAGACATGTATAGCAAGATAATCAATAGAGCTTCTAGATAAGAAGGTATCACCAGTAGAAATTCAAATAAAGTGTAGATAAGCCAACCCAAAGTTATAGTAATTAGAATTAGTGCATAGCCATCCAATTGATCTCCTTGTTTAGGCCAACTGGGGGTTTTGTCTTCAAAACAAATACCTTGTATTCTTTTGACTTTCAGGCTAAGACGATTCAAAAATATTTTTTTGCATTTCATGTGTGTGTGTGTGTGTGTGTATATATATATATATATATATATATATATATATATATATATATATATTGTATTATACCACTGAAGAAGACCTTACATGGTCGAAACGGGTTTGGTTTTATTGCTTTTATTGTTGGTTTTATGTAACACTATATAGTTCAGATTCATTTGAATTATACAGAATAGCTTTCATGTTCATTATATTAAAGATATCTTAAGCATTGCACTTATCTCTATGTGACTATTAACAGAGATACGGTCACCAGTATTTCCACTCCTTTTCCCATTTCATCACTGTTCTAGTTGTCTTTCCTCTATATGGTGGTCCAGGAAACTGTGCATTGAGACATCAGGACAAAGTGGACCTCCAGGTGGAAATTACATTGTACCCTAAGTGGTATCTAGTTTTTGGTCTTTTTCACCCCTTTCCTATTGGACTGCTGGGAATGGGCATTTACAGGGTGCAGTCACATAATCTGTCTTGCTTTCTCACTGTTCTCAATCTCTAGGTGTAGTTATAGGTGGCCATTGAGAAGGAACTGAACTGGAAGGCACATGGCCTGCCTCCACAAGGCATGCACACATATATGATCTGGCAGGGTTAAGTGCCAGTTCCCTGGCTAAAACTTCCAAATGTTTTGAGGCTATCTTTGCACAGCCATATACGTAGTATGTGTCATGTCTCAGATGGCCACTGAACAACCACAGAACTAAAAAGGGGGAATATAAATATTCTAATACACAAACATCAGTTATAGGTAAGCAAACTGACTTTCTCATACTTGAATCTTTATTAGCTATACTCTAATGAATTCAAATTTTGTTGTTTTGTTAGATTTGCTATGGAATAATCTATGGAATAGGAGCTAAATCCTTAGGAGAACAGATGGGTGTTGAGGAAACAGATGCTTCAGACTACATTGAATCCTTCAAATCAAGATACCCAGGTAAAGGTTACTAGTAACTTGATTGCCGTGGCTTCTTTGCATAAGTTAGTGATTTAATTGTCAATTGAGCAAAGCTCCTGTTTGTATCTTGGCAGTCCGTGGTTTGTGTTTTAAAAGAACAGTCAAAATACTAAGCAAAAAGCTTTTAAAATAAATAAGTGTTGCGAGCACTTGGTGTTCTTTAAGTCCATATTTATGTATTACCAAAAGCACAAAATAAAGCAACCATGTGATGAACAAAGGGACAGGGTCATAAATTATACCATTTTCTTTCAGTTTCTGCAATTCATAAATCAACACTTGATCAGATGCTACACAATAGTCAATGTTGGCTTAATAGTCAACTCCACAGTTGATTATCAAGGGGGTACTCCCCATGCAACATGATTATGATCAACCGTGGTGTGGATTAAAGCCAGTGTCGAGTTGACTATGGATTGACACATCCCCTGACCACTCCCCCGTGCCCAATCCTCCTGCTGGGATCCCATTGCCATTGTGAGTTCTACTGGCTGGACTAGAGTAGCATCAGCCACTTTGTTTGCCCTTATTAGGGGACTGTGTAATCACTGAAAATAATCAACTGTGTGTGACAAAATAGTCAACAGTGCCCAACATACTACACGATAACCAACGGTTGTTCAAATAATCAACTCTGCACAGCGTTATTTGCATTGGTCATTTAGTCCAAATAACCAAGTGTGTTGTGAAAAAAGTCACAAAAACCAACTGTTTACTATTTAACCCACCATTGACTAGCGTGTTCAGAGGAGGGCAATGTTCAGAGTGATCAGAGCTCAGGCAGCTTGCCTGAGCTCTGTAAGAACACTTAACTTCCAGCTACTAAATCCTTAACTATCTAAGCTACTGTAAACACCGAACTCCAAACAGTAAGTCTTATCCTGAGCAACGCCTCCTTGTCCTGATAAGTTTGTTTTATTTCTCTCTGTGGCTAAAGCACAAGAGAGCAGAGAAATTAAGAATCAAACAGCTTTTTAACTACACTACAACTCCAGCTGAAGTAAACTGAACCGAAACTGGTCCAGAAAAGACTTTAAAAGAGAAACAAACAACCTCCTCTGAAGCTTTCTCTGCAGCGGTTTTATCAGCTTATCAGTGCTGTCTGTATTGTTGTCCCGACTTGGCAAGACTCAGTGGAACAGTTTGGAAAACAAATGCAAGCAGCAAGTCTGAAAGAGCTGCAACTTTAAGTGGCTAGGTCAGAAGGTGGAATCCGAGCCCATACATTTGGGAACAGTCTTTGTTTTTCAGGATTCTTATCCATTTTACCTTATCAATATTATTTTTAAATCCAAGTTGTCTGTCCTGTTCAACAAAATTCTAAACGATATATTAAATATAACTGTTCTGTTACGGTGACTTTTTATTATCACTTTTCGTCTCTTGTGTTATGGTTTTCACCAGAGGACGATACAAACAGCTGGGCTTGGAGCCTGTAACTGAAGATGTTACGTCCTTTCTTAAGGCCCACAAACAATTTAAAATTACTGACTTTTTCTGCCCATCTGCTGAGGAACAAGCAGAGCCAGACTGCAAGTCAAACCCAGCTGCTGAAGGGGTTGAAGAGGTTCTAGATTGGTCTCTGGACCCAAAATGCCTACTGATGTCTATGGACCCAGGAACTCAGACGGGTGGTAGGGACAGTCTAGCTGCAGAACTGGCCTCTGCAGGGGACGCCCTTTTCAGCCCAGGAATCTCACCTCACCACCCAGAAAGCAACGGACTGAGCCCTAAAAGTATCAACATTCTGAATCTCCCATGTAACTCTATAAACAGGAATGGCAATGCATTAGCAGAGCAATCTGCCTTCCACCCCTCGAATGCCATCAATACATCCGATGATTGTCATTCTGAAAAGCAGCTGTTTACCTACCAGCAAGATTTGCTTAGGAGCCTTTTTACCCTGCTGGTCAGATGACCTATCTCAGATAAAGACATTCTTAACTGAGTGTAAGGAACTTCTGACCACCTTAGTGAACTTTGCGCTAGTTAATTTAAGAGGAGGAGGAATATCCTCACACAATGAGAACCTCACGCGGGCTTCTGGCAACAAGTCTAAGCTAAATGTTGACGACATAAACAAATCCCCTACCCGAGTGTCCTCCAACAGGAAGGTTGGGAAAACCTTGTGCAGGAGGGTTAAGGACAAAAAGAACAAAACCACACTGCTGAGAAACAAGACACACAGATCCAAATCTGCCAATGCCACAACTCAATGCAAAAAGGAATCAAAAAACAAAATAGCCTCAGCAAACACTGAGAGTCCACTTAAAATGGTATTTAATTCCCTAGCTAAGCACTTGGAGGATGTGACTATGATCATGAAGTCAAGCTATCTGAACTCCACTCATCCAGTGAGCACAGTCCACCATGCAAGGGCAGATGGAAAAATGGAACTAACTGAGCTTAAAGCAGAGTGGGCCCACTCTAACACCAAAACATCTGTTTATCCTCAGGATCCTCAGCCACTACCATCGCTCTCGATCAAGGGAAACACTACATCTTTGATGCCCCATCCGCAAGATCATAGGGTGACTTCTCTTTTGGTGAACAATCCCTGGCAGCTACAACTAATAAAGCAAAACCTGGTCTTCTCCAACTACCCTAAGCCTAAGGGCTCGCTGACTCAGACGGAACACACAAAACATTTTGTGCAGTTCATATATGATCACTTAGAGATTCAGATTGACTCTGGCTCCATCCAAAGGATTGAATATCTTTTCTATAACTATACTAATGCCCGTGCTATTGTAACCTTTGATTCTTGTGACATAGCTGCAAAAATCCTAAGTGCCAGAGAGGTACTACTCAATAAGGATGTAATTGTAAATAGACACTTTGTTAACACCATCCCGGCTTTCCACGTACGAGGTTTGAGAAGAGGTGCAAGCCCTGTCAATGCACCTAGCAGAGAACCTCCTGTTGGAGACCTAATTGATCTCAGCGTGCCCTCAGATTCTTCTCTTAATCCCCCATCCCAGTCATTCAAAGATACTCTAAATCCTGGAATGCCCCATAAATCCCCAGCTGCTGAGAATCCTCTAATAATCAATACCAATGCCCTTCTTGTAGAGGAGAGATCGCTGATTGAGAGTTTTGGAGCCCTCTCTGCGATGGACCAGAACGCGATTGTGTCCAGACTCTTAGCTTCTGATAGCACTATTACTGAACAGCCACCAACAGGGCCCTGAGCTCAATCAACATAACAATGGTCATCCCATCACCGATCCCTCAAAAGAGGAGCAAAATATCTGGACTAGGATAGGGTGCACAACTCGTGTAGAAAACTCCTCAGACAATAATCAGAGAAAACTCAGCCTCAAGGAGGCTCCAGCCCTAAGTCCCAAGATTACAGTTAAACATCCACCAAATCTGGGCCAACAGACTGTCTCCCCTAACCACAGAAGGTGTGGGCTTCTGTCTGTTCCATCTGGAAACACTTCTACTGCAGCAGGATCCTCTCCCATAAAGCAGAAATGCTCCAGCTACAACACACCGGATTGGATTGTCATGCAGTCCCTGGACCCTCATGAGATTGGTTCACCCAAGACCAAGAATTCTGCCAGGCAAATTGCATCACCCTTCAACCCCCATGCTTTTGCATCCAATTGTGGTGTTCTGGGAGACCAGAAGGGAGGCATGGACACAATATTTGAATCAGATTGACTCTGCCTGGGCCATGCCAACAGACCACTAAAAATCCTCTCCTGGAACATTGCTGGCTGGAAATCTAAATGTAGAGACCCTGACCTCCTAACTTACCTCAACAGCTTTGATGTGGTCATGCTCCAGGAGACCTGGTGTGATGACCATATCTATGCTAATGGTTTTGTGTCCTATTGCCTCCCTGCATTGCCAAGTAAAGGAAAGGGCAGAGCCAGAAAGGGTTTAAGTATCTTGGTGTCTTCTTCCCTTGACACCAGGATAAGAGAACTCCCCAACCACTCCTCATCCATTCTGGCTCTGGCCTTGGAATTGGGGGTGCTGGGCTGACTTTGCTTATATTTAATGTCTACTTTCCCCCAACAGCTTGCAAAGAGACTGTTCAGGCTAGCTGGCTTAAAGCTGAAGGCTGTTTTCTAGAGCAGTCAGCTAAATTCCCCTCAGCCTATCCTATAATTGCGGGCGATTTCAATGCAAGAACTGGAACCCATCTCCTGGACATCTCCAGGTGTGGTGATCTATACACATTGGGCAACAACAAACTCAGAGCTGGCCAACGCAACTCCAAAGACTCCTCTGTCAATTCTGCCGGAGTCTGTCTGCTCCAGTTTGTCTCCAGAAATGATTGCCGTATCCTGAATGGCACTAGTGCTGACGATGCCTGGGGTGAATTTACATATATCTCTTCTAAGGGAGCAAGCACAGTGGACTATATTTTAGTCCACCCCCAGCTTCAATCCTGGGGGTGTAACTTAAGAGTTGCTGTACGCTCTGACAGTGACCACCTCCCACTGGAGCTTTCTCTGGAAAACCTAGGCTCTTCAAAACTGTCTTCTCACCCCTGTACTTCTCCTGGTTCTCTTAAAGTAAATTCTAACAGGATCAAATGGTCTCACAAAACTGGCCTGGTTTTCAGTAGGTTAATCCATTCCCCCTGTCTACTGGATGTTATAGATTCAATCTCCACGACCGCTTCTCCTAGACAGGGCATCTTAGCTTTTGAAGAGGTTACACAGGCCTTGTGCTCCTCCCTACAAAACTCTGTCAGCACAATGACATGCCCAAGAACCAGTAGAAACAATTGGTTTGATCGGGAGTGCATTAATCTACGGAGATGCATTCAAATGGCTTATTCTTCATATCGCACAAACAATGATTGCCAACTCCCACATTCATATTTTGTGCTTAGGAGAGAATATAAGAAATTGTTACAGTGCCAAAAGAATGAAGCAACCCGTGAATCCTGGCAAATGTTGATAGCTGCTTCTGTAACTCGCAGCTGCAAAACTTTCTGGCAGCTAGTATCGGGTGCTCTAAGCAACAGAAGTGGTGGTCCAGAATGCCATATTTCTGCTAGTATCTGGGAAAATCATTTCCGTATTGTTTTCAGTGACAGTAGTGACACAAATCCCTCTCCCTGCCTATCTCCTGCTGCCCCTGAATGGCCCCCGGTTGACTCTGCCTCTGTGGAGGACTTACTTCACCAGCTAAAGCCTGGCAAGGCTCCCGGCCCTGATGGTATCCCTTCAGAGCTGATTCAAAGTAACATCAGCTGGTGGGCCCCACTGTTGGCCTCCCTATTTTCATTAATTAACCAATCAGGCATTATCCCAGCAGCTTGGCTGAAAGCCTTCATAATTCCAATACATAAAAAAGGCCGTAAGGATGACCCATCTAACTACCGCCCTATTAGTCTGCTATCGATAGTGGGGAAGGTCTATGCTAGTTATTTAGGTCTCAAACTAAAGGCATGGATCAATGAGCATGACCTACTAGGTGAAGAGCAGATTGGCTTTAAACCTGGCTGCTCAACCCTGGACCACTGTTTGGTCCTGGCTCATCTGGCTTATAGATACTCTGCCCCTAAAGGTGGCAAACTTTTTGCAGCCTTCATTGATTTAAAATCTGCATTTGATTCTATATCTCGCCCACGTCTTTGGAACAAACTGGATCAGCTTTCTGTGGACAAAAGACTCTTGTTCTTGATCCAATCCCTCTACCACAACACCACTGCTCAGGTCCGCTGCAGCCCACAAGGTCATTACACAAAAGAGATCGCCGCATCCTGTGGGGTAAGACAAGGCCGTGTGCTTGCTCCTCTTCTATTTAACTTGTATCTGGCAGACCTCCCTCAGGCATTGGAGCCATTACCATCCCATCCACCCAAGATACAGCATATCAAAGATTGAGCAAGTGGGCTCCTATAAATATCTGGGCATATGGTTTCATGAAACCATTTCATGGAGAGAGCAGGGAAAGCATTCCAAGATTAAAGCTGAACAACATGCAGGTGCAATTACCCGCTTCTTTTTTACAAGGGGTGGGAAATTCCTCCCGGCAGCTGTCCAGGTCTTCAAGGCCAAAATCATCCCTCAGATTCTCTATGGGGCACCAATCTGGTTCCTGTGCTCTAAATGCTCCTATGAAGGCATTCAGTCATCTTTCCTTAGGGCGTTATTTGGTGTTCCCAAATGTGTCTCTGGAGCTGTCCTTAATTTAGAGGCTGGTCTGAATTCTGTTAACTGTCTGGCTTGGATCCATGCCAGATTTTTCAACATATTGATACCAAAGTATCTGGTATGAAATATCAGAATATGCATATAATACTCATAAATTTATATGTAATAATGAACTGACAGCTGAACTAAAAATTTTGCTACACTACTTCATGATTTTTATAGGTATTCGGAAATTCCTGAAAGAGACAGTAAAGAAGTGCAGTCAGAACGGGTTTGTACAGACAATCATGGGACGGCGTAGATACCTGCCAACAATTAAGGAGTCAAACCCTTACAAGAAGGCTCAGGTAGGCTGGAAAAGGATTTTTGTAAAAATGCTAAAACTTAGTTGAGGAGAAACATAGTTAACCACACTATTTCTCACTCTCAGTGGTATTGAACTTGGTGTTCCTTGGTGAACTTAGCGCCAGTTCATTCCCATCTGGTGCAAGGAGACATCTGCCAGGGGTAAGCTCCTCCCACTGCCCAGGACAGGCAAGGGACATGGGACCAAGCTCTTTGCCTTAATCCCGGCCTCCGAGGCTCCTCCCAGCCAGTTGCCTTTGCCCGGTACAGAGCTTGTTCTTATCTCTTCTCAATCTGTGCTTTCTAGCCTTGATTTTCTTTCAATCCTTGTTCTATTCCTTACCTTAACAAACTTTTCTCTTTTACTAGTTTAGTTTTCTCTCTCTTTTAAACAAACAAATGAACAAAGAAAAGATTTTGATAACCTTTTTCTAGTTCTTCTGCCTTTTTACCACAAACTCAAAACTCAGAACTCAAAAAAGAAAAGGCGTGGTCAGTAAGGCATCAGAGTTCTCAGGACTCCATCCGCCACTCACAAAGTACCGCCCCCATTTGGCGTTGAGGAGCTGCTGCCTCCGATAGTGAGGAACTCATGGAAGGGCCTGTAGCATCCAAGCAGGGCCCATGCCTGTGCCCCATGTTGCTGAAGCAAACACAGCGCAACAAACACAAGATGCTGTGGAACTAGATGACAAGGGATCTGGTGCCCTCTCCATAATTCCTGCCTCAGAAGAGGCCAAGCCAGACATCAGTCTGGATGAGTTTATGAGGGCATGTAAGCCCTGAGAGCGGGAGGGAGCTGCGACATGACCATTATCCCCCCCCCCGCCAAAAATCAGTTTCATTTTCCCAATATTGTACAACCTGCATTTTCCAAACACAGCCTTTTCCAAAAGCCACAGGAGATTCAGCTAAACATCAGCCCCCCTTCCCCAGGATCAGGCCTAGCTTAAAACAACAGAACGGATATTAGAATGGAATCGGGTCAACTCTCCCGATCAATGAAGGCGATATTAAAAATGCAGAGAAAGGACTTCTTCAGTTCTTTTTCTTCTGCTTAGACCTTGGCGATCTCGTGGAGGGCCCTCTCTGTGAGCTCACCCAGCCATGCTGATGTGGCCCCACAAGTGTGTAATTCCCTGGTCATTCCATCAGCGGGGGGGGGGGGGATTGTGCACTTTCCAGAGGCCATAGAAAGCATGCTTTGCCACCCCCACCCCCATGCTAATCAGGGCCTTAAAGGCCCTCTTAGTGAAAGGTTAAGAGGACCTTTAAGGCTCCCATTGGCAAGTGGGGGGACACAATTTCCCCAAGGCTGGGGAATTCACGTATTTTCCCCCTCCCCCCACTCTAATGTCAGCAGCCTTGGGGAAATCATGTTTCTCCCCCCCCCCCCCGCTGATGGAGGTCTTAAAGACCCAGTTAATAGGCCCTTTAAGGCCCCCATTGGCGGGGGAGAGGTAAGAGAGCAAAGCACAATTTCCCCAAAGTTGAGGAAACCATGTATTTTCCCCTCCATTCTAATGGTCAAGGGAAGAAAGGACAAAGGGCACTCTTGAGGGCTCGAGAGCAGTCAGGCACGAGTGCATCCTAGCATGGGGCCGGTCCACCTGGGCCCGTGAGAGGTGGATGTGGGGGAGTCCACTGCCCTCACAGACCCAGGTGGATTTTCGATGAAATACTATTTCTGCTGCTTTCCCACAGCCAAAGGGAAAAAAGAGGGTACTTCAGACCAAACTCTCTTAAGATGTCTAATAAAACTAAATTGCCCACATCTCCTGCATAATGACCCCCCTTTTTCTCCTGACCCTCATCTGAAGGACAAGGGAAAACATCATGAGCCAACGGGATTCTTGCCTGAGCACCCTCCTGGTTCAGATTTTCTCATTTGGCTAAATTGAATGGTCAGATCCTGGGACATGTTGATGATTGCAACCAAGTTGCAGCTTTGCAGATATCAGGGAGCTGTACTCCTCTCTCAAATGCAACAGAAGTCACCACCCCCATTGGTCCTCATGCTTTATAGTTCTCCCATTCAGATTCTCTGTAGCCCCAAGAGTCCTTACAAAATGCTTGGCTGTTGTGTGCACGAACCTCAGGATGCAAAGAATCCAGGTATTTCCATATCTAGAAGACTGGCTCCTGGTGGGCCCTTCCAAATCAGCACTCCAGCAAGATGTAACCAGACTGCCTCACACTCCAGTTGACAGCGTGGAGGCTCTGACCTCAGATGCAGCCACAGGATTTACTTCCAGTACAGTTTTGGAAGTGGCAAAGAAGCCATCTACAAGGCTAGCTTATGCTCGTAAGTGGACAGATAGCCTTTGCTAAATTCATACAGAATGAGGGAGGTGATCCTTCCGCTTGTTCACTAGCATTAGTGTTTAAGTTTCTATATTCCCTGTTAGATAAAGGTTTAAAGTTATCTTCGGTAAAACTCTACATTGCAGCAATCTCTGGCAAGCATATTCCCTTCCAGGTTTTCTCTATATTCTCTCACTTGTTAGTACGTCAGTTCTGTTAAGAATTTTGTTCCCCCAGTACTCCCTATGATGCCCAGTTGGAATTTATCATAGAATCATAGAATAGTATTTATTTATTTATTTATTTATTACATTTCTATACCGCCCAATAGCCAGAGCTCTCTGGGCGATTTACAAATTTAAGACAATTCAAATATAAAACAACAGTATAAAACCATAATATAAAATACAATATAAAAGCTCAACCAGATAAAAACAGCAGCAGAGTTGGAAGGGGCCTATAAGGCCATCGAGTCCAACCCCCTGCTCAATGCAAGAATCCACCCTAAGGCATCCCTGACAGATGGTCTTAAAGCCTTAATAATCAAACCTTTTGAACCACTAGCTACTGCGGACCTCCGTCACCTCTCCTTGAAAGTAGCTTTTCTTGTAGCAATTACATCTGCTTGCAGATCAACTGAACTTTGCGCATTAAGGGAAGACACACACACCCTTATATGATATTTCACACACAAAAAGTGGCTTTGAGACCTGATGTTTCCTTTCTACCCAAAGTAGTCTCTTCATTTCATCTGAGGCAAGACATAGTATTGCCTACATTTTTTTCCGACCCCATCGTTGCCTCTGGAGACAGTCAAGCACACCTTAGATGTTCGCAGGGCATTAGCCTTTAATCGAGTACATACAGAACTGTTTTCATTGAATGCCACAACTCTTCCTATGCTATGGAGGAGACAAGAAAAGACATCCAATCTCCTCTCAACATTTTGCTAAATGGATTCTAAGCACAATAAAGTTAGCCTATAAACTCACAGGAATGCAGGTTGCAGATAATATCTATCCCGGCCCATTCAACCCGGAGGATGGCGACTTCTGCGGTATTTGAGAAAGGAGTACAGCTCCCTGATATGCAGGTTGCTTACTTGTAACTGTAGTTCTTCAAGTGGTCACCTGTGCATTCATACATATGGGCTCTGCACCTGTGCGGAGCTCATTTCGGAAACTTCTATAGCTGAGGCAAACGTTTTTGGCGGGAACCCCTCCCCCAGTCTCAATTCATTCCTTGAGACTGAATTGCTGGCCTCTTAACTAGGAGAGAAACCACTTGGTATTGACGGCACATTGATATCGACACCAAAGTGGGGATGGTGGGTGGGTTGTGTGAATGCACAGATGATCACTCGAAGAACTACGGTTACAGGTAAGCAACCTGCATTTCTTCTTCGTGGTCTCTGTGCATCACACATATGGGCGATTAACAAGCTTACTCCCTGTTGGAGGAAGACAATGGCTAAGTCAAAATCTCCGTTAGGATCCCTGGTCCGATTTCTGATGAGACTGCTTGAAGTGCAAGTGTTGTTATCTTGTTGCTGCTGTTGCAGGAAATGAGATGAGCGATGGGGTTGTGGTAACACGCTCATCTTTCTAGCCATTGTTTTTTGCATCTGGATTGCATCCATCACCTCATCCTTTTTTTACATTGAACAACCATTCGCCGTTGAATGGCAGGTCCTCAATCTAGCTTACAGAGTGAGACCTGCTAATCATAGGTATGCATGCGAAGCGCCAGAGCGCGCACCATCGCTCTCGACTCACAGTCGGTGAGACGATGGGTCATGTTAAGTTGCTGACGAGAGGAAAAGTTGTTATCTGGACATCATCACTCGATAGTGTATGACTCTGAGGCCCAAAGCAGATGAATATGTTTGGTGACCTGGTAGGTCCAACAAATATGTCCTGAAAACTCCCCTAATAAATGGAGTAGAATCATAAGTAAGTAAGTAATAATTTATTAATGCTTAGCATACAGAATATATACACTATGGAGAAACAACAATATAAAAATACTACATATAATCACAAACAGATTATAATAAAAGAATAAAATTCAGTACAATTAAAAGCATAATTTGAATATAAAATTTGTAGTTAAATAAGAGCATCTCCAGCACAGTCAACTGCAATCTCAGTAATAAATCTTGCCCGAATTTTCATTGCTGCCAGGGCAAAAAGAGATACTTTGTGCTTTACCCTAGAGTCAGTGTCAGACAGGAGATAGAAAATCTTTTCTGAAGTGGTATTGAAGTGTAGTTGATATAGAATAGATTCCAAAAATTTGGTTCTTGGTTCAGAGTATAAAGAACAGAAGAGCAAATAATGAGGCAGATCCTCAATTTCTGGGGCCCCACAAATACACAGACGGAGGGCCAAAGGGGTGCGCTGATATCTGCCATCCGTCACAGCTGTGGGCATAGTTTGAAAACGGAGGGCTGTAAATGCTTGCCTAAGCTTTGGGGATGTAAGCTTTACCAGGTAAACAGCCCTTTGATGGTCAAATTTATAAAGCCTATACCATTTTGAAAATTTGGAATTGTTAATAGCTTGTCTGTCCAGCTGAGCACCATAGTTAAAAATATATTCCCGAAGTTTCTCCCTTGAGTTCAAGACAGAAAAGTTGTCAAGAAGAGCAGGATACAATTCAAGCAACTTGTAATATCTTGAACTCCAGCTTTTGCAGTTTAATAGCTATTCAAAACATAGCTTGGGGAAAACCCTAACTGAGGAATCCTGTACAATTCTCCAATAGTTAAACAAAATAAAATGAATGCGAGGTCTAATAGAGGGGAGATCTACTTCTGTCCGGACCAATGCTGCAGAAGTGCCTGGAGGAAGACTTAACAGTTTTTTAAGAAATGTGTTCTGATAGTGCCTCCAGTTTAACCATTTGAGAGTCATCCCAGCCCCAGACAGCAGCACCATACAGGATCTAGGCAATGACTTTACTTTGAAATATTTTCAGAGCTGGAACAACCAAGTGTCCTCCTGTAGTGTAATAAAATCTAAGGATTGCTCCAATAGATCTCAAAGCCACTGCTCTAATAGCTTCTATATGTGGCATCCAGGAGAAGTTCTCTGCAAAGTGAATGCCAAGGTACTTAAATTCCCGGCATTGTTCAATCTGATGACCATTGATAGACCATTGGAAATGAGAATGTCTTTTCCCAAACACCATCACCTTTGTCTTAGTATAATTAATGCTCAGTTTTTCTTTAGTACAAAATACACTGAGCTTAGAGAGCAGCCTTTTCAAACCTATACGGGTAAGTGAAATTAGAACCATATCATCAGCATATAAAAGGATAGAAATCTTCTTTGACCCAACTGAAGGCGGAAAAAATTCTGGGCCAGACAACGTTGGAATTATGTCATTCAAATATAAATTAAAGAGTAATGGTGCCAGTAGACATCCTTGTTTTACTCCTTTGCTTGTGGAGATAGAATCAGTTAATGAGCCAGAAATACCAACTCTAATTCTAGCAGTTGTATTGGAGTAGAGTTCCTTAATTAGAAACAATAGGCGCTTATCTATATTAGTGTTGGCCAGTTTATTTCACAACAAGTTTCTATCGATCGAATCAAAAGCTGCTGCTAAGTCAACAAAGGTGACAAATAAATGTTTGGTAGGACCAGCAATTCCTTGTTGGGCTAAAAAATAAAGAGTCAAACAGTGGTCAATAGTGCTTTGCCCTTTCCTAAAGCCAGCCTGTTCAGGGTGGATAATATGGTTGGTAAATTCCCAGTCCTCCAGTTTTTTTTAGCAGGTGTTTACTGTATAGTTTGGAGTCAATATCTAGAAGACTAATAGGCCGATAATTGTTAGGGTCTTGCTTATCACCCTTCTTGTAAATAGGAACAACAACACTCTGTTTCCAGCCCATTGGGATTATACCTGTATTTTTAATATGAGTAAACACTTTGGCTAGTATTGGGGCCCACCACTCAGGAAAATATTTAAATATTTCTGGAGGCATCATATTTTCTCCTGAAGCCTTGCGCAGGGCAAGAGCTGCAATCAACTTCTTTATCTCCGACACTGACACAGAGGGCCAATAAGGCAGACAAGCAGTTTCAGAAACATTAGAAGGGTGATTCCCTGGGGATGTAGCTCCATAAAATCTGCTAAAATGAGTATGCCACTGCTGAGAAGAAATGTGTCCTATGATTACCGGTCTAACTGTGTGCATACCAGTAGAAATTGTATCCCAAAACTGCTTCTCATTCTTTTCCGTCACAGCTATGGCTAATTGTTTCCATTGTGTCCTAACATATGTGTCTTTCTATGAGATAACCTCATAGAAGCTAGAATGTCAGGCGAAGTAGTACCATTATTTCTAAATACCTGTCGTGAATAATGCATTAATGCTTTCTGGGCATCTCTACATTCAAGATCAAACCATCTGTTGCCCACTACTCTATTGGGTTTAAATTGTTTGTCACAGACCAATTTAGGTCTAAGATTTTGAATAATGGTTTGATAAACAATTAAGATATCTGAATTAGAATGTAAGATTTCTTGATAAAGGGATTTAAAAGTTGGACTCTCAAATATCTGAAAAATGGAAGTGCCCTGATTGGTTGACCACCTTATTCTCTGTTCTCCCACGTGAATTCCATTTAAATTTTGAGAGGGACATGGGAGGTGGAGCATTTCAAAATTAAATAGCAGCGACAAAGGGAAATGATCGCTTTCAACCCTGTTGTTAACTTCAAATCTATGAATGTCTGGGAGGAAATTGGCAGAAACTGCTATATATTCTATTGTGCTAGCTCCCCTGTTGGTGACATAGGTATAGGTACCCAGCATTATATCCTGGTGGGTTCCATTAAGACATTGCAATTGATGCAAAGAGAGAACCTCTAGAAAACTTAGTCCTGGCTTGTTTATACTAGTATCTTGGGAGACCCTAGCAACAGGTGAAACTTGGACATCTTGTCCAAAATTAGTGCCCTCTACTTGTTTCGAACCAGCCCCAATTCTAGCATTAAAATCTCCACACAGGATGAGCCTTGTGGAAGAGTATTGACACTCCAAGATGGTAAGAGTTTCAGATAGACTATTCCAAATACTATTAGGGCCTAAATTTTTTGACAAGCTTGGTGGGAAATAAACATTTATACAAATAAGAGAGCCAAAATGCTTACTCTTAATAAGTAGGGCCTGTATATATTGTGGACAACAAGTAGTCAATATTTGTATATCTACATGCAAATCAACTGAGATAAATATAGTAAGGCCTCCGCTATCACGGCCTCTAAGACGTGTCTTGATAGCTGGGAGAGAAAAAGATCGAAATCCATGGAGAGATGGTAAATTAGTTTCAGGGGCCCATGTCTCTTGTAGACAAAGAATTTAAAATTTTTGTAAATAAACTGCAAAATTTGCATCATGAAACTTATTTGGCCACCCCATAATGTTCCAAGATATTAAGTTTAGTTGTCAAACTGGCGTAGTCAAGTCTGTAATGTCACACATCTCCAACGATTCTGTCTGAGCAGTGTTTTTTTGTTTGGGAGACAACTCATGCGGAGAGGGTATATTATTAACCCTCTTTGGCTGCAAGGGTTGTACTAGAATTGTAGTTTCACAACCATTCTCATTCGTTGTTAATAGGGCATCTATAGAGCCCCCATCCATATTCCTCTCGGCATTAGTAACATCCCCCATAGATTCTAGATTCACCAGTGGTTCAGCCAAGTCATTAATAGCTAGCATTATGCTCTTTACATCATCCAGTCTAGTGGCAATGTCTTTTTTTCCTTCATTTATCTCTGCAAGCACTAATAAGAAAAATGGCATAGTCATAGAATAGCAGTGTTGGAAGGGGCCTACAAGGCCATTGAGTCCATCCCCCTGCTCAATGCAGGAATCCACCCTAAAGCATCCCTGACAGATGGTTGTCCAGCTGCCTCTTGAAGGCCTCTAGTGTGGGAGAGGCCACAACCTCACCAGGCAACTGATTCCATTGTCGTACTGCTCTAACAGGAAGTTTTTCCTGATGTCCAGCACTCTGGAAGGATCGAGAAGAGATCCTAACTGTCCTCTGTGTGACAACCTTATAAGTATTCGAAGAGTGCTAACATGTCTCCCCTCAATCTTCTCTTTTCCAGGCTAAACATGCCCAGTTCTTTCAGTCTCTCTTCATAAGGCTTTGTTTCCAGACCCCTGATCATCCTGGTTGCCCTCCTCTGAACACGCTCCAGCTTGTTGTCTGCCTCCTTCTTGAATTGTGGAGCCAAGAACTGGACGCAATACTCTAGATGAGGCCTAACCAGGGCCGAATAGAGAGGAACCAGTACCTCACTTGATTTGTAAGCTATACTTCTATTAATGCAGCCCAAAATAGCATTTGCCTTTCTTGCAGCTATATCGCACTGTTGGCTCCTATTCAGCTTGCGATCTACAACAATTCCAAGATCCTTCTCGTTTGTAGTATTGCTGAGCCAAGTATCCCCCATCTTGTAACTGTGCCTTTGGTTTCTGTTTCCTAAATGTAGAACTTGGCATTTACCCCTATTAAATTTCATTCTGTTGTTTTCAGCCCAGCACTCCAGCCTATCTAGATCACTTTGAAGTTTGTTTCTGTCTTCCAGGGTATTAGCTATCCCACCCAATTTTGTGTCCTCTGCAAATTTGATCAGCGTTCCCTGCACCTCTTCATCCAAATCATTAATAAAAATGTTGAAGAGCACTGGGCCCAGGACTGAGCTCTGCGGTACCCCACTCATTGCCTCTCCCCAGTTTGAGAAGGTTCCATTGATAAGCACTCTTTGAGTCCGATTCTGTAGCCAACTGTGAATCCACCTAATAGTTGTTCCATCTAGCCCACTTTTAGCTAGTTTGTTAATCAGAATATCATGGGGCACTTTGTCAAAAGCTTTGCTGAAGTCAAGATATATGACATCCACAGCATTCCCACAGTCCACAAGGTTACCCGATCAAAAAATGAGATCAAATTAGACTGACAGGATTTGTTCCTGTCATCTGTTATCAATTTGCCATCCTCATTAAGCAGTTTAACCACCATTTCTTTCCTCTGTCTTTTACTACTCACATATCTGAAGAAAGCCTTTTTATTGCTTTTAGCATCCCTCGCTAATCTCAGCTCATTCTCAGCTTTAGCCTTCCTGACGCCATTTCGGCACTTCTGCGCCACTTGTCTGTACTCTTCTTTTGTAGCCTGGCCTTCCTTCCACTTCCTATATGTATCCTTTTTTGTTTTCAGGTCATCTCTAAGCTTTTTGTGGAGCCACATTGGTTTCCTCTGTTGTTTTCTATCTTTTCTCCTTGTTGGAAGTGTTTGTAACTGTGCCTCTAAAATTTCATTTTTTAAATACTCCCACCCATCCTGCACTCCTTTTCTCATTAGGCTCACTTGCCACAGGACCTTACTTACCGTATTATAGTCCTGAGTTTATTAAAATCAGCTTTTCTAAAATCCAGAGTACGTGTATGGCTACACTCAACTTTTGTCTCCTTCATAATCAAGAATTCAAGTATGACGTGGTCACTTTCCCCCAGAGTTCCTGTAACTGCCACTTTATCCACTAAGTCATCCCTGTTGGTCAATATCAAGTCAAGGATTGCCGATCCTCTAGTTCCTTCCTCCACTTTCTGTAGGAGAAAGTTATCACCCACACATGTCAGGAATTTCTTGGAAGGGACGCTTTTGGCAGTATTGGTCTCCCAACAGATATCAGGGTAATTGAAGTCCCCCATCACTATTACATCACACTTCCTTGAAACACTGGCAATTTGTTTCTCAAAAGTTTCGTCCTCATCTTCTCCTTGATTGGGTGGTCGGTAGTAGACTCCGATTATCATGTTCTTTTTATTCTTTGCCCCATTAATTTTAATGCAGACACTCTCGACGGGGCTCCCAGTCTGTTCCGCCTGCATTCAGGGATAGGTATTTTTAACATATAGTGCAACTCCACCTCCCTTTCTATTTCTTCTGTTCTTTTTGAACAAGTTATATCCTTCAATTGCTATATTCCAGTCATGGGAGTCATCCCACCAAGTTTCAGTTATACCTACGAAGTCGTATTTGCCTTCATGTAATAAGAGTTCAAGTTCGTTCTGTTTGTTTCCCATGCTCTGGGCATTAGTATATAGACATCGAAGACCATGTGTTTTATAGTCTGGCTTTGTTCCTACATTGTTGCGGACACTATTTTGGGGCACTATTGGAGCTGTTCTCTGTACTGTGGTGCCTTGGCCTTCATCCATTGTTGCCTCAAGGTTTATGTCTCCCACCCCCGTAAGATTCAGTTTAAAGCCCTCCTGATCAAGTTCTTCATGCTGTAGCCGAACACATTCTTTCCAGCCCTTGTGAGGTGCAACCCATCCCTTGCCAGCAGTCCATGTTCCAAGTAGCGTAGCCCATGGTCCCAGAATCCAAAACTCTCACGTCGGCACCACCTTCGTAGACAGACATTCATCCGGAGTATTTTTCTTTCCCTTTCTAATCCTCTTCCAAGAACCGGGAGGATGGATGAGAAAACTACCTGGGCCCCAAAGTTCTTCAGTTTCCTTCCCAGAGCTTCAAAGTCTGAAATGATTTCTTCGTAGCTCTGCTTGGCGACATCATTTGTTCCCACATGGATGAGAAGAAAGGGGTATGTGTCCGTGGGCTTTATGAGCTTCGGTAACCCTTCAGTCACATCTCTAATCTGTGCTCCAGGAAGACAGCACACCTGGCGAGTCCATGGGTCTTTACGACATACTTGGGTTTCAATCCCACGCAGCAGGGAGTCTCCCGCAACGACTACTCTTCTCTTCTTCTTGGTTGACCTACCTACTGCCTCTTGTTCACTGTTGCACAGTGTCTCCTGTACTTCCTCTGCAAACTGTCCTTCAGTCTCATCCTCCAGAAGCTGAAAGCGGTTGCTTAACTCTAATGGTTCCACCGGTGCAGAATGCCTTCTAGTTCTTCTGCTCCTAACTGTCACACTTTTCCAGAGAGTTTCCTCTTCATTGGCTTTCCTCCCCTCAGCATATTCCACTTCTGCTTCAGCTGGCTGTTGGTCTTCAATCTCATGTGCTTCTTGTTGCTGTTGCAGTTCCACCGTTCGGTCTAAGAATTCCTCGTCTTCTCTTATTCTTTGGAGGGTGGACACTCGCTGCTCAAGTCCTCTCACTTTTTCTTCCAAAAGTGCCACCAGCTTGCACTTGTTGCAGGTATACGCCATGTTGAGCTCAGGCAGAAACACGAACATTGCACACCCTTTGCAGGTCACCACCTCTAGGGACTCCTTTCCATCCATATTGTCGATTTCTGCTTTGGTTTTTCATTTCTGATTATAGTGGAATTGCCTTTGCTTTGTCCTGTCCTCTCTGAAGGTACACAACTATATGAGTATGTCTTAAGGGAAAATAAGATTTTTTGGTTGGGTTTTTTTTGTGTGTGTGTGTCGTTTTGTGGGGGGCGGTTTCTCTTTATGCTTTTCTTTTTTTCCCCCCCTCTTTTTTTCCTTTTTCTTAGAGGCCTTCCCCTTGACCTCCCCTGCCGAACTCCCCCTGTCAAACTCCTGTTTGCTCGCTCTCTGTTCACTCGCTCTCTGGGAACTGGCTTACTTTTCTAGCTTCTACTTGAGCTGGGCCAGCTGCTCTTCCCTGCTTCTGCTCAACTCCAAGTCAGGAAGCAGAATGGGAGGCCAACAGCAATCAACAGCAATCAGGCCACTGATTGCTGAGTACAGAGTACAATCAGCAATCAGGCCACACACCCTTCAGGTCCTGCAGCAACTCTCCACATCCACCCATTCCCTTCTTCACTCAGCACTCAGGAGCACATGGCAAGCACACGACTTCTTTGAATTGGCAGCCTCCTGGATTTCCTTGAGGTTTCTCTTCTCCCCCTTACCTTGGTCTCCTCTTCCCCTACACTCCCCCTATCAAACTCCTGTTTGCTCTTCCTGTTCGCTCGCTCTCTGGGAACTGGCTTACTTTTCTAGCTTCTACTTGAGCTGAGCCAGCTGCTCTTCCCTGCTTCTGCTCAGCTCCAAGTCAGGAAATAGAATTGGGACATGGGTGCAAAAAGAAAAAAAACAGTGTCCATTACTGGACCTTATGTAAAGTTTCTGCCCTTTCCAATGTCGGAGCCATCAAAGAAGGAGCCTTCCAAGAATTTTTAACTGTCAGAAACAGTGTTGGAAGGAAAAGTATCGACACTGGAGTCAGTTTCTCAATACATACAGCATGAGATACAAAATCCTGCACTTTATTTACAGGTTTATGTGTCTTGATACTGAGCCTGGTCATCCTCAGTGACTGGGAAGTGGTATAAGTCCTCCGAAGGAGGTTCTGTCCTGTGTAGGCACTACATCATGAGGTGATGCAGAAGAGAGTAATACTGAGACTGATTGATAGTCCTCAAAGGATTGAGGGGAATCAGGTCTATTCTTATGCTCCAACTCATCTTCCCCAAGTTGTTGTTGTTGTTGTTATAATATTTATTTGTATCCCGCCTTTTGCCCAATACTGGGCCTCAAGGTGGCCAATCTCCTGATGCCCCACAGAATGGGGTGGAATGGGGAAGAGCTAAGTAATTGTACTGACGCATTGTGGCAGTAACAGCTGAGGCCTGTGTAAAGGTTGCAATGACAGTGATCTCAGTTGTATGTGTCCCCATTACAGTACTGATGCCAGTATCCATGCTTGTATGGTATTCTCAGGAGATGCAGCCCATTTGACATTGTGTCCCCTCCTCTCACAAGGGGGGGCAAGAATGATGACGTCAGACATCATGGTAATAAAGCTCTCTCCATTGAAAGCAGAACACTCAGAGCGTAGAAACTAGTGGGAAACCCTGAAATTGGTGGTTAGCCTGCAAGGGATATGCTGCCTGATGTGGTGGCTTTGGAGGGGAGAGATATCAGATCTCACCCCGACATCCAAGCTGCATGCGAGATGCCAGTCTCGGTATCAAGAGTTCCAGCGTTGGTACCGAAGAAGCTAGTTATGTTATTGCCAGTCTTGGGGCCTTGCTAGTCCAGGGGTTAGCGCGGTGCGAGGCCTGTGCTCATCCCTGTGCGTCCAAATGATGCACAGGTGATCCCGACCTGGCACCACGCTAACTAGAACCGCTTGTAGTGTGGTTCTTCCCACAGTCCCAGCCTCAAGTCAGGCTGAGGCCAGGACTACTATTCCAAACTCTTTTAACTTACTCATCAAGGTCTCAATTCCTTTTAAAGGATCTTCCAGTGTAAGGACCAAATCATCTGCAAACACTCTCAATTTACAGGTCTCTTTTTAAATATTTATTCCACCGATTCGCTCCTCTTGTCTTATATCTCGATTCAAAACTTCCAATGCCAAAATAAATAACAAGAGCGATAATGGACAGCCCTGTCTTGTCCTTTGTATGTCACACGGACTGGTAAAGTCTCTGTTGATAATTACTTGGGCTTTTTGTAGGTTATAAATTGATTTCACCCATTTTATGAAATTCTCCCCAAAGTCAAGTGGTTCCAGAGTCTTGAACAAAAAGTTCCAATTAAGATTATCAAATGCTTTCTCTGCGTCTAGGAAGATCAATGCCGCTTGTTTTTCTGGATGTTTTTTCAGATATTCCACGACATTTAACACCACTCTTACATTGTCCCTCAGATATCTTTTTGGTAAAAAGCCACTTTGATCTTCATGAATGAGACCTTTTAGTACTTTCTTAAGCCTTTCTGCAAAAATTGCTGCAAATAGTTTGTAGTCATTATTAAGTAACAATATTGGTCTATAATTCGTAGTCATGGTTGGGACTTGTCCCTCCTTTGGTATAAGTGTTATGTATGCAGTCTGCCATGAATCAGGAGTCTTTCCACTCTTCAATACAGAGTTAATTGTGGCTTGTAGCGGTTGCAATAATTCCTCCTCAAACTTCTTATAGTAGAGACCATTAGGACCTGGAGATTTACTGAGTTTGATCTCTTTTATTTTCTCAACCATTTCGCATATCATTATAGGCTTATTCATTGTTTTTGTTCTTTCATTATTCTTGGTAGGTTTTGTTTCTTCAGATATTTATCCATTAAGTCTGCTGAGACCTCCTGTCCTTTGTAGAGGCTTGTATAATATTGGTGAAAGGCCTTTTGAACGGCCCTGGCCTCTGTAAGTTCAACTCCACTCTCTTTTATTTTAATTACCATTTTCTTTTCTCTTTCTTTTCTCAGTCTGTATGCTCACCATTTTCCTGGTTCATTTGTTGATTCAAAATTTCTTTGCTTCATGTAGTTTAGCTTTAATTGCATTTCTCTTCATTTTAACATAGATAGTTGTTACTGTAACATTTTAATTTGTTGCAAAATACTCGTCTTTCCCAGGTCTTGCATTAACTTTTGCTCCCTTTTTTTTAATCTCTTCCAGTATATTCTGTGTCTTTTCTTCTCTTTTCTTTTTGAATTGGTGGTTTTGTTGAATAAATTGGCCCCTCACAAATGCCTTACTCACATCCCAGACCATTCTCATTTCCATTCCTTTGTCCAGGTTCAGTTCAAAATATTATTTTAGTTTCTTTTTAATTTTATCGACTGTATTTTTATTGTGTAATAATGTTTCATTAAGTCACCATCTGAAAATGGTGCCTTTCCTTCTGCATTCCATTTTTATGGGATTATGATCTGAAAAAGATTTAAGTGGAATCTCTATTTTCTTGACTTTGGTGAAGAATTCTCTAGTTGTCAGGATCATATCTATTCTTGAGAGAGAGTTCTGCCTTTCTGGAAAGAATGTGTACTCTGTAAAGGTGCCATTTCGTAATCTCCAAATGCCCACTAGTCTCAGATTATCCATCAAATCAAAAAAATCTTTTAGGGAGTTTACCTTGGCTGGATTTAATCTTTTTCTCTGAAATTCTGTCAATCTGTGGTAGGATCACTCCATTCCAATCTCCCATCAGACACCAACTCTCATAGTGCAGGCCTGTCAAGTTAGACAGAAGCCCTCCGTAGAATTCCACTTTACAGTCATTGGGGGCATATACTCCCAAGACCATTGTTGGTACTCCGTCGAGAGTAATTTTTACACTTACAAAACACCCTTGTTTGTCTGACAGTATTAGTTTCGGATTAAGTTGTGGCTTTACCTATAAGACTGGAAAAAGTGAAGCAGAAGTTGAGGGGGCAGGATTGCAGTTTTTTGTTTTTTTTTGTTAATGTTTTTTTATTTTCTACATTAATTAAACATACAACATTACAATAACTAAAAAAAGAAAACATCAAACAACTGCTACATGCATATTGAATAAACGTTGAATACATATATGTTGAATAGATATTACCTATAACGTAATCATTCTTAACACAAAAGTGCACCCCCCACCTCGGGATCTATTCCTGATTCCAAAATCTTATCGTTTCTTCTACTGGTGGTTTCCCACTTCCCTTAGTAAACACAAATATTAGGAACTGTTTCCAGATTCCTTCAAACTCATTTATTTTAGTTATACCTTTTCTCCACTTAATATTACAAGTCAGTTTATCATTAATAGCTATATCCCATACTTCTTTATACCATTCTTCAATAAAATATTCCCCTTGAATCTTCCAGTTCCTAGCTACCATCAATCGTGCTGCAGTCAGCAAACTCGATAGGATTGCAGTTTGAGATTGATAAAGAAATGGTCAAAGAACACCTAATTTCCTTGAATGAGTTCAAATCTCTAGGGCCCGATGAACTGCATCCTAGAGTAATGAAGGAGCTAGCGGAAGAACTCTCAGAACCTTTGTCTATTATCTTTGCAAAATCATGGAAGATGGGTGAGGTGCCGGACGACTGGACGACGTTGTCCCTATCTTCAAAAAGGGCAAAAAGGAGGAACCTGGGAACTACAGACCAGTCAGTCTGACATCCATCCCTGGGAAAATTCTGGAGCAGATTATAAAGAAGTCAATCTGTAAACACCTTGAAATCAATGCGGTGATCACTAGAAGCCAACATGGATTTGTCAGGAACAAATCCTGTCAGTCTAATTTGATCTCATTTTTTGATCGGGCTACCTCCCTTGTGGACTGTGGGAATGCAATGGACATCATATATCTTGACTTCAGCAAAGCTTTTGACAAAGTGCCCCATGATATTCTGATTAACAAACTAGCTAAAAGTGGGCTAGATGGAACAACTATTAGGTGGATTCACAGTTGGCTACAGAATCGGACTCAAAGAGTGCTTATCAATGGAACCTTCTCAAACTGGAGAGAAGCAACGAGTTGGATACCGCAGGGCTCAGTCGTGGGACCCAGTGCTCTTCAACATTTTTATTAATGTTTTGGACGAGGAGGTGCAGGGAATGCTTATCAAATTTGCAGATGACACAAATCTGGGTGGAATAGCTAATACCCTGGAAGACAGAAACAAACTTCAAAGTGATCTTGATAGGCTGGAGTGCTGGGCTGAAAACAACGGAATGAAATTTAATAGGGATAAATGCCAAGTTCTACATTTAGGAAATAGAAACCAAAGGCACAGTTACAAGATGGGGGATACTACAAACGAGAAGGATCTTGGAATAGTTGTAGATCACAAGCTGAATATGTGCCAACAGTGCAATATGGCTGCAAGAAAGGCAAATGTTAGTTTGGGCTGCGTTAATAGAAGTATAGCTTCCAAATCACGTGAGGTACTGGTTCCTCTCTATTCGGCCCTGGTTAGGCCTCATCTAGAGTATTGCGTCCAGTTCTGGACTCGACATTTCAAGAAGGATGCATACAAGCTGGAGTGTGTTCAGAGGAGGGCAGCCAGGATGATCAGGGGTCTGGAAACAAAGCCCTATGAAGAGAGACTGAAAGAACTGGGCATGTTTAGCCTGGAGAAGAGAAGATTGAGGGAAGACTATCGGCTATTGGGCGGTATAAAAATGTAAAAAAATTTTTAAAAAAAAAATTAGAAACATATAGTCTTTCCGCTTATGCAAAATTGTTGTAGGAATCTCCTTCAGTACGATGATCTCCTTACCGCGAATTTTCGTTTTTTGTTCGTAGTGGAGTAGGAGGATTTGATCTCTCACACTCTTTCTTACAAAATGCAGCAACACATCTCCTGGCCAGCCTCTTGTTTTCGCATATGTAGAGTTCACCCTGTAAACTCTGTCTATTTCCCCTCCCATGTTATCCAATATACTGATTCATCCAGTATTGTTGCCAAACTCTTTGTTACTTCAGCTCTAAGCTCGCCATCTTTAATCTCTCACTCAGGATGTGTTCTTTCGCTCGAAGTTCAAGTAACGCCCATCGGTCCTGTCCACGTTCCAGTGCTAAGGTCGTTGCGTCCGCCTTTGTCTCCAGAGTATCCACTCTATTTGTGACTGCCTGTACCTCTTAACTCACTTTGTTTAAGATGCTGTCCATTTTTCTGATTTCTTGCATTAGCTCCTCTTTCATCACCTTCACTTCTTCTTTGACTTCCTGAATCTTCTTTTCAAGTCTGTTCTCAAAAGGTTGTAATTTATCAGCAATCCCATCCATCTTCTGTCCTAGCAAGTCTATAATCTTTTGGGATTGATGACATCTTGGCAACAGGGGAGTCAAGGGAGCCTCTCCTTGTTCCCACCCCTTGCATTAAAGAACCGGCCGGCTGATCTGATAGATTCTTTTTCAGAAAAATGTCTTTTTCAATAACTTTATCTATTTCTCCTGCAGGTGGTACTGTAGCGCCTTTTTTGGGTCTAGCACCCCTGTGTCTAGACATAGTACATATTTTCAGCAAGTTCTTTAGCATACTTTTAAAATATTTTCATATCCATTCTTAATAAGTAGCTGGCAATGTCTGACATCCAACATGTAATTTCAGGACAGTTCTTAATTTATCCAGCAGATGGCGCTGTTGAGACGAATTTCCACTTATTCAGACAGTTCTCAGTTTAACCAGCAGATGGCGCTGTTGGACTAATTATTGCTGTGCAGTCAGAACAGAATTCCAAGCTTGCCTCCTTGTTTAGGAATTCGCCATTGCCAGAATTCAGACCATTCTGTCTGGCCATCTGTTGTTTATTAGCCGGCGTCTGTCATGATAGCTGGCCCAAATGATTTTTATGAGGATAATTACTTTTAGAACCTAATTAAGAGTGGGGGTATGCTGCCTGTGTTACCTTGAAGTTGAAGGTTCCATCCAGCCCTTGACTGCCTGTAGTCTGCTGGCCATCAACAGACCGACCGACCACCGCAGCAGTTTTTGGCTCCAGGTCTCCTCTCAGTCAACCCTCTTTAAATTCTGAGGGGGAAAATGTCTGGAGATTCTCTGGCAGTCATAGCAAAGTGCGGAGCAGCACCCAGAGAGCGTCAGGCAGCCATCACCCTCAGGGGGCGGCGTTTGTCCGGAAGGTTGTGGGCTCTCCCACACTAGAGGCATTCAAGAGGCAGCTGGACAACCATCTGTCAGGGATGCTTTAGGGTGGATGCCTGCATTAAGCAGGGGGTTGGACTAGATGGCCTTGTAGGCCCCTTCCAACTCTGCTATTCTATGATTCTATGATAAGTTTTTCCTGATGTCCAGCCAGAATCTGGCTTCCTGTAACTTGAGCCCATTATTCCGTGTCCTGTACTCTGGGAGGATCGAGAAGAGATCCTGGCCCTCCTCTGTGTGACAACCTTTGAAGTATTTGAAGAGTGCTATCATGTCTCCCCTCAATCTTCTCTTCTCCAGGCTAAACATGCCCAGTTGTTTCAGTCCCTCTTCATAGGGCTTTGTTTCCAGACCCCTGAAGGAGGAACAACATCCCACCGCACAGCACATCCAGGTGGCCCACAACATAGGCCAATTTTCTAAGTTAACAATAACTCGACTCAAGCAAGAGGAACCTCAGTCCAACAGTTTTTCAAAGGCTTTTCCATCTCTTTGGCCGAATTCAACCTATTTACCTCACCGTTCAGCAATCTATGACCTCGCATCCTCTCCAGACACCTAGCTCAAACAGCAGAAGCTACAGATGCTCTCTGCGCTCCCTGGCCCTGGAGTGGACTTTACACTTTCCCGCTGTTTCAACTTTTGGCCATGGTCCTCAGGAAGATCAAGTAGGAATGTGTAACCATAATACTCATAACACCGTTTTGGTCCTGGAAACATTAGATCTCCCAAATCTTGCAGCTGGTAGAGTCAGACCTCTGGTTCCTTCCATTGACACCCAACCTTCTCACACAAGGCCCCATGTGGCATCCAGACCCCGAATGGCTGCATCTTGCCACTTGGCTACTTCCTCTTCCTAGGCTATTTGGCTGAGGTAAGAAACACCATGCTGTCTTCCAGGAATCGAATATATGAAACAACCTGGATGTCAGGCTTTGCTGGCTGACCAATGCTGACTTACAAGGAATGGCCGTAAATCTCTTGCAGATAACCAGCAATAAACCTGTCAAGGCCAGGGAAGAAGGGAGGGCTTGGGAGGTTACCGGTTCTTCAAAGCCAATTTACTGAGGTAGAGAAGAGTCCTTTTTCCAGTCCAGGGTCCAAAGTCCAGGGCAGTCCAGGTGGGGCAAGGTTCAGGGTCTTGTAACAGGCAGAGGAGAGCCAGCAGGTTAATCTGAAGTTGCACTTCAGTGCCGACCTGTGGAATTCCAGAAGCTTCATCTCCAGCATCCCGGGTCAATGGAACTTGGTCCTCTGAATCAGACAGAGGGGCTATGGCAAGGCATTGGCCGTGATCTGGCAGTGAGGGCTCTGGAGCTATTTCTGTGCTAGGACCTGCATCTGCAACCTGACATTCCTCTTCATCATTGGAAGAATCTGAGGGAGGCATGACACTGGAAGACATTTATTTGCTGGTGCAGGAGGAAATGCACAGATCACGAGACAGCAGGAATCAAAGAGCTGCTCCTATTCCTGCAAGCAGGGCTAGATAGTGCTTAAGGCAAACACGCTTCAAAGACAACCTAGCACTTGCTCTTCTGTCCTTTCCAAAACCTGCCACAAGCCACTTAGTGCTCACCCACACCTTAAACGTTCTTCAGAGGAGTGTTTCTTATCTCCCTTTCAGTTACAAATTGCTTCCCTACATGGAACCTGTATACAGTCCTTCCTGCTCTCAGCTCTCCACCCTTTGTGCCTCTCAGAATGGCCATTCCTTTGGTGGGGAAGGAGAATGTTTTAGCTGATGTCTTGAGCCTCTCGAAGCAGACTTCCCACAAGAAGGTGTTGAACCGGACCATGGTTCATGAACTTTCTCGTCAATGGAAGAAAGTAGACCTCTTTGGGACCAGCCTGAAGTCTCATTTCTACAGTTGGACAGGGATTGACTGTGGATCCCTTTTCTGTACTGATGAAATGGATCACTTCTGTACATCTTCCCATCCTTTCCTCTAATTAACTAGGGTCCTGGCGAAGTTTTGCCAGCATAGAACGAACTGCATCCTCACCACTTCTTGGTGACCAGGGTTCATACCACTGGTTTCAATGGGAGGGCACACCTGGGTGCAGCTGCCATGCTCCCCATCTCTCCTGAAACAGCAGGATGGCTGAGTTTGGCACCCAAACTTGGAGACCCTTTGCCATATGGCATGATGGCGAACCTCTCTCACATCACCTGCCAGAAGTATGTATGTATGTATGTATGTATTTATTTATTTATTGCATTTCTATACTGCCCAATAGCCGAAGCTCTCTGGGCGGTTTACAAAATTGGAGTCAAAGAGGCTGTGCATAGGCCAAGCATTCACCATTCCTATCAATACAGATGGAAATATTTTCAAGAGTACACTTCCTCCATTCAATCAATACAATCCATTCCATCAGTACAGATGGAAATATTTTCAAGAGTACACTTCCTCCATTCTAGTATTTCCCTCTACTTATTCACTGCAACACATTCTTCAGTCCCTGTTGATAAGTTCTTTACCTTATCTCCAGGTGACCTTAGCAACACTGTCTACTTTTCATGTTCTGATTCAAGTACACACAGAGTTCTTGCATTCAACTTCAAAGACGTTCCGTAAGGTATTGAGGAATTTGCTGGTGGGGTCTTTCAGTTTTGACGTCATGTCTGTTTTGAGCTGCTTGCCACCTAAGACCTGGGATTGAAGTTCTCTTTTTGGTGGTTATTACTTTGGGCCAATGGGCCAGTGAGTTGGGTGTGCTCTGCTCTGCTCCAGTCCACCCTTTACAGTTCTCCATAGGTATACAGTGATCCTTCAGCCAAACCTGTTGTTTTCGCCAAAGGTGTTTTCACTTTCCTGTTTAAATTAAGACACTACTCTGCTAGTTTTCCCCCTGAACCCAGCCATGCCTTTGGAGTTGGATACTGGATATTCGTCAAGTGCTTGCCTTCTGCCTGGATAGGACGGCTCCGTTTCAATCGATTCCCTGGCTTTTCGCCTGCTGCGGATGTCATCAGAATGCCTGTACCAACCCAGCCCCTGTCTTCTTGAGTTTCTGGTACTATAAAGCTTTGCTAGTCATTGGCAGGACTCTGAATTTCTGCCCTTCTGCCTCAGGCTTTTATATCATAAAAATAGTGTGTGCTCTCCCTTCTCTGTCCAGTCGGGAGTGTCGTTTCTTTGCCCTAATTTCCCATCAACCTTCTATTGAGCCTTGTTATTCTCCTTTTGTGCAGACATTCTGATTCCTGTATGCAAGCAAAACCTTTTGCAAACCTCGTTATCTCATTTGACCTTCCATTAAACCTCCTCTTCTGCAGACATCCTGGCTCCATGAGCCTTCTGCAGATCTTTGGCTTTCTGAGCCAACATCCTGACTCCAATAATCTTTGATTAAACTTTTGACCTTTTGGCTCATACTGACTAGCACACATACAAAAAACGATTTAACCTCTCAGTATCAAAAAAAACAAACTATATACAAAAATGTTAGAGAGAGACAAAAAACTAAAACCTTTCACAGGGATAAAAACAACAACCCTTTCCTTCAGAAATCCAGCAGGAATCATGCCAGCACTACATTGTAGTAATGCCCAGAGGGACCGGCCCTGTCACTGTGTTACAGCAAAACCAGCAAAGAATCTTGTGGGCACCTTAATGATTTAAAATGTATAAATTTGTTAGGAGTTAAGGCAGGGTGCCTAACCTTTTTGGCATGTATGTGTGTCTCTCTCTCTCTCGCGCACACACACACACACACACACCACTCTAACATATAAAAAACTTTTTTTAATTTTTAATTTTCTATTGAGAATATCAACAAAACAGAACAGAAAATACACCGTGAAAACAAAAACAAGAACAACCCCATACATTACGTATATAAGATTATCGTCATTTTCCATCATGTGTACTGTTCATTAAAAAAAGAAAAAAAGGGGGGGGAGAGATAGTGATACAAAGGTTTCAAGAAAAGCAGACCAGAGATCCATATGTTTATCCTCTTGCAAGTTGCACTTATAGAACACCCGTTCAAAAATTGATAATTTTATTAGGTCCTCGATCCATTGCATTATGGGAGGTGTGGATTTGTCCTTCAAGTGCAATAGTATAAGTCTTTTGGCTGTCATAAGGGCTCTGAAGATCCATCTGCACTGATCATGTGTTAAGTTCCAAGAAGCAGGTAGGTAATTTAGGAGGAGATGCACATTATTCCATATTATAGATTGTTTCAATACAAAGTTCATCCTTATTGTTACCTCCTCCCCAAAAGGGGCAACTATGGGGCATTTCCATTGAGTTAAAGAAGCATTAGATGCATTACATCTCCAACAATTGTGCAAGTTAGACAAACCTTATTGAAAAGGTGTTGTGGAGTCCAATAAACCCAAAACTTTTTTTTTTTTTTTTTTTTTTGCTGAATAAGTCGTAACCTGAGATCCATAGGACAACCATCCATTGGTTAGGCAAGATAGGGCACTCCAATTCTCTAGTCCAATCCAGTCTTAAACTATGGTTAAAAAATCTTAAGCAGCTGTGGGCAACATTCACGGGAATAATCTGTTAAGGGTGTTATGCACACAAACTACCACCCTCATATGCACATCCACTCACGTCTTCCCTCCCCCCTCCCTCCCAGTCACTTCCTCCCACTCACACATACATGCATGCTCCTACTCACGTGCAGTTTTAGCCCTTCTTTCCCCAAAAAAGGAAAACCGTTCCAAGAATGGGTTCTCTGGTTCCTGCGACAAAAAGCCTCATTTCTAGAGCAGGCAGGAACTTTTGAATTTTGCTTAATAGAATGCTTTGCGAAAGAAACTTCTATGGCAGCAAACGTAGAACCCATTCCTAGAACATTTTCCCTCTTGCTTTCTTTTCTTTTTCTCCAGCAGCAACAGAGGCTGGGGAGAGGAGGCGGGGGGTGGGGGGCTGCCAGACAGGGTTCAAGGGCACATTTTAAGCACACTGGTTTTAAGGGGGCACAAAACTTCTTTGATTTCCCTCCCACAGAATTACATGTATTTATTGAAGGGGGAAGGCAGCAAATGCATGTTGTTGATGCACGTGATACTTTGAATGTATTTGCTGAAGTTAAACGCTGTCACATTGGAGTGGTGGCCACCTGTGAAATCTCCAAATTTGGAAATGTTCCCCAATTATTATTATTTTATTATTTTTTAATATGTTCAAGACATTTCTTGTATTTCATTTCATTAATTACATTTCTATATCACCAAAGCTCTCTGGGAGGTTTACAAGTTAAAAAACTTTAAAATATAACTTTATTTGTTGTTGTTTATTCGTTCAGTCGCTTCCGACTCTTCGTGACTTCATGGACCAGCCCACGCCAGAGCTTTCTGTCGGCCGTCGCCACCCCCAGCTCCCCCAAGGTCAAGTCTGTCACCTCCAGAATATCATCCATCCATCTTGCCCTTGGTCGGCCCCTCTTCCTTTTGCCTTCCACTTTCCCTAGCATCAGCCTCTTCTCCAGGTGATCCTGTCTTCTCATTATGTGGCCAAAGTACTTCAGTTTGGCCTTTACTACCATTCCCTCAAGTGAGCAGTCTGGCTTTATTTCCTGGAGTATGGACTGGTTTGATCTTCTTGCAGTCCAAGGCACTATCTTCCTTCGCTCAGCTTTCCTCAGCTCTCGCAGCCATAGGTTACTACGGGGAATACCATTGCTTTAACTATGTGGACCTTTGTTGTCAGTGTGGTGTCTCTGCTCTTAACTATTTTATCAAGATTTGTCATTGCTCTCCTCCCAAGAAGTAAACGTCTTCTGATTTCCTGGCTGCAGTCAGCGTCTGCAGTAATCTTTGCGCCCAGAAATACAAAGTCTGTCACTGCCTCCACGTTTTCTCCCTCTATTTGCCAGTTATCAATCAAGCTGGTTGCCATAATCTTGGTTTTTTTGAAGTTTAACTGCAACCCAGCTTAACTTTATACATAATATTAAAAAAAATTCCATCAACACATACATCAGATTGATAGACAGATACACCCACACACAAACAATTTTGACAAACAACAATAGGAAATCTCAGAACCCAAAGAAAACCTCATCATTTGCTGTCTAATACCTGAGAATAGAGGAAGGTTTTATAACCTGCCACCAAAAAGATGACAATTTTGGCTGCCTTGCGGGGATCATTCCATAATTTGGGGGGGGGGGGGTGCTCACCACTGAGAAGGCCCTCTCCCTCATTGCCACCTTCCTAGCTTCTTCAGATGATGAGCATAGTATGTAGGTAGGTTCATGCTAGGAGAGTTGTATTGCAGTCCCAAGCCATGTAAGTCTTTAAAAGTCAAAATTAGCACCTTGAATTGGGCTCAGAAATCTACAGGCAGCCAGTGCAAGTGGGCCAGAATTGGTGTTATATGTTCAGAACTTCTAGCCTCTGTTATCAATCTGGCTGTCATATTCTGTACCAACTGTAGCATCTGAATCACTTTCAAAGGGAGCCTCACATAGAGCACATTGCAGTAATCCAACTTGAAGGTTACCAGAGCTTTGACTTTGTATAAATTAAATAATACAGGTTTGGTTTCCTTTGCAACTAGTTTTGACTTCAAACCATATTATGAATAAATTATTAAGGGTTATTGCTTCTGCAAGGCTTTGCTTCACTGCTTCACTAATTGCCTCATTCATCCAGGCTTGAGGTGCAGCTCCCTGAAAACCAATTATTATTTAGATCTGCTTTCAGAAAGGAAAATAACTCTTGTGCTGCTTGTTCCTAATTCCTGGAATAAAATAAACATTTTCATTTTTTTAAAGTAGTGCTTTTGCTGATTTTTGGCATCAAATTGTCCTGTGTTTTGTAAACTTCAGGCAGAGAGGCAGGCTGTGAACACTGTTGTCCAGGGCTCTGCAGCAGATATTGTCAAAACAGCTACAGTAAATATTCAGAAACAACTAGAAGCTTTCCCTTCAGCAATAAAATCTTATGGGCACTTGAAGAACTCATTCCATAAAGGATGGACAGGTAAGTTTTCCTTTCTGGTTTTATATATAGTAGGAAATGTTCCCAATCTAAAAATGCTGGTGAGACACCCGATTCCAAGTTGATGAGGGATATAAAGTTATTGCTCTCCTTTCAGAGGCATTCCCATGTATGAACACAACTCTGTTTTTGTTTCAAGTTGCATCTATGCTAGTGAAACAGAGTTCTGTTGCAAGTGAATTATTCCTAAATGGTGGCTCAGCTGTTAAATTATCTGGATGACTTATTTACATAGAATCATTAAGCTGAAAGGGTCATTGGGCCATTGGGTCAAAGCCCCTGCTCAGTCCAGGAATGGCTGACCAGTCTTTGCTTGAATATGAATGACAACAGATGACAAAGAAAAGGCAGAAGTGCTCAATTCCTACTTTGGCTCAGTCTTCTCCCAAAACCAGGTCTATGAACCCCCTGCCCTGGCAAAAGTGAAGCACAAGCTGAAGGGGCAGGATTACAGCTTGAGATTGATAAACAAACAGTCAAGGAACACCTAATTTCTTTGAACGAGTTCAAATCTCCAGGGCCCAATGAACTGCATCCTAGAGTAATGAAGAAGCTGGCAGAAGAATTCTCAGAACCACTGTCTATTATCTTTGTAAACTCATGGAAGATGGGTGACTGGAGAACGCCTAATGTTGTCTCTATCTTCAAAAAGGGCAAAAAGGAGGAACCAGGGAACTACAGACCAATTAGTCTGATATCAATCCCTGGGAAAATTTTGGAGCAGATTATAAAGAAGTCAATCTGTAAGCACCTTGAAAACAGTGAAGAGATTAAAGAGTGCTTATCAATGGTACCTTCTCAAACTGGGGACAGGCAATGAGTAGGGTACCACAGGGATCAGTCCTGGGCCCAGTGCTCTTCAACATTTTTATTAATGATTTGGATGAGGAGGTGCAGGGAACGCTTATCAAATTTGCAGATGACACAAAATTGGGTGGGATAGCTAATACCCTGGAAGACAGAAACAAACTTCAAAGTGATCTTGATAGGCTGGAGTGCTGGGCTGAAAACAACAGGTTGAAATTTAATAGGGATAAATGCCAAGTTCTACACCTAGGAAAAAGAAACCAAATTTTGTGAACCGCCCAGAGAGCTCCGGCTATTGGGCGGTATAGAAATGTAATAAATAAATAAATAAATAAATAAATGCACAGTTACAAGGTGAGGGATACTTGGTTCAACAGTATTACAAGCGAAAAGGATCTTGGAAGTGTTGTAGATCAAAAGCTGAATAGGAGCCAACAGTGTGATGTGGCTATAAAAAAAGCAAATACTAATTTGAGCTGCTTTAGGGTGGATTCCTGCATTAAGCAGGGGGTTGGTCTCGATGGCCTTATAGTCCCTTCCAACTCTGCTGTTCTATGATTCTATGAAAATCTAACTGATATGACCTCCTAGCGAGACAAAGTTGGAGCTCTCTGTCAGTGGTGGACATTTGAATGTTCTGAGTTCCAGGAATTCAAAGTATGGCCTGCTGCTTTGTCCTGCCTCACCCAAGCAGTCCAAATACTGTCATGATCTTTGGTTTGACCCCTGATCTCTGACGTGGGTTCCTGTCTTCATCCAATACACTTCTCAAATACATGTAAAATGTATATTTGCTGATAAATGAAAGTTGAAAATAAATACATAAATACATATTTTGGATAGTATGTGGGGGCGGGGGGAGTTCTGATTATGTTTCAGCCAGCTTGGATTTTAGACCTTCTGATTGTCAAGCCCTGTCCAATTTTTTGTTGTTGTTGCTCTTCTCAGTTTTTAGAGTATTGTATTAGTTATGCAATGATAATGCTTTGTGTTTAGGTGCCTTAAACATTCCTTAACTTGTGTATGAAGGTTTTTAAGAGCCATTGTTTAGGTTTCATTCTGTGTAGGAAAATCACAAAGAACAGAAACTAGGCAGCTGATATATCCCAGACATGGAGGGTTCTTCATACTTCAGCTGCATGATGAACTTCTATATGAGGTTGCAGAAGACAGCCTGATTCAGGTATGAGGACTGAGTTCTCCTACAAACTTGGGAGTAGTTTACTCTTATAATGTGACTTTCACCAGTATTGGCTGCAGTGAACATTATGAAAGTATCTCTACCTATAAAGCGGAAAGTATGTGTGTGTGTCACGTATGTCCCGAAACGTTTACCCACTTCCACATATGGTACTGCCTTAATGCTGTTCACCCAGACAGGTCTTCGTGTACATGGATCAGAAATAATCTAAAAACATGCATTTTGGAGTTTAAAGTATTTTTAAAGAACTTAATAAAAAACCTAAGTTTATGCCTACAATTCCCAGCATGCCTTGGGTGAGAGGCCAGATTTACTGGCCTTTGGCAGCCATTGTGATTCCTAAGCTCAATCTCAAGCAGCCAACCCAATTCCACATCAAAGGAAACCACCCACATAAATGGGCTGCATCCATTTGCGGTGCCTCCTCCCACCTGCCATGTGTGGTTTTAAAATCATAACTAGATACATCAGCATGTCTTTGAGAGGCCGAACTCTGGACGTGCTCAAAGGCCCCCCGTCCTGATATCGGTTTTCTCAGAAACTGAGGGAAGCACACGCACAGCCTTCACCCTTCAGAGGGAGGGAGAAAGAGTGCACTCTGCATGCCCAGAAACAGGCTTGATGAAGGGGGGCAAGTGCCCAGCCCAGTCCCGGCCTTTCAGTACAGGCTCCTGATGGAGCACTTTGTGGGTGAGAAGTGTGGGCTGAGGTAGTCCCAGCAGGACTTGGCCAGAGTTGTGTGTGTCCACTGACAGCCGCTTGCGTCCCCTCCTTGGCAATGCTACACCTCAATGCTCTGTCAAGGAGCAGCAGCAGCCATGAGAAAACGCCTTTCAGAGGACATGGGCACCTGAGGGCCGGCAAAGGCATGCTGGAAGATGTAGTTTTTGTTTTCTGTGTGGACAAGGAAAATCAAGATGGCCCTGGCCAGGTGTTGAGGGAGAGAGAGAGAAAATAAATTAATTTAATTTGTTTTAAAGTTACCTCGCAGGGTTGTCGTGAGGGTAAGGAGGGAGAATGAATTTAATTTGTTTAAAGGTTAACTTACAGGCCTAGCACCGGCCTGTTACTTTAAGATGGTGGATATGCTTCCCTACTATACGTTATTCAGATATCTGGGCAATGCTGGGTATATTTTGAAAACGTATTTTTAGGTTGGCATCTTTTTTAGCTGGTAGAAAGGGTGTTGTGTGTCCTGATTGTTTTTGAAGTTTAGACTGCTGCTCCAGCCAAGGCATGATGGGAAGTGTAGGCTTTTCAGGTAAAACAAAAAATGTGGTTTATCACGAAGCTCTTATTTAAAATACAGTTCTTATTAACACATTATTCCATTTATTCTAACAAAACAGTTTACTGACTCAACCAAACTAAAAAATCCAACCAACCTAACAATGAATAAGTTGCATAGGAATTTATTATATATCAAATAAATGTTATAAACATTATTCATGGACCCAAGCAACGCCGGGCATATCAGGTAGTAAAGTTATAAAAGTATGTTATTCAGACTTATTGTGGACTCCAATTCACAATAACTCCCTGTGTTGAGATTTACATTTCCCCTTCTCATTTTGCACAGCAGTGGGACACTAGGAAGTTTGAGTTGGCTTTTTAATGGTGCTGCAAGATGCCATTTACCTCTGCCTTGCAAATGTGATTCATAGATTTTCTAAAAACACTGGGTACAGAGGAACATAAAATGATTTGACATTTGAGAGTTTTGGTTCCCAGAACACTGGGTAATTTACCCCTTTAGCTTTTCTGAATATTTGTGCCCCCTCAGAGCCAGCCTTCTTCAGAGGCTTCTTCAAATATGTACCCAGTACTGTGTGGCCCTTGCCGTTCTGTGCTGACAATGATATTTCCAATTCTGTGACTATCTTTTAGGTGGCGCAAATTATTAAGCATGAAATGGAAAATTCTGTAAAACTTTCAGTGAAACTCTTGGTAAAAGTCAAAGTTGGGCCTAGCTGGGGAGATCTGCAAGAGCTGAAGCTGAACACTTGAAACAGAAGTTGGAACTGTGTTTTGCCCCAGTGAAGAGGGGGAAACGCCCCCACCCCCATGTCTTCTACCATCCACAGCCTGGACACTCGTTTTTTAATAGCGATCTTGGAGTTCATTTCTCAGATGTGTATTAACCGTTAAATGAATTAACATAAGCAAATTTAGGAGGTTGCACTGCATAGCTAGAAATTACAATGAAATGCTTCAACTTAAGCAAGATATTTTATTTAATTCCTATTAAAATATTTGAACAGTTCAGGAATTCATAATTTAACTGACTTGTTAACAGTATTCTAAGCACTTAAAAAAAAATAATGTGATGTCAACTTTTTGAGATGCAATATAGCTGAAAACCTCAGGGAAGGATCCCGCCCCCTATTCCTCACCCTCCCTATTTTGTCACCATAGAAGCCTCTTGTGTGAGATTAGGTCAGTTTATTTTCCAGAAATTCCCCTCTTGCTGCATTCACATTTCACAAGCCAGTAACCTCAAGATTGGATTACTGCAACGCACTCTATGTGGGGCTGCCCTTAAAGCTGCTCAGGAAGCTGGAGCTAGTGCTGAACGCTGCAGCTCAGTTGTTGTCTGGAGCTGCCCCTTTCCAATTTGTAACTCCTCTGCTGAGGGAACTGCACTGGCTGCCAAATCTCTACCGGGCCAGGTTTAAGGTTCTTGTACTAGTCTACAAAGCCCTAAACAACTTGGGACCAGGATACCTGAGAGAGCGCCTCCTCCCTTACCAACCTGCCCAGTTACTGAGGTCATCCGAGGGCCTGCTCCTGGTGGTTCCACATAGACCCACCCTCTGATTGGAGTCCACCAGGGGAAGAGCCTTCAGCGTGGTGGCCCCCCTCCTGTGGAATTCCCTGCCTCTGGAGGTCAGGCAGGCACCAACTTTTTTATTCCTTTTGGTGTCTCCTGAAAACATTCTTCCAGGAAGCCTTTCCTTAATTACTAGCCACGGTTTACTGTACATTTTGCATCTTTTAAAATCTATTTTAAAGTGTTTTATTCTGTTTTTATCTTATTTTATCTTGTACACCGCTCAGAAATTTTCAATAGGAGCAGTATATAAATATTGTAAATAAATAAATGTAAAGGACCCGCAAGAAAAGTGAGTGACCAATAACAGTAGCATAGCGAAGCTAATAAGAGAGAGAAAGAATATCACTCTAACATTTTCATGCTTTTTAATATATATATATATATATATATATATATATATATATATATATTTGAAGGGGCCCATGGAGGTCACTGCAGGTGCTATGGGACCGCATTGGGAAGCCCTGCTTTACTCCTCTGTCCACTAGTTTTTACCCTAAAAAGGGATTGTGAAGAGCTCCAGAAATATCTCACAAACAGGATAAATGGTTGTGCATTCACTGGTTGTGCATCCACACAACCCACCCTCCTACCCCTTGTCAGTGTCGATCCTTATTTTTCTCTCTCAGTTCCAAGGCCACGATGTCGGTCTCAAGGAACTGAGGGGATTGGGTGGGAACCCCGCTGAGCACGCTCAGTAGGCAGTGGCAGGGGATCCCACCCAAAATGCCTTGGCTTTTGAATCTTCTGAACAAGCTCCGTGCAGGTGCAGAGCCCTTTTGTGTGTGAATGCACAGATGACCACTCAAAGAACTATGGTTACAGGTAAGCAACCTATCTTTTTAAAAGTGTACATTCCCAGGGTCCCCTTAGTATACATGTCACATTTCAGGTGTCTAGCTTTCACGGTCTTGGAGCTGTGGCACTAATGGACAGAGACAATTTCTCTTTTATGATTATAGGTAATCATATAGTTAAAATGTATGGTTAACATTTGCTTAATGCAGTGCTGAATCATCATGGCAAGTTTGGCTGAAATCGATTGAATAGTATTGAAGCTGTCAATCTTTAAAAATGTTGATTGACTGCCATTTTTTTTTCCAAGATGGTGGGCCAAATTTTCACTATGCCTAAAACCATAAATCCTAAAAGTTTCATAATAATCATATGTACAGTTCTCGAGGGCTAACAAGGACATGCAAACAGACTCTTCCTCTTATCTTACATAACAATACGGTAGTGTAAGGCTTATTACTCGAGTTCTAACAGACTGATTTTGCTCATTTTTGTTTTAAACTGAAGTTTGAGCAATGTAGACATGCATGCAGAAAATTTAGAAAGTTCAAAGAAGTTCAAAGCTCAAACTTGAATAGCAATTAATTTCTTCCGCACCAAACTGGCAGGGCAGCCCCACCAGCAGCAGGATTAGTGCAGCGTAAAGGTGGGCTGAAGCCATGCAGTTAGGCTGTCATCACCAGTGGGGAGGGAGAAGGGGAGGGAGGTGGCTAATTGGGGCATGTGACGGGTGGGTGGGGCCATGCCTCATGCACATTTCAGAGGGGGGGATTCACTATACATGAGCCACATTTACATTATTCATGAGCCCCTCTGTGGTGAGGGGACTGAGGGGCAAATATGTGGGAAAAGAGCAGGACTGCTAGTGCCCGTGGTGATATTAGCTTTATACTAGAATACTTCTGTGAGTCACCGTGTTCTCATTTTTTTCAAATAAGACTCCAGAGGGGGGGAAAGTGATATTACGATAGTTTACAGAGCAAACAATTTAATTTGTTAGTTAAAAAGCTAGCAAGTAATTCACAGAATCAAAGGATGGTACCTGGACTACACAGAATTTAAAATGAAAAATGAGACAGGGAGTTCATTTCCTCAGAAGTGAATGAATTTCACTGATACAGAAGAGGCAGACTGTTTTGGGCCGATGACAAACTGAGACAGCTCTATGGTTGTCATAGAGGCCATAAAGCCCCGAGCCAGAGCTCCAGAGACAGCCTCAGTGTGGAAATGGAAGTTGCCCAGAACCACCGTCCTGGGTTCCTCCAACACCACACTCGATTACATGATGTCATCAGCCTCCAGGCACCCTCCCATTCTTTCTGGCCATTATAGCAGCTTTATTTACACCTCCGAAAATGCGGTAAGAGATAAAGTAGAGAGAGAGATTTCCGGTGAAGTTCCAAAATTGCACTATATTGCAGTGCCATATAGTGGCTGTATTATGATATATATTGAACTCGCTGAAAAAGGAAACAGATTTAGATTTAGCATGTAATGCGGCCAATCTTAATCCCGCCAGGAATCTGGAAGCAGAAGCCCCCATAAAGGTGCTTGAGCAGGTGGTTGCGGGACAACTCCAGGCACTCTTGAATGAAATGGATTATCTAGATCCATTTAAATCAGGCTTCACGCCTGGTTTTCGAATAGAAACTGCCTTGGTCGCCCTGTGGGATGACCTTTGCTGGGAGAAGGACAGGGAGAGTGAGACCCCGTTGATTCTCTTGGACCTCTCAGTGGCTTTCAATATCATCAACCATGGTATCCTTCTGGATAGGTTGTCTGGGCTGGGAGTTGGAGGCACTGTGTTGCAGTGGTTCTGCTCCTATTTGGATGGCCAATTCCAGAAGGTGGTGCTGGGGGATTATTGCTCTTTGACATGGCATTTAGGCCATGGGGTTCCACAGGGCTCTATTTTATCCCCTATGCTGTTTAACATGAAACTGTTGGGAGAGGTTATCCGGAGATGTGGGCTGAAGTGTTATCAATATGCGGATGACACCCAGCTCTACCTCTACTTTTCGTCAAACCCAGGTGAGGCAGAGGCTGTACTGAATCAGTGCCTGAGCACAGTAAATGGACTAGATGAGGGACAATAAACTGAGACTCAGTCCAGACAAGACAGAGGTACTGTTAGCAGGTGGTTTGCCTGTCCGGCTAGGTGATGTACACCCTGTTCTGGAAGGGGTTGCACTCCCCCTAAAGGATCGGGTTTGTAGTTTGGGGCTGCTCTTGGATCCAGAGGCATAGGTGAATTCAGTGGCAAAGAGGACTTTTTATCAGCTTAGGCTGATATGCCAACTGGTATCTTATCTGGACAGAGATCGTCTAGCTACAATTATCCATGCTCTGATAACCTCTCGTTTGGATTACTGCAATGCGTTATACATGGGGCTGCCTTGGAAAATGGTCCGGAAACTTCAACTGGTACAAAACAGGGCAACACGTTTACTAACAGGGACTGGCCGACGAGACCACATCACGCCAGTCCTTTTCCAGCTTCATTGGCTGCCAGTCCAGGTCCGGGCCCGATTCAAAGTGCTGGTATTAACATTCAAAGCCCTAAACAGCTTGGGGCCAGGCTGTCTGAAGGAACTCCTCCTCCCATATGTACCTGCCCAGACCCTCAGGGGTCCTTCTCCTTGAGCCCCTGCCAAAGGAAGTGAGGCAGGTGGCTACCAGGATGAGGGCCTTTTATATTGTCTATCATGTTGTTATACTGTGTTTTATACTTTGAATGGTTTTTAATTTTTGTGAACCACCCAGGAAGCTTCAGCCATTGGGCGGTATAAAAATGCAATAAATAAATAAATAAATAATTTTGGCCTCATTTGAGGAGCTCTAACTGTTTCCCCCCATCTTGGCTCTAGCTGTGTTGAGATGAAATTTTACACACAGAGGGTTAAATGGTTGTAAGGGGTTAAAAGCTTTGTAATCATGTTTCTGGACTTGGCAAGTTTGCAACCAGAGCGTGGAAGATGTGGTCTAAGTGTCAGACATAGACAGAGGAGAATTGGTTAATTGGACAGTTTAGTATGGTGCAATACTAGTGGTGATATGTATTTAAGATGCACAGTGTTTAATGGCATCTTGTTAGGTGTTTGGAGATCCGTGCTGATGTAACGTGATTATGATGACCATACGTGTAAATGAAAGTTTATACTAAACCTGATGAGAAAACCTCAGTAAAAGAACTTTACTGATGAATAAGGACTGTGAGTATTATTTATCCCCTAAACGAGCCTCTCAAGGAAAAGTGCTAGGACTTTGCAGGCCAAACTTGCGTTGCGTGCTACACACTCTGCTCTTATTATTCGGATAAGCCGTGCCCTTTCTCTATCCCTCTGCCTTCCTGTTTTCCCTCTCCCTCCCAGCCTCTGGTTTTGTTATTTCTCTCCCCACCTCTTTACCTTGCTGTTTCTCCCCCATCCTGCCTTGCTTTTTCTCTCCTCTACCCTTTGCCTTACTATTTGTTCCTCCTCCTAGCCTCTAGCCTGACTATATCTCTCCCCACCTTTTTACCTTGCTATTTCTTCCCCACTCCCAGCCCCTAGCTCACTATTTCTCTCTACCCCACTTTTGCTCACTTTTGAATATCCAGGCTTTCATAGCAGCCATTATGTCATTAGCCACATCCTTCATGGGAGCTATTTTGTGGTGGTGCTCACAGCCGTTCCTAAATGTGCCACAGGTCCAGAAAGTTGGTGTCCCCTGCACTAAAGCATACTGCGGTGATGTTAGCAAATCTTTGTGAGCCATTTCAGCTAAAGGGTGCCATAGACTTGTTATGAATAAATAAATAAATCAGCAGCCCATTTCTACCAAGAAAAAAAAGGGATTTGTTATGTTTTTTGTGAAATGACTTGCAAGGCTGTGGAGTTGATTTCTTACCATCTATGTTTTCCACTACTAGCACTGAGAAAAGCCACCAGTATTTATAAATTCATGTTGTGATGCCCAAAACACCAGCAAAAATTATCCATTATTATAGCCCCAAATCTATATTAGGCCAATTCAAAGATTACAAAAAATGTGCATGTTGTCAAGATCTCTTCATTTAAGCAAGATATTACAAAACTCAGGGGGTGCCGTGAGGGAAGGCTGATGATACTGAGCTTCAGTAGTCATCACATAAATAAATCACTATAATTTGGCCACAGAAGTTTAATGTTGCTTTATTTTTCTACTAATGAAATGCACATGTGTTTTCAAATTAAGATTGTCTGCAGAAAAGAAATGTCAAACATGAGAAATGCAGCTCATCTTCTGGTGATAGTAACATGCTTGAAACGTACCAACCTGTTTTTAAAACAAACATTTTCCTGTTCGTTTTTGGAAATTAAAAATAAATTCCCTTTCCTCAGTCACAGCATGCTTTGCTTTTGTCTTTGTTGAATAAGGAATCAATTAGTCATGCAAAGTTTGGTTCAGTTTAAAGATGTTAACACTCTAGTTTGTACATAATATTTTAAATAAGCAACAGTCCTCCCTGGAGATCATAGCTAAAGCCAGTGAAATATTACCTGAAGGTAATTTGGAAAAAATACTCAATGCAGATGGATTGCAATGATCCACCACATAGAAGTCTTAGAAAGCCGTCTTCTGTCTGAATAAGACAACCGGGTTCCAAGGGGAGCCAGCTGCTCCTACCTTCTCACTGAATTTTCAGAACACGGCCTGTTCCTTTGACTTCTGTTCTCAGGACATGGAGGTGCAGCTTGGTGGTTAAAAATCAGAACTGATACCATTTTTTCCCCTTATACTTTAGCATTACCTACAGGGATAGAAAATAGCATTAGTCAATAGCATTAGTGGCACAAATAGGATGAAGTTGTTTACCACTGTGACCTTTTCAGCTTGGGCCCAACATCAGAGGCAGTTTGGCAGTTGGAAAATTGAAGCCAGGCGAGCAGCTGCTAATGGCTATATTTCTGGATAGTTTTCCTCCTACACTTCAGATGAGAGAGACCTTTCCTAGAAAGTTTTCAGCAGGGGTGTGGCAGTCAGGGAGTTCTCATCACTGAAGCAGGGTAGGCAAGATCATGAATTACCTTCAGAAAGACCTTTAAAATGGCCTACACTTTTGCACAGGGGTGCAGAACCTCAGGCCCAGGGGCCAGCCCTCGGGAGCTCCCTAGAAGGCTGGGTTTTGGAAATCTAAACACCGAGCTTTGGAGAGGAATCCTGGAGGGCTCTGAGGCCATAGAATCAGATCCCTCATGGAGAGCTCTGAAAGGGGGCATTGTGGTGGGCAAGGAGGGGAGGAGACAGATCTAGGAGAAACCCAGCCCCTGCCCACCACTGAAAGCTTCTCTGGAGTTGAATTCTGCTCATAGGCTGAAAGAGGTTCTGCTTTAGCATTTTGTGGTACCAGTTGTCTACCACAGAGCGATTTACAAAGGAAGGGGGAAAAGAACAGATCCAGGTAACTGTTGGCTTTTACATTTTCAAAAACCAGTCACTGTGTGTTTGTCTCAGCAATCCTGGATGTCACATGATAACAGCTATTAGAGCAGCCTTCCAGATGCTTTGGACTTCAATTCCCATCATTCCCAGCTAGCATGGCCAATGGCTAGGAATGAGGGGAGCTACTCTAACAATATGAAGGAAGTGAATGATCCATCTTGTCAAGCATTCTGTTTGCCAAGAGGCAATCAGATGCCCCCAGGAAGTCAACAAGCAAGACTTGAGTGCAATTGTCAATCTCCCCCGCTGCTACCACATCCCTCCCCACTGCCACCACAACTTTACTGCCGCAAGATTATTATTTTTTGTGATCAGAAGGGTTCTCCAGCACTACTTATGAAAGTCTGCATTGGTCTGTTTCATTTTTATAAACCCGAAGTCTGTGTTCTTCTATTTGCCTGCAGCCACACCCACATCACAAATAACTCCTGAGACTGGTTGTACTGTTTTTTGAATAAGCTCCTAGTAAACTACAGTGGAACACATGTACATACACACACACACCTATCAAACAAAGCTTAAATGCAGTTGAGCATCCTTTAAAGAAACTACCAAGAGGAGTCCTCTTTGGAGGCCTGCACAACAGCATGCACGCTGTGTCTAGAGTCGCTGTGCACAACAAGGAGGGCCATGCTGGCTGAGGTGGGTGCAGTCCCACAAAACAAGCTGTGTGTGCAATGCGGCTGAAGATCGCCAGCTGGGCTGGATCCCTGGGCTCGAGCAGGCCTGGCCATGCCCATAAATCTCAAGCCATGTACGCAACGCGGCTGGATGCTTGGGTGGGAACACATCCGGTCAGCTCGAGAAGGAGGAACATGCAGTGTACCTCTTTGCCCTGCTGCTGATCCCTGCGTGGCGATACGGGCCTTTTCTTGGCTGCTGCCCGCCAAGAGGTGGCCTGGATGGGCAGTGGGAAGGGCTGGAAGGCTATGTTTCTGGACTTCTGGAAATGTGGCCTTCCAGCCTCTTCCATGCTTCCATTCAGGCCTCTCCTTGGTCGACGTCAGCATCAACCAAGGAGAGGACCAGATGGAAGCATGGGAGGGCCTTAAAGTGCGTGTTTCCAAAACGTGGAAACGCATGCTTGAAAGCCGTCCCAGGCTTCCATCCAGGCCTCTCCTTGGTTGATGCTAAGGAGAGGCCTGGATGGAAGCCTGGAAGGGCTTTCAACAATGTGTTTCCACATTTTGGAAATTTATTTATTTATTACATTTTTATACTGCCGAAGCTCTCTCGGCAGTTCACAAAAAATGCACACTTTAAGGCCCTCCCACACTTCCATCCGGGACACTGTTGACACATTTTCTGGACAAAATTTTTAAAAAACCAAAATCTCCCCCAGACATGGTTTGCCCCCTTCCAGACGTGTCCATGCCAAACCAGACGTATGGTCACCCTGGCTAAATGTAAACTCAAAGTTTTGCTCATTATTTTGTGGCATTTTGATTTATCCAGCTATGGATTTGGGGCTATTTCTTAGGAGCTTTGTTTGTTTCTTCTGATGCTCTTTGAGTGGCTTTTGGCTGCCTAGAAAATGTAGTTTTGAAAAACAGATCTCCCTCCTTTACTTTTCCCCTCTACTTGAGGTGGTAGGGATAATTTGCATATTCCCAAGGAATTCTGGGAAGTGAACAGAAGTCACCATGAGCAGCGGAGAAATTGGACTTCAACTGACCGGCTCAAGACAGTGGCCTGGGATCTGAGGCAGTGGGATAATTTGCATACTCAGGAATTCTGGAAAGCAAGTAGTAGAGAAGTTGGACTTTGACTGACCAGCCCAAAGCACCCAGGCGCATAATGATGTGTGAAGGTTAACAAATCTACTTTTTTTCTTTTCTTTCTCTATAGCATATAATGCACAGAAAGGAGTCCCCAGTGGTGGTGACCTGCAAAATGTGTCAAATGTTCGTATTCTTGCCTGAGAGCAACATGGCATACACCTGCAACAAGTGCAAGCTGGTTGCACTATTGGAAGAAAATGTAAGACTTGAGCGGCGAGTGTCCACCTTCCAAGGTCCACCCTCATTATCTTCCCAAACTGGGGGGAGATAATGAGCAGGGATCCGCAGGGCTCAGTCCTGGGCCCAGTGCCCTTCAACATTTTTATTAATTACTTGGATGAGGAGGTGCAGGGAACTCTTATCAAATTTGCAGATGACAAAATTGGCTAGGATAGCTAATACCCTGGAAGACAGAAGCAAACTTCAAGACAGGCTGGAGCGCTGGGCTGAAAACAACAGAAAGAAATTTAATAGAGATAAATGCCAAGTTCTACACCTAGGAAAAAGAAATGGGGGATACTTGGCTCAGGAATACTACCAACAAGAAGGATCTTGGAATTGTTGTAGATCGCAAGCTGAATATGAGCCTCCAGTGCGATATGGCTGCAAAAAAAGCAAATGCTATTTTGGGACGCATTAATAGAAGTATAATTTCTAAATAGTGCAAGGTACTGGTTCCCCTCTATTCAGCTATGGTTAGACCTCCTCTTGAGTATTGCGTCCAGTTCTGGGCACCACACTTCAAGAAGAATGCAGACAAGTTGGAGTGTGTTCAGAGGAGGGCAATCAGGATGATCAGGGGTCTGGAAACAAAGCCCTATGAAGAGAGACTGAAAGAACTGGGCATGTTTAGCCTGGAGAAGAGAAGACTGAAGGGAGACATGATTGTCACACAGAGGAGGGCCAAGATCTCTTCTTGATCATCCCAGAGTGCAGGACACAGAATAATGGGTTCAAGTTAAAGGAAGCCAGATTCCATCTGGACATCAGGAAAAACTTCCTGACTGTTGGAGCAGAACAACAATGGAACCCATGACCTAGGGAGGTCGTGGTCTCTCCCACGCTAGAGCCATTCAAGATTCTGTCAGGGATGCTTTAAGGTGGATTCCTGCACTGACGTGATGGCCTTATAGGCGCCTTCGAACTCTACTATTCCATGATTCTATGATCCCCCTTCCCTTGTCTGACTTTAGTTTGTAAGTGTTATGTTAGGGGCTGTCTTTCCTTTATTGCTGTGAACCACTTTGGGAAACAATAACAGCCTGAAGAACGGGATAAAAATGCAGTAAATAAATAGATTATATAAATAGATTATATAAATAAATAATTATTGTAGTGAGGAGAATACTTAATGTATCAGATCAAGTACACAAAGGTTCATGCCACAACCAACTCCATGGTTACCCTTCCAGAAATTTTCACAATGGAAGAAGAGTGGCCCTATTCCTTGTCCAAGATCAACACCAACCTCATGTGCATGTTTGGAGAAAGCTTCTGCGCTCGTCATCATTCCTGCTGTCTTTTCATCTAATTCTCCTAGTTTCTGCCCCCTCTCATCCAGAGCGAGGCGTGCACGAGCCAAATCCCCAATAGCTCCTCCTGCAGCTCCTTTCATACTTTCAACTCTCCCTGATCCAGGGATATGCTGAGCAAGACTGTGCGATGCTTTTCCTGCTGTAGCCTCACCAACTGGAAATAGGAGAAAGAACAGAATTAGAAGTATTTACTTGTGCTGCCTGACATCCTGCCCCCAAGCCTATACCAGCTAAGTACCAGCAGTATTTTTTTGTAACGGGGGGGGGGGGGGGATAGAGTTCTGTACGATACAGAAAGTGCTTCAAAAAGGTCAATTGTTTGACATTCAACATTTATCCAATTTTGTAAATGTACTTTTCTCTTTGTGGTCTTTGTGCACCTGTGTGGAGCCTCGTTTGGGGAACTTCTTTAGCTGAGGAATTTTCAGTGGGAACCCTCCTCCACCCGTGCATGTCCCACGGATATTCTTGTCTATTCTCCCACTTCTCTTTCAACTACTATTGTGGCAGCTACAGTGGGAACTTCTCTCATTGTTCACTGTTTTTATACAAACATTTTACAAATGGCTGAGTTTTTTTCTTCTGTCTTTCTCTTTCTGTCCTTCCTTCATGTTCTGGGGTTTTGTTATTTTTCTTAGTGATCTCTGCTATCACCTGAGGACGCATCACCTTGAGGGCACCTTTCCAAGCGTGTGGCTGCAAGCTTCCTCCTACTGACAGACATTCTTTGTGTCTTGGAGAAGGACACAAGATGGTGCTCACTGTCAAGCCTTCACAAAGCAGGCAGGTTGCAATTGCTTGGACAGGCTTCAGGCTAGGAAAAAAGCCCTTGATGTGGCGGACCAGTCAGTGGACACGCCTCTGATGGTGCAGGTGTCAAAGGACCCTCTCCCCATTGGACCTAAAGATCCATCCCCTGCACTCGAGGCCTAGATTCAGGCCATAGAAAAGTGTTGTTTTTTTTAAGGCCCAAGAGCAAAAGTCCTCTTCAGAACTGAAAAAGGAAATGAAAGACAAGGTGGCCAGGACTGGCTCTGGGTCCTAATGCCAAGCTCGGCGGTGTCAGGACGGATAATACCATTGACCCTTAACCCTCACCACAGCCAATGTTGGACTTGCCAATTCTGGTGTGATCCCAATCTATAAAGTCAATACCAAAGGCAGAATCAGTGCAGGATCCTGCCCTGATTGTGTCTCTATCAGAAGGTAAAATCAAAATGGAGCTCTGATTCTGGCATCAGGTTGCAGACCCACTTAGCATTGGAGTAGGTCTTCCTCATGGTGTGGCCACTGATCGCCGGACATTAGCACAATCTTCCTCCTACTCTAAGGCTGTTTCTCAAGATTAGTATCAATGGCTTCCATCAGCAACTGTGTATTGGCCTCCACCAGACCAAGGTCTGTTCCTGGCTCCTCTCCCTGTGCCATTGCACTGCAAGCCACCAGTGCTCCCCTCGATTACTACTTTGCCCCCATTGGCAAGATTGCTTTTGCCTCCATTAGTCGGACTGCCACTGTTGGAATGAGCAGTCGCTGTATCCTCAATCACTCTTCAAGTTACCTCCAAGTTCATGCTCATTCCCCACTCGAACCACCTTGAGTCTCTTTAGGGACTGTAGATTCCTGCAACATCAAGGGATGACACCGCAGTCTGGAATGGGATGATTATCAATAGGACTTGACATCCTATTCCGGATCCAACTTCTCCAACTGAAGACATGGGTCCATTTTCAGAAAAAATACTCTGAATAGTGCAGTCCCTCAGTTTAGAAACACAACAACCAGTCATGAGAGTTAAATATTCCGTATATGATGTAGTCTACTCTGAAACTTCTGCTCTCATTGCAATCCTACTGCTACCACCCTTGCTGCAGATAATTCAACAGTCCTGTAAAAACCCTCCTCAGCAACACCAATGTCTAAGTATCATTCTCCCAGCTTTCTTTCCATTTCTGTCTACTCTGCTCGAGTCCACCCTTCAAAATTTGGATGTTCAAAGGGCACTCTTTTTTATATGTCAAGGACAGAATCATTTCACCTCATCTGTTCATCTCCAAGTGGTAAGGACTCCTGGTATGATTGCAAAGATTGTCTTCTTGGGTGGTCAGTTTATGAACTGGTTGGTTGTGACCTCTCAGTTCGTATCTGGGCACATTCAACTCATACCAAGGCTACATCAATAGCATTTGGGAAAGGAGTCCTGAACTAGGTAGGGTGGCTACATGATCGAAGCCATCCACTGTTATCAGCCACTACCAACTTGATGTGTGGCCCTTGTTTCCACCTTTTCCAGACCCCCCTCTGATTCTTAATTCTAGCTGCTTCCCATAATCTGGGCTTTTATTGTGATAGGGGGCTTGGATATTTTTTTAGTCTCCAATTTTTAGTCTTCCAGAGGTGGTGCCCTAAGAAGGTGCATGCTCATTGGGACATATCTCAGCAAAGAACAATCTACCCTAGTATTAGATTAAGTCCCTGGAGTAAATCTATTAAACTGTGTCTGGATGTGGGAGGATCATAGTAGGGTTCTTGGCTGACGTCTCCCTCTCAGGCCTTAGAGAGAAGGAAAAGGGTCAAATAGCATTTTTTCTTCCTTCCTGGAAGGAAGCAGACACATTCCTGGAGAAGGCTATCAATGGCTACTAGTCCTGATGGCTATGTGCTACCTCCAGTATCAGAGGCAGTAAGTCTATATACATCAGTTGCTGGGGAACATGGGCAGGAGGGTGTTTTTGCACTGTGTCCTGTTTGAGGTTTTCTCATGGATACCTGATAGGTGTGAACAGAATCCTGGACTAGATGGACCCTTGTCTGATCCAGCATGGCTCTTATGTTCTTAGTTTTGAGGCTGCATTTGGCAGTCTTGGAATAGGTGGGAACCCACCAGAGACATGCACACTGGGCAGATTCTTGCCTAAAATTCCTCAACTGTAGAAGTTTTGCAAATGAGGTTCTGTGCAGGTGCAGTTGGAAAATTGAAGCCGGGCTAGCAGCTGCTAATGGCTATATTTCTGGATAGTTTTCCTCCCACACTTTAAGATGAGAGAGACCTTTCCTAGAAAGTCTTCAGCAGGGGTGTGGCAGTCAGGGATCTGTCATCACTGAAGCAGGGTAGGCAAGATCATGAATTACCTTCAGAAAGACCTTTAAAATGGCCTACACTTTTGAAAAGGGGTGAAGAACCTCAGGCCCAGGGGCCAGCCCTCGGGGGCTCCCTAGAAGGCTGGGTTTTGGAAATCTAAACACCAACAGTTGAGAGCTTTGGAGAGGAATCCTGGAGGGCTCTGAGGACATAGAATCAGTTCCCTCATGGAGAGCTCTGAAAGGGGGTCCACACTTCAAGAAGGATGCCCAAATGAGTGAATGACCACTTTAAGAACTACAGTTATAAGTAAGCAACCTCTCCCCCACCTCCAATATTATTTTTCCTTGACTTTTTATATATGATGTGAATATGAAGATCACTTACAGAGCTCTTCTCTGTCAAGTGTTCCACCAGTTCCACCAAACAGCCCTTTCAGAAAGCCTCTGTACTGAGCCTCAGGGGTTTCCACAGGAGTGAACAACTCCCCAAGCATGTCCTGGACAAAAACAAAGCAAAACAAAACCATTTTAAGCAGAATACACCAACAAGCAGACAGTAATATAGATTCCTTTTTAAATTAACTATAATGTTGCACTCCTAAAGACAAAGTCTGCAGTCTGGGAGTCTGGGAGAATACCCTGGAAGACAGAAACAAACTTCAAAGTGATCTAGATAGGCTGGAGTGCTGGGCTGAAAACAACGGAATGAAATTTAATAGGGATAAATGCCAAGTTCTACATTTAGGGAATAGAAACCAAATGCACAGTTACAAGATGGGGGATACTTGGCTCAGCAATACTACAAACGAGAAAGATCTTGGAATTGTTGTAGATCGCTAGCTGAATATGAGCCAACAGTGCGATATGTCTGCAAGAAAGGCAAATGCTATTTTGGGCTGCATTAATAGAAGCATAGCTTCCAAATCACGTGAGGTACTGGTTCCTCTCTATTCGGCCCTGGTTAGGCCTCATCTAGAGTATTGCGTCCAGTTCTGGGCTCCACAATTCAAGAAGGACGCAGACAAGCTGGAGCGTGTTCAGAGGAGGGCAACCAGGATGATCAGGGGTCTAGAAACAAAGCCCTATGAAGAGAGACTGAAAGAACTGGGCATGTTTAGCCTGGAGAAGAGAAGATTGAGGGGAGACATGATAGCACTCTTCAAATACTTAAAAGGTTGTCACACAGAGGAGGGCCAGGATCTCTTCTGGATCCTCCCAGAGTGCAGGACACGGAATAACGGGCTCAAGTTAAAGGAAGCCAGATTCCGGCTGGACATCAGGAAAAACTTCCTGACTGTTAGAGCAGTGCGACGGTGGAATCAGTTACCTAGGGAGGTTGTGGGCTCTCCCACACTAGAGGCCTTCAAGAGGCAGCTGGACAACCATCTGTCAGGGATGCTTTAGGGTGGATTCCTGCATTGAGCAGGGGGTTGGACTAGATGGCCTTGTAGGATCCTTCCAACTCTGCTATTCTATGATTCTATGAGTCTTCCCTGGACTCAGCGCTAACTGGGGAAGCCGAAGTGACTGCAGTATCCAGGAGTGCATCCAACCGGCTTAGGCTGGTATGCCAACTGCAGCCCTATCTGAAGAGGATGGACCTTGCCTCAGTTATCTACGCACTAATCACGTCCAGGCTGGACTGCTGTAATGCATTGTATGTGGGGGTGCCTTTGGAGACAATTCAGAAACTCCAGCTGGTGCAGAAGGTGGCTGCCCAGGTGTTGCTGGGGTGAGGCGATCTTCATCACATAACACCTACCCTGCACCAGCTGCACAGGTTACCGGTGTGTTTTCAAGCTCAATTCAAAGTGCTGGTTTTGATCTTTAAAGCCCTAAACAGTTTGGGATCAAGATACTTGAAGGACCACCTTCATCCATATCAGCATGCTGAACTTTAAGATCAGAAAGAGGGGTCCTTCTCATAGAATTATAGAATAGTGGAGTTGGAAGGGGCCCATAAGGCCATCGAGTTCAACCTCCTGCTCAGTGCAGGAATCCACCTTAAAACATACCTGACAGATGGTTTCCACAACCTCCCTAGGTAATTGGTGGTTGTTGTTTGCATTTAAATACTGTCCCATAGCCAAAGCTCTCTGGGCAGTTTACAAAGATTAAAACATGGAACATTAAAAAAAAATTTTTTTTAAAGCATAAAAACAGATTACATACAATGGTTCCATTGTCCTACTGCTCTAACAGTCAGGAAGTTTTTCCTGATGTCCAGCTGGAATCTGGCTTCCTGTAACCTGAGCCCATTGGTCCATGTCCTGCATTCTGCGAAGAGATCCTAGCCCTCCTCTATGTGACAACCTATTATGTCGCCCCTCAATCTTCTCTTCTCCAGGCTAAACATGCCCAGTTCTTTCAGTCTCTCCTCATAGGGCTTTGTTTCCAGACCCCTGATCATCCTCGTTGCCCTCCTCTGAACATGCTTCAGCTTGTATGCATCCTTCTTGAAGTGTGGTACCCACAACTGGATGCAATACTCAAGATGAGGCCTAACAAGGGCTGAATAGAGGAGAACCAGTACCTCATGCAATTTGGAAGCTATACTTCCATTAATGCAGCCCAAAATAGCATTTGCTTTTTTTGCCACCACATCATACTGTTGGCTCATATTCAGCTTGTGATCTGCAATTCCAAGATCCTTCTAGTTTGTAGTATTGTTGAGCCAAGTATCCCCCATGTGGTAACTGTTCATTTGGTTTCTTTTTCCTTTCCTACCCATGAGAGCACATGATCACACAGGAGAGGGCCTTCTCTACAGTGGTCTCACACCTTTGAAACAAACTCCAATCAGAGGTCCACCATGCACCATCCTTGCAGACTTTTAAGAAAGATGTGAAAACATATTTTACTATGGCCTTCCCGTGGTATGAGAACTACTACTACTACTTCTACTTGTTGTTTATTCATTCAGTCGCTTCCGACTCTTCGTGACTTCATGGACCAGCCCACGCCAGAGCTCTCTGTCAGCTGTCGCCACCCCTAGCTCCCCCAAAGTCAAGTCTGTCACCTCCAGAATACTACTAATATAATATATTTATTTCTTACCCGCCTCTCCCTCTGGATTGAGGCGGGGAACAACATCAAATATATCAAACTATAAAATATATCAAACTGATTAAAAACATATAAAACTAATACATTATTAAAAAAATTTAAAACAGACATTTTAAAATTCAACTGGGAAGACCTGCCAGAAGAGATCAGTCTTTATAGCTTTTTTAAATTCGGAAAGACTGTTAAATTGGCGAATCTCTCCTGGCAGGCCATTCCACAGTCTGGGATTGGCAGAAGAGAAGGTCCTCTGGGTAATGGTTGTCAGCCTAGTTTTCACTGACTGAGGTAAATTCTTCCCAGAGGGCCTGAGTGTGGGGGCGGACTGTATGGGAGAAGGCGATCCCACAGGTAATCTGGACCCAAACCATGTAGAGCTTTAAAAGTAATGACCAACACTTTATACCTCACACGGAAACTAATTGGCAACCAGTGAAGTGATTTTAAAGCTGGTATAATATGGTCACTCCTAGGTGTACTGGTGACCAACCTGGCTGCCATATTTTGAACTAGTTGAAGCTTCTGGACTAGGCACAAAGGTAGCTCTATGTAGAGCACATTGCACAAGTCGAGCCTCGAAGTTACCAGTGCATGCACGACCGTCTTTAGGTCTTCTGACTCTAGGAAGGGGTGTAGCTGACGTATCAGCTGTTGTTGCTTCTGTTGCCACTGGTGTTCTTGCTGATTTTATTGTTGGCTTTTATTGTTACCATACCATACATCTTTATTGCAATCCATAGATCCGTGAAAAAACAAGAATCAAACATGAAACATCAGACAGTTAGAGCTATTGTCAACTTTCGTCTACTACAGAGAGCTCTAATCCTGGCCGCCACTGTAAGAAATTTAGCAACAGCCAAAGTTACTTTTGAGGACTTATTTTCCAACAGAAACTTAACATAAAATTTGTCTGAACTTCTGGACAGTTTACTCAACAATGGGGTAATCATAAGATGATGGGCCTGGTTATAAAAGCTACAGGACAGAAGGATATGCTCCATCATCTCCACTTCCATATTCCTACAGGGGCACCGTCGTTCCTGATAAGGGACACCAGCATATCTGCCCTGAAGTAATTCAATAGAATAAACATTGCATCTGGCCTTGGAGAAAGCAATACGATATTTAGCCACCGACAGGTTCTTTAAATAGTCAGCCAGCTGAAGAGGCCCAACATAATGAATGTGCAATGCACTAGGAGAGCAAGAAACATAAGAGCGAGTGCGTAAGTCGCAGAAGGCTATGTCCCACAGTCTTTGTTTAACAGATTTAAAAGCAAAATTCAAGCCCAGTTTAAGGAGGAGGGAAGAGGAGAGACCAATTGAAGCTGCCTTCTTGGCAAGAAGCTTAGTTGTCCTGAGCCAGATACGGAAGCAGACCTGAGCTTCCAAAAAGACTAACTTCCATCCAAAATTTTAAGGCAGGCCACCAAGCCCTAAGTGGCTTTTATTGTTTTGGATTGCTATTTTATTGTGTTTGTTTTATTGCTCTTAATATTTTAACTGTTTTATGTATTTTATTGTTGTAAGCCACCTTGTGAGGGCTTCTGCCCTGAAAGGAGGCTAAGAAAATTTTTAAATAACAACAATAATGGGAACAAAGCCCTATGAGGAGAGACTGAAGGAGGGGAGACATGGATTCCTCTTTCAATTTCCTTTTATTTACTGATTCATGTTTCCAAATCCACAATATTCTTACTGTGTTGTATTTATTTATTTATTATTTATTTATTTATCATACTTATACCCCGCTCCTCAGCCAAAAAAGGCTCTCGGAGCGGCTTACACTTAGCAAAAAAGACAGTCCCTGCCCTCAGGCTTACAGTCTAATAAAGACATGACACACAAGGAAAAGGAGTCAAGGAGGGAGGGAGGGAGGAGAGAGAGAGAGAGAGAGAGAGAGAGAGAGAGAGAGAGAGAGAGAGAGAGAGAGAGAGAGAGAGTGTCCAGCAGGAGCAGGCCCCGATGTTACTTCTGCCTGCTCCTGTCCCCTCAGTCCTTCTTCTTCCCCACAGGGCCAAGATGGCAGTTTGCCCTGTGGGGGTGGGGGAAGAGTCCAGCAGGAGCAGGCCCCGATGTTACTTCTGCCTGCTCCTGTCCCCTCAGTCCTTCTTCTTCCCCACAGGGCCAAGATGGCAGTTTGCCCTGTGTGTGGGGGGGAAGAGTCCAGCAGGAGCAGGCCCCGATGTTACTTCTGCCTGCTCCTGTCCCCTCGGTCCTTCTTCTTCCCCACAGGGCCAAGATGGCAGTTTGCCCTGTGTGGGGGGGGGAAGAGTCCAGCAGGAGCAGGCCCCGATGTTACTTCTGCCTGCTCCTGTCCCCTTGGTCCTTCTTCTTCCCCACAGGGCCAAGATGGCAGTTTGCCCTGTGGGGGGGGGGAAGAGTCCAGCAGGAGCAGGCCCCGATGTTACTTCTGCCTGCTCCTGTCCCCTCGGTCCTTCTTCTTCCCCACAGGGCCAAGATGGCAGTTTGCCCTGTGGGGGGGGAGAAGAGTCCAGCAGGAGCAGGCCCCGATGTTACTTCTGCCTGCTCCTGTCCCCTCGGTCCTTCTTCTTCCCCACAGGGCCAAGATGGCAGTTTGCCCTGTGGGGGGGGGGGAAGAGTCCAGCAGGAGCAGGCCCCGATGTTACTTCTGCCTGCTCCTGTCCCCTCAGTCCTTCTTCTTCCCCACAGGGCCAAGATGGCAGTTTGCCCTGTGGGGGGGGGGGAAGAGTCCAGCAGGAGCAGGCCCCGATGTTACTTCTGCCTGCTCCTGTCCCCTCGGTCCTTCTTCTTCCCCACAGGGCCAAGATGGCAGTTTGCCCTGTGTGTGTGGGGGGAAGAGTCCAACAGGAGCAGGCTCCGATGTTACTTCTGCCTGCTCCTGTCCCCTCGGTCCTTCTTCTTCCCCACAGGGCCAAGATGGCAGTTTGCCCTGTGGGGGTGGGGGAAGAGTCCAGCAGGAGCAGGCCCCGATGTTACTTCTGCCTGCTCCTGTCCCCTCGGTCCTTCTTCTTCCCCACAGGGCCAAGATGGCAGTTTGCCCTGTGGGGGGGGGAAGAATCCAACAGGAGCAGGCCCCGATGTTACTTCTGCCTGCTCCTGTCCCCTCGGTCCTTCTTCTTCCCCACAGGGCCAAGATGGCAGTTTGCCCTGTGGGGGTGGGGGAAGAGTCCAGCAGGAGCAGGCCCCGATGTTACTTCTGCCTGCTCCTGTCCCCTCGGTCCTTCTTCTTCCCCACAGGGCCAAGATGGCAGTTTGCCCTATTATATTTTCCCCTTCAAATATAATATACTAACTTCAGGACCAGTGAAGTTAGGTCCACCATGGTTTTTTTTAATGGGAGCACTTTAAAACAACAGCAACAACCAGGAATGCCTCTGAAATGATGCTGAAATGATAAGGCAGCATCTCTGAGGCACTGTGAATGAATAGGGAAGCCCACAGGGATACCAGTATGGAGCTCTTGTTGCTTCAGGTTCCATTTTGTGTAAGAAAAAATGCACACACGAGGCCCTCTGCTACTTCTAAATTTTCTCTTAAATGTTTTATTGTTTCAAAAACACAAACAAACAAACAAGCCAATGCCACAACAACAACAACCTAAACATACACAATTAAAATGGGCTTCTGATTTTCTCTACAGCAAAGATATGTAACAATATTTCCTTACTCTATGATTACAAAAAAAACCCAAAGAAAGTTCCCCTCTTTCTATTATCTTAAAGTTTTCTTCTTATTCGTTGAATCCACAGATAAATAAATCATTTTTTCTTGTTCCCGCAAAAAGTCAGTAAGAGGTTTCCAATCAATATAAGCCTAGATGTTGACTTTTTTCTAATTATTGACGTAAGTTTTGCCATCTCCACCAGCTCCAACATGTTCACCAGCCATTCATCCATTGTAGGTAATTTATTTATTTATTACATTTGTTGATCCTTTCCATTTTTGTGCATATAATAGTCTCGCCGGCATTATCATACATAAGAATAAGGTTCCATAATTCCTTTCCACCTGATTGTCCATTAAACCCAGAAGGAAGTATTCTGGCTTCAATTGTATATTGATCTTTAATATCTTTTGGATTAGAGAATTTTCTAAATTTTTGTCCCTTGCAGGAACATTTTAGGAATTTCCTCTGGCCTCAGGGGACTTCTCTGAAAATGCCACCTCAATTTTACAACCTAAGAATGGGCTGAGGCAGTAGCTTTAAATATCAATCATTATAGCATTTGCAGAAAATGGTATATAAACCTTACAGCTAGCTATCTTTTAACAATCCATCATCAAACAATAATAAACAGGGACAGGTAGCTAGCAGCTCAACATCAACATTTGAACATTTTTTCAGCTGCCAAGTCTTATCTCTAACCCTGTTCTCATCTTCATAATCATGGTTTCACTGAACACATAGGAGTTAAATTGTGCCCATGTATCCCATCTGTGTATGTTCAGCAGAAGGTGACAACAGACTCTATGTGCATATATAACTGTATGTGCAAAAAAGACCATACTCACAACTGGGAATCCACAGGGTTCCAGCACAGAGCATTGTCAGGGGCTTGTGATTTCCAGAACAGACTGAATGTGTATCTGCTAAATTTGTAGAGTCCAGGCAGCGTGATTCCATTTACTCTCACTGTTCTCACTGAACATGTGCTTATGAAGGTAAGAATGCCAGAGAAGGCAAATTTAGCTCTCCCCGTATGCAATATGAAATAGGGCATGTCTGCATGTATCTAAGGCAATAGCTTTCAAATTGTTCTTGTGGTTCCTCAGATCTCAGTATAGAGAAGATCAGTAATGGACAAATTAGCTGGAAGAATCTGAAATACGAAGTCACAGAGAAGTCACATTCTCTGTGACTTGGGGCCTTGCTAGACCAGGCGTTAGCGCGGTGTGAGGCCCGGTTTCCCTCCTGTGCATCCAGATGACGCACAGGGGAATCCGGGGTCAGGCCGTGCTGAAACCTGCCTTAAGCCGGCATAAGCGAATTCACTTATGGCCCGGCTTTTCCGCAGCCCCGGCCTGAGGCGGGGCTGCGGAACATCTAGCAGGGTCCGTGGCTTTTTGCGGCTGCTCGCTTACTCGCGAGTAGCCGGGAAAAGTCATGGACTAGGCACAGCGCTCATACGAGCGCTGTGCCCATTGGGCTGGGGGGGAATCCCATGGGGGTGAGAGAGGGGTGGGGGGGAAGGCCGGACCTGGCAGGAGAGAGGGGGGAGGCCGGACCCGGCAGGAGAGGGGGGGGAGAAGGCCGGGCATCGGGGATGGCGGACGGGGGCGGCGAAGGAAGGAGAGCCGGGCATCGGGGATGGTAGACAGGGGCAAGGGCAGGAGAGCCGGGGATGGTGGACGGGGACGAGGGACGGGCAGCTGGGGACAGGGGATGGGGGTGAGGGACGGATAGCCGGGGACAGGGCATCGGGGATGGGGGATGGGGGAGGATGGCCAAGCGGGCCGGGGGGGGGCGTCAGGAATTGTGGGGAGGGATCAGGAGCAGGGGGGGCTTAATTTTTTTTTAAAAAAACCCACTTACCTTGTCCAGCGCCTCTCCGGCGCACATGGTCCCTTTAAAAAAAAAATGGCCAACGCTATGGAGCTTCCCGTTGCCCCGTCGCGACGTGCGTCTAGAAGCCGGCGACGGCGCGCGCTACCTCTAGCGCGCCGTCGCCCCTCCTCCCTGCCGGCTTATCCGGCAGGTCTAGCAAGGCCCTTGGTGTCCAGAATCTGAGATGGATTTTGAATAATGGATTCTTCAGAACATAGATGGAAAATCCATTTCTTCTGATCAATTTCTCAAATTGAATCTATGGTTTTGACCTTTTTTAGGCCATTTTTACACCTGCCTCTTTTCCCAGGATCATCCCTGTGCATCCAAATGGCACACAGGGGATCCCGGGAGCAGGCAGGGACAATCCCTCCATTTTCCTGGGATAATCCTTAGGTGTAGAAAGGGCCATAGAGAGTGCATGTCAGTGTTTCAAGACTCACCTGCAGATTCTCAAACATTTCCTGGCTGTAGTTCAATCGTTGGACTTCTGTGGGAGAGCCCAGATACAAAGCTTGTCCTTCATCGGTGAAACAAAAAGTTCGGGCAATCCTCATGTCTGTTCCAGGCAAATACTTAACATCTAGCAATGGGCGGAGGCTGGGTAAACTGAAGAAAAATAGGCATATTTTATGCATTGGAATTTAAAATATGGTATTATATATAGTACACATTGTCAGTTCTAGCATGAAAGCTTTTAAAATGCATTTTGAATGCAAACAAAATGAATAAGGCTGTTATCCTATGTACTTGCACCTGAGTAGCAGGATCAGTCTTTAGAGCTATCTGTCTGTTCCATTCAACATATAGTAATCCCTAGGTAAACTGTCTCCTTATGATCAAAATCCTACCAGTATCCTACTACTCAAATGCTGCACAAAACAAAGCTAAATCTTGTGACAAGTGAGAATTGTGGGAAACTGCATGTATCCACCTCTATGAATCAATGGAAAAGGCAAGGACCTATGGTGGGATACCAGGGCCCCACTCCTGAAAATCTTAATAAGACTCAGCAACTCCCTACTAACTTCTGACGTTTCAGCAGGCATTATCCAAATACTTTCAAGTTTACATTTGTACCCACAAGAACTAAAAAAAGGTTGTTGCTTTTTCATATGGAGGTATTTTTGAAGGAGGCTCACAAGTCTATCATGGCTCCAATGGAGTAATTAATTAGGAGGGCTAGTGACAGTTTACCAGCCATGCTGCAAGAATCTGCTTCAGATTCTTTATAATCTGGAGCAGATTATAAAGAAGTCAATCTTTAAGCACCTTGAAAACAATGCAGTGATTACTAGAAGCCAACATGGATTTGTCAAGAACAAGTCCTGTCAGACAAATTTGATCTCATTTTTTGATCGGGTAACCTCCCTTGTGGACTGTGGGAATGCTGTGGATGTCATATATCTTGACTTCAGCAAAGCTTTTGACAAAGTACCACATGACATTCTGATTAACAAACTAACTAAAAGTGGGCTAAATGGAACAACATTTAGGTGGATTCACAGTTGGCTACAGAATCGGACTCAAAGAATGCTTATCAATGGAACCTTCTCAAACTGGGGAGAGGTAACAAGTGGGGTACTGCAGGGCTCAGTCGTGGGCCCAGTGCTCTTCAACATTTTTATTAATGATTTGGACGAGGAGGTGCAGGGAACGCTTATCAAATTTGCAGATGACACAAAATTGGGTGGGATAGCTAATACCCTGGAAGACAGAAACAAACTTCAAAGTGATCTTGATAGGCTGGAGTGCTGGGCTGAAAACAACAGGATGAAATTTAATAGGGATAAATGCCAAGTTCTACATTTAGGGAATAGAAACCAAATGCACAGTTACAAGATGAGGGATACTTGGCTCAGCAATACTACAAACGAGAAGGATCTTGGAATTGTTGTAGATCACAAGCTGAATATGAGCCAACAGTGCGATATGGCTGCAAAAAAGGCAAATGCAATTTTGGGCTGCATTAATAGAAGTATAGCTTCCATATCGCGTGAGGTAGTGGTTCCTCTGTATTTGGCCCTGGTTAGGCCTCATCTAGAGTATTGCGTCCAGTTCTGGGCACCACAGTTCAAGAAGGATGCAAACAAGCTGGAGCATGTTCAGAGGAGGGCAACGAGGACAATCAGGTCTAGAAACAAAGCCCTATGAAGAAAGACTGAAAGAACTGGGCATGTTTAGCCTGGAAAAGAGAAGATTGAGGGGAGACATGATAGCACTCTTCAAATACTTAAATGGTTGTCACACAGAGGAGGGCCAGGATCTCTTCTCAATCATCCCAGAGTGCAGGACACGGATTAATGGGCTCAAGTTACAGGAAGCCAGATTCCAGCTGGACATCAGGAAAAACTTCCTGTTAGAGCAGTACGACAATGGAACTTCATTGGCTGCCAGTCCAGGTCCGGGCCCGATTCAAAGTGCTGGTATTAACATTTAAAGCCCTAAACAGCTTGGGGCCAGGCTATCTGTGAGGTAGGTGGCTACCAGGAGGAGGGCCTTCTCTGCTGTGGCACCCCGGCTGTGGAATGAGCTCCCTAAGGAGGTTCGCTTGGCACCTACATTACATGCCTTTAGATGCCAGGTGAAGACCTTTCTATTATTCCAACATTTTAACAGTCTATAAATAAATTTTAACTTTGCTGTTTTAAATTTGTATTTTAAATTTATATTTTTGCATTGCTGCTGTTTTTATCTTGGCTGTGTTTTTATATTGTATTTCATATTATGGTTTTATACTGTTGTTTTATACTTTGAATTGTCTTAATTTTGTAAACCACCCAGAGAGCTTCGGCTATTGGGCAGTATAGAAATGCAATAAATAAATAAATAAATAAATAAATAAATAAATAAATAAATAAAAACAATGACCTAGGGAGGTTGTGGGCTCTCCCACACTAGAGGCCTTCAAGAGGTGCTGGACAACCATCTGTCAGGGATGCTTTAGGGTGGATTCCTGCATTGAGCAGAGGGTTGGGCTTGATGGCCTTATAGGACCCTTCCAACTCTACTATTCTATGATTCTATGAACTAAGATGTGGTGTACAAAACATAAACTATGGTGAAGTACTTCTCTGAAAGACAGGCCAGACTTTGGCACCACTACCGAAAAGGTCCTATCCTGTACATGCCTACCTGCCTGAAATCATGCATAGATGGGTTGTAAATGTGGCCTCCAAAGTCAGCCATAGGAAGCTGCCTCATACTGATCCAGTAGCCAAGTATTACCGACATTGACTGGCAGTGGTTCTCCAGGGAACTGGAAAAGCAATTCACTGGAGAGACACTGCCTATCTGGAGATGCTACATGAATTTCTCCAACTCCTCCTTTCCACAGCAGCCCCTCCAGCCCCCTGAAAATATTTTGGGGATCCCCAAAAATCAGTCAGAGGAACCTTTCATTAGCAGAGCCCTTTCTTTCTTGGATCCAACGCAGGGATAGGAACCTGAGGCCTTCTGCATGAGAAGATGCCTGCTCACTACATCAGCAGGGGCAGCTGACACTGAGCAGACGCAATGGTAGCAGAAAAGTAACCCTTCTCTGCCATCGAGTAGAGCTAAAAATTAATCCGTAGGGTGGTCAGGCGTGTTCCACATCTTCAGCTATTTGCACTCCAGCCATCTTCACAAATGTTTTGTTGCACCCAGATCCAGACAGAACCATGGAGTTGGTTGGCTTCTTCTTTGTGGTCTCTGACTCACAAATATGGATTATGTGGCTGTGCAAAGCATTAATTTGCAACTTTCTAGAGCTGTGCAGAGCTTTAAGTGGGAAACTCACCCACCCTCTGCACAGGCGCCGGGGTGTGTTTCCCTTTTTGTCCACTGCAGCAAGTAGTTGAGTCTGAAAGTTTCTCTGTGGTTTCCATGGCTTCTCTTAGAAATGGCTTAGTGGTTCCTTCAGAACTTTTGGGCAAAGCTTCCTTCCTTCCTTCCTTTCACTTTAGTCAAAGCTTTCATCCCCCTGCCCCAGGAAAGGGTGTATGACCTCTAAGGCCTTCTTCAAGAAGTGCACCTGCTGTGGTGGGAAAATACCACCAACTGATGGTTACTCTCTATGCCTGAGTCTGGAAGAGGGGTGTAAGGTGGACTGCTGCACCCACAAACAGGCCTTCACTAAACAGGCCTGCAAAAACAGGGTGCTTGCCTGCCATCTAAGGACTGCAGACTCTGCTGCACAGCACCAGCCTCTTCGTACCGCCTCGCCTCCTATTGCACTAAACTGATGCCCTCGAGTGCCCCAGCTCTGCCATCAATGGAAGGGATGATGGAACAGTCATTCCTAGTGATGGACAAACCATCACCAGCCATGCCTGGAACGGGCGTATAAGATCTTCTATTTGATGGGGAACAACATTTTAGTGTCTCCAGGGGCATTCTGCTTCCCCAGTTTGCTGCAACATTTGGATGCAGCCTTCAGCCAGGCAGTCCTCTTTCTGGTCTTGGTGTGACATCTCCCTCCTAGTGATTTTTGGCTTATGAGTCATCTGTATATGTGAGTCACAGAGATGATGAAGAAGGAGGACAAGTTGTTCACCTGTAACTGTAGTTCTTCGAGGGGTCATGTGTGAACGCACACGATCCACCCTCCTTGCTCTTAATTTGTTCCTCTGCTGCAGTGGGCTGGGAACTGAGCCAAAGATGGAACCACACCCTACATCATGCGCAGAGGGAAGGGGACCTAAAGCTCTGTTCAGGTTTAGAATGTTTCAAATTACTTTTCTGTGCAGGCCATATGTCATCTCAACCACAGATGAAAGACTGTAGTTACAGGTAAGCAAACACTTGTCTTTCTACTGTTTGGGAGAGGTGCACGTACACGCAGTCATGTCTCCTGCCCAAGCTGTTTCCAGATATTCGCCAGCAAGTGAGCATTGGCAGGGCCATCAGACTTACAGTAGGAAACCTGATGGTCCTTGTGGCTTATATGGAGGGTTGTACATCTGAACTTGAGGACAACATGTTGCTTACCTGTAACTGTTGTTCTTTGAGTGGTCCTCTGTGCAGTCACACATCATACGGGCTGTGTGCCTGGGCAGAACCCCACTTCAGGAAACTTCTAAAGCTGAAGTGAGTTTTTGGCGGGAACCCTCCCCCCCCCACATCCATTGTGCATGCCCATATCAGGTTCCCACCTTCTCTTTCAGTTCCTTGAGACTGAAAAGATAGGCCTCGGATCTGAAAGAGGAAAGGATAGTTATCTAGGTACCAATTCAGTGTAGTAATCAACACCAAAAGAGGGGACGGTGGGAGGGTTGTGTGAATGCACAGATGCCCACTCGAAGAACCACAGTTACAGGTAAGCAACATGTTTTCCTTCTTCGTGGTCTCAGTGCATCACACATATGGGCGATGGATAAGCTCACATATAGGAGGAGGGTATGGTGTTGATCCTCATTTGTAAAAGTGCCGATAGCACCACTCTGCTGAATGTGCAGTCCTGACAGGATCAGACATTGAGGCAGTAATGGGAGATGAATGTGGACGGATTTGCCCACATTGCTGCTCAACAAAGTTCAGTGACTGGGACATCCTTTCTGAACGGTGTCAACATGGCCCCCATCAAATGAGCCTTAACTTGCTCTGGCGGAGGCAGTTGAGCCAGTTGCTACACCAGAGCAATTGTGTCAGCAACCCAGGATGCAAATCTTTGAGTGGAAACTGGCATCCTTGTTTGTGGGCCCCCATAGCAAACAAAGTCAAGGTAATTGACAGATGGGCTTGAGTTCTAGATTCATAAAGGGGGCAAAAGTGCCCTTCTGATATTGAGCGCAGATGAAGAATACAACTGGGGGGGAAATGAAGGGAGAATAATATCCTTGTTAATATGAAAATTGGGGATAACCTTAAGTATGAAAGAGAGATCTAGGCAAAGTACTGCCTTGTCTTTGTGACATGTGAGGAACAGTGGGGTCAACATGGAGGGCACAAAGTTCAGAAGCCCTCCTCGCCCTTGTGATTGCAGCCAGAAAGGCAACCTTCAAAGTTAGTAGAATCATAGAATCATAGAATAGCAGAGTTGGAAGGGGCCTACAAGGCCATCGAGTCCAACCCCCTGCTCAATGCGGGAATCCACCCTAAAGCATCCCTGACAGATGGTTGTAAGCAGAGGTCGGCTGTAGCCAGAGGCTTGAACGACTTTGACATCAATGCCTTCAGGTCCATGGAGAGTCTCTATCATGGTATTGGGGAGAGAACCAGGGGGCTAAATTTTTAAATCCTTCATGAACTGTCTCACCTTGGATTGATTGGTTGGTAGTGGAAATCGCCGCTAGATAAGCTAATTGAAGAACATTTCAAACCCCTTTTGAATAAAGAATGTAAGATGTTGAGTATGTTGTCTGTATGTGATTTGAAGGTACGATGCTGTAGTCACATAAAAATTTAGTGTATACAGGTCCATTTCTTGGCACATGACCGTCTGGTGGCAGGTTTGCTGGCCGCCTCAAGAATTACTTTCAGGTTATCCAGGAGATTGAGAGAGGCTGTCTGCTGAAGATCCTCCAAGCCATGAACTTGAAGGTTGCCACTGGGTGTTGGACCTGACAGCTCTATCTGGAGAGATCTGGTGGAAGGCAACAATAGTGGCCTCAGCCTACTATTGAGTAGAGCGGCAAACTAAAGTTGTCTTGGCCATCAAGAAGTGATGAGGATGCAGTTCACCCTCTTGCACCTGATCTTCACTATGACTCTGGTTAGCTGAGGTAGAGGTGGGAAGATAAAGCAGAATTCTGGGCTCCAGGGACAAAGAAATGCATCCCCAAGGTATTGGTGCCCCTGACATGCTCTCGTACAAAACCTTGGAAGCACTGCATTTGCCGTCAATTCGAAGATGTCAATACTCAGGCAGCCCCAATATCAGAATACATTCTCACGGACAGGTGGTAGGAGCTGCCAGTCAAGAGCATCTTGTGGAGAATGGCTGAAACCATCTGCCCAAGTATTGTCCCACCCCACAATGTGAATCACTTGTAGCAGGATACCTTGGGGAATGGCCCAATGAAGGATATTGAGTGTCAGGGAGATAAGACTTGAGGAATGCGTTCTTCCTTGTTTGTTGAGGTGACAAACTATGGTAATTTTGTCAGTAAGTATTTGAACTGTATGATGACAAAGATCGGTCTTGAAAGCCAGGAGCTCTATGTAGTTTATGTGGAGCTGGCTTTCTCTTTTGGACCAACGACCTTGGACTGTTATGCTGCCTGTATGGGCTCCCCCAAAAGAAGAGAGAGGCACTGGTGGTTAGTGTCTTGGATTGTGTTAGCTGACAGAATGGCGTCCTACATGTGAGGTTTGCCCGTGTCGTCCAACAGCTGAGAGTTTCCGCTGCCTCGGATGGAATCAATAGCATAGTCTTGCGGGCATTTTGGGTGCTCTTGAAGGACCTGAGGAACAAAATCTTGAGGGGCCTCATTTGTAGCCAAGCCAACTGAACCATATATACCATGGCTGCCATGAGTCCCAGAAGTCACTGGATATTGAATGCTGTCGATATCCCCCATTTGTAAAGATCTCTTGCAAGGATCATCAATGTAGTGGCTCAGTCTACGGGGAGATAGGCCCTCTCTAATTTTGAGTTGAGTATGTTTCCTATGAATGGTATCACTTGAGTAGGGATCAATGTGGATTTTCCAAATTGATGACAACACCTAAGTTCGTGATGAGGTTGCATACAGTCCTCATCGCCCTTGCCGCTTCTGTAGAAGGCAGTGCCCTGATCAACCAGTCATCCAGGTAAGGGAATAGTTCCACCCCGAGGGTATGAAGGTATCCACACACCACTGTCATGTATTTTGTGAATACCCTCAGGGCTATGGCCAAGCTAAAGGGTAGAACCTTGAACTTGAAGTTCTCCATGCCAATAGCAAACCACAGGTATTTGTGGTAGGAGGGATGAACAGCGACAGGAAAATATGCATCTTTTAAGTCCATAGCAGTGAACCAACATCTTTAGAAGGGGCATGATGGTTGCCAGAATAACCATTCAGAATTTCCATGGTGTGATTAATGTGTTTAGGTCTTTGGGATCTAAGATAAGATGAAGTCTTCCATCTCTCTTTGGTACCGTGAAGTACTGGGAGAAGAAACCGTATAGGGCTAAATGGGGGGAGACCTTCTGAATTGCACTCTTTCATAAGTGAGAGGTGGTGTCCAGTCTCAGGGTCTGCGGTGGTGACTCTCATGGTACCAAGAGGTGGAAGGGCATTAAATTCTACCTTGTAGCCCGTCCAGACGACATTGAGAACCTAGGCATCTGTTATCAAAGTTCAGTTGTGGAAAAAATGACTGTGGATGTTACCAAAAAGTGGTGGGGAGCGCTGTATTCCCTTCTCCGTGAGCCCCTGCCAAAGGAAGTGAGGCAGGTGGCTACTAGGAGGAGGGCTTTCTCCGCTGTGGCACCCCAGTTGTGGAATGAGCTCCCCAGAGAGGTCCGCCTGGCACCTACACTGTACTCTTTTTGTCGCCAACTGAAGACCTTTTTATTCTCTCAGTATTTTAACACTTAATTTTAACTTAAATTTAAATTTTACTGTTCTAACTCTGTATTTTAATCTTATATCAACTTGCTGCGTGGTTTTATCCTGATTGTGCTTTTTATACTGTATTTTGTATTTGTGCTTTTAACCTGTTGGTTGTTTTATTATGGTTTTAATTTTTGTGAACCGCCCAGAGAGCTTCAGCTATTGGGCGGTATAAAAATGTAATTAATAAATAAATAAATAAATAAATGTATTCTGACTGGGGAAGAATCAAAGCTGCCATTTGGAGATGGTGTCTCCATAGAATCATAGAATAGTAGAGTTGGAAGGGGCCCATAAGGCCATCGAGTCCAACCCCCTGCTCAATGCAGGAATCCACCCTAAAGCATACTTGACAGATGGTTGTCCAGATGTTCTGGATTGATGCAAGAAGGTCATTTTCATTGGAAGTGAGACAGCTGATATCATTGAAACATATCCTGCCTTTGTTGGTACTGAAAAGATGGTGGCTGTTTGAACGAGCAGTGGTACTTGTAGTTCTGCTAATGTTGGGATGAAGACTGGCCAATCTCCATCGTCTTGGCAGTAGATTTGGCTTTTTGAATCATGTCCATCACCTTGTCAGTTTTTGTGTTGAAGAGGGCCTCCCCATCAAGCGGGAGGTCCTCAATTCTGGAGTGGGATTCTGGCGCAATACCTGCTGACCATAGCCACACATGCCGGCAGAGGGCAACTCCTCTCATCATGGATTTTGCTCCGCAATTGGCTTGGTGGTGAGCTGTATTAATCTGTTGTTTTGAGAGGTGGAGTGCCTCGGTCTGGAATACTTGTGCTAACTTCTTTTGTTCCGCAGGGAGATAAGCAGAAAGGGATGAGATCTTTCCTCATAAAAACATTTGGTAGCGAGCCATCATTGCCTGGTAGTTCACTACTTGAAAACTTCAGAGTAAGTTGAGTCACTTGCCTTTTTTGTCTACTGGGGCAGAGTGAAGTTTTTGGGAGCATCTCTGGGAGGATTCCACTATTATCAAATTTTTCGGATGAATAAACAAGAAACCTGCATTGTTTTGTTGGGACTCCAACCTCTTCAACATAGGGGTCATGGAGGATGGAGCCTTCCAAGACTGCCGAACTGTCTGAAGAAGAGTGGGCAGGAATGGTATTGACAATGGAGCCATTGCCTCGGTAAACACAGCATTGAACATGGGGGTTTCTATAAGCTCGGTAGGCTGCTGGACATTTATGCCGATTGCTTTGTGTGCCATATCCTCAGAGGGAGAAGCTCTTTCAGGTGAGCTGACAACATCCTCTGATGATGAAACTGAAGGAGGAGCAGATGAGTATGTTTAGAGTCTGACTGGTAGTCTTCTATGGATTGCAGCGAAGTCATGTCGATGCTGGTCCAGGTTGGGTGTTGTAGGTAGTGGTCAAAGCAATGGAACTGAGGTGGGAATAGTGCTTTGTTGCATGGTCTTTGGTGCGCTGTTGGCAGGACAGAATAAGAACATAAGAAATGCCATGCTGGATCAGACCAAGGATCCATCTAGACCAGCACTCTGTTCACACAGTGGCCAACCAGCCATTGGCCAGGGATGAACAAGCAGGACATGGTGCAACAGCAACCTCCCAGCCATGTTCCACAGCAACTGGTGCACAATGATGTGGGACTGGTGGTAGCAGGTCAAAATTATCTTCCGGAGGTGGACAAGACAGAGATGCTGATGGGGGTGATCAGAAACGAGGGGAGGGAGCTCCCAAATATCTTGCCCTCTCCCAATACAACTCTTGATCCTGATTCCAGTCATGCCAATAAAGTCTATGTGCTGGTGCAGACCATTCAGAATACCTGTTGTAATCCCTCATTGGAAAGTGTGATCTATCTCTGTAGAGTCGGTCCTGAGAGGGTTCCCTGTCTCTGTCATAATAGCCAGATCTAATAGACTCTGGGGATCTGGGGGATCTTCTGACATCTAGGGGGCAGGCAATTCAGTGGTGGATGACGTAGGGGGACGAATCCCGTATTTCTCCCTCTGATGTAGAAGCTAGATGTACTGGTACTGGTCTCGGCATCAACGGTGGTGGCACCGATGAAGGCGGTGGTATCATGCCAAAACAGTCAGTATAGGAGAGTCGTGTGTGTGTGTGTGTGTGTGTGTGTGTGTGTGTGTGTGTGTGTAGATGGTGGGGCCTCCATGGACTTTCCTTTGTTTTTGTTCAAATCTTTATTTTTCTTTCATTGTCCATTAGAAGAGGATTTTTGTTCTCTTGCCTTTTTAGAGATCTTTTTCGCTATCATTGGCATTAGCAAACATCCAGGAATCAGGGAATCTGTTTGACCCACAATGGGGACCGAAAGGTGAGACACGCTGGGGGGAGACATCAACCTTGACAGGTGTGCTTTTTCTCCCTGTCTTTGCTCCGTTCTAGGCTTGTCGACAATCTCCAATGCTTTCTTCTGAAATACTGCTTTTAAGTGATCGACTTGTTTGGAGAACCCTTGGCAACATGGGCAAGCCTCATCGACATGGGCTTTGCCCAAGCAAAAAAGACACAAGGAGTGCCTGTCCATGGAGCACAACTTATTGCTGCATCTAATGCCCTTGCGAAAGGGCACCTTTAGGGCCAGACACTGCAGGAAGAAAGTAGAGTCCAAAGTCAAAGAAATTCTAGCAAAAGAAAATTAACAGGAGAGAAAAAACTTTTTTTGGGGGGGGCAAAAAGATAGCAAGACAAAAGGGGGAAATGACAAAGATGACAAATGGAAGAAAATACTCCAAAAATCCTGAAAAAATGAGAAGAAGAAGTTCCCTGCGAGGCAACCATTATGGCAGTCAAAAGAGAACTGAAGGAAGAGGCAAGAACCTGATAGGGGCATGCTCAATGGATGATGGTTGGGGGGGGGGGAGGGTTCCCACCGAAAACACAACTCAGCTTTAGAAGTTTCCTGAAACGGGGCTCCACACAGGCACAGAGCCCATACATGTGATATAGAGACCACAAAGAAGAAAGTAATGTTTTTTAAAAACAAAATGTTCACATAACATCCATATTCCTGTATGTTGAGCAGGATCTTTCTTGAAATCCTCCCTCAGAGGTTCATTTGATAAGGAAATACCCATTATCACCTCTAAGATTTCATTGTCCATGAATGAACCACACCTGCCATTTTTCTCTTCCCCCTGAAGTTTTTGTGATGGTTCTGAGTGGGGTTGGGGTTGGCTCATATTCACTTAATGCTATCAAATACCTCAGTATCATGATATGCCCATTGGCACAGATGCTTGCCAAGCAAACACTGTTATACAGGGTCACCACATCTGCTCGCAACAGAAAGGATGTGTCTGTGATGTTGTGAATATAGAGGCATATCTGGGAAGGCAGTGAAAATACTTTGGCTTGTTTCTCTGAGCAGATAATGGCAAACTGGTGATCTCCCATGTCCTGGGAGCATGGAGAATGCAGGGCAAGTTTCCTTTCTTTTGTTCTTTCCCTTTCATCAGTGCAGTTTGGATCTCTCCATGCTTCATATGGTGCGTGTACTAAGGTTCCCATGAAGTCCAAGCATGCAAAGGTTAGCACTGCTCCGTTCAATGTCAGAACTGTCCCTATAAAACATAATTCAATATGAGATTTAACTCTCTGAACTATCTGTCATGGTGCCAGCACACATTAACCAACTCATACAGTCACATGTTTGCATGTGTTAAATATTTATTCATTATATTTCTATATCACCCAATAGCAGAAGACATAGTAATTCAGAAATGATAAAACATAATAATTGTTATGCTTGGTTAAACCTCTAAATCCATAGATAGTCAACTTATTCCCTTTGGGAATCCATACACCTATTATTATTACGAGTAGTGTAAATCCTGTGTTGCCATGGGTGCTAGTAGTCCTGCTCCTTTCCCGCTCTTTTCCCCCTCAGTCCCCTCACCACAGAGGGGCTCATGAATAATGTAAATATGGCTCATGCATAGTGAATCCCCCCTCCTTTGCACATCCCTGTTGGCTGCCTCCGTCCTCTTCTTCCTCCTTGCTGGCAGTGACAGATTAATTGTGTGGTTGTGCCTGGTGCCCGCCTTCATGCTATGATTGGCAAAGCAGTGCTGTCTGTCATCCTGCTGGTAAATCGTGAGTAATAAGCCTTACACTACTGTTTAATTATATATGGTTATTATTATTTACTTGATTTGTACCTAACATTTCTATCAAAAATGTCGCTCAAGGTGGCTTACAGAGGCAATTAAAATTGGTTAAAAATATAATAAAAATATAACAATTACAGAATAAAAAGAGCACCTAACCCAACAAACCCACTTACAGGACAAAGACCGTCTTGAATAAAGTGGAGGTTGATGGCTAATCTGACTGGGGGTGAGGTGGGTGGAAGATAGGTCAGCAGAGGCGGAGCCAAAAGAGGGGCCTGGAGGTAGAGCAGTCTTTTAATTCCCAACAGCCAGCAACCCACACCACAGAAAGGAAGAACTGAAGCACATGAATTTTAAGACTGCACATGATAAGAGGGTGTGGGGAAATCACAGCCACTTGAAAGCACTCCTCTGGTCCCACATTCCCTTGTTCCAGAGAGAATCATGAGTGAACAGTGGGATAGGGTTGTCACACAACCACACAAAATCATGATGCTGCCACTGCCAATGATGATATCCTCAGAGCTGTGGTAAAATTCGTGGATTACAACCCAATTAAATCTAAATAAAAACCCATCCGGATGCAGCTTTGAAAAATATTTATTTCCACTTCAGGTACCTAAAGCCTCTATCTGATCATTTTCCCTGGTAAATTGAATGTTTCCTTTCCCCACTGTGTTCTTGACCCCCAGCTTCAATTATCACAATCTATTTGCTTCTCTCTTCTGTTTATAAGGTGTTAACCACAAAGGCAAACAGCGTTCTTCTACTCGCTTTGCCTGTACGATACGATACTGAGACAGGGCAAATGGGGCCATGGAAGAGGCTTACTTCTTTATGCATATATCTGGGTGCTTGCTGGCTTAGCCGACGGTCGGGATCGTTATTCTACACACATGTAAGCGGGCTTACTCTAAACTACCTTTCCCATTCCGGGAGCAAAGGCTTGCTCCGCTATCTAAGCTGCAAAAGGACAGGGGGAAGAGAAAGGGGTGTGGGGGGGAAATGAATGAAAGGGATCGTTGGAAATTAACCAAGTTTACATAACAGAGCAACACAGTGAGGACCAGCTCAAGGCCATGAAGGGCCATGGGGTAGCCGTTTTAAAGCCCTCTGACCCTCCTACTCTTCCCGCAGTATGGAACTCACACACAACATACACACATACATACAGAGAGAGAGAGAGAGAAAACAATATCTCTCTATATAAAAGCCCAGACTGCTCCTCCAAGCCCATTATAGTTTTTGCCCTTTGTCGCCATCTAGGGACGTTCCTCAGAACTGTGGCCTTCTAGGGAAGTTCCAGAAAAATAACTGCCAGGACCTTCCGGCCTAGCAGACGGGCCAAAACCCACTCTCAGTAAGTAATTTGTCTCATGAGGGTAAATTTGATAGAAGGCTAACCTCCTCACCAGTTATAAAAATGTTAGCAAGGCACAACTTTAACGTTGTGGCAATGTCCAGAGGACATTGTCTGAGGACATAAAGTTAAAAATTATTGATGGGAAAGAACAGGGGAAGTTGGTTCAAAATCTTAGAAAAGTGTATACCAAAAATATTATATTCAAAGAAGTCCTAACAAAATAAATACACCTGTCGTATCACAGGCTTTTTCACTAGTACAATAATAATGCAAAAACATTTTCACTACATGTTTTAGTAGAAGTCATCTTCCATCTTTCTTGGAAACAAAATACTTCTAACTCTTCAATGGTAGAAAACTCAAAAACAAGCAAGCTTCTCACACAGACACACATATGGAGGCACTCTCTCACACAAATACACACACTGACTCACTGACTCTTTCAGATGCAACAGCCAAGCAGGACACACACTTACGCAGCCACTGCTGGCTCAGGGCATCTTGCTGCCTGAGGAAGACCAGCATATGAGCTTCATCACACCAGCGTTATACTGTGCATTTACTGCGGTGCATGCAAAGGACTCCGATGTTTTCTACTTTATAATCTGCATTTATTGTGAAGTACTCCAATGCATCCTGCTTTGATTGCGCTCCTTCCCCAAAAGAAGTGAAATATTTTGGTGCGCAGAAACTATGGTTCTTCTGGTCATGCGAAAGCACATTGCTCAAATTTCAACATGTGTTTTCATCCATCGTTTTCAATGCGGTGTACTGTGGATGTGATTTCAAAGGGCAGTATTGCTGACAAAGGAGAGGTGTGTGCCAATTCAAATCCTTTCCGCCTCCTGCTTCCGAACTTCCCCACTCCCTCCTGGCAAGGAAACAGGAGCGGCTAATCCGAGTTGAACAAGCAAAAAGCAGCAGCAACCCATACCCACATATATACAAATCAAGTGAGACAGGACAGTGAGGGAAGAAAGGAAGGTAGGGGGAGAGACTCTTTAGCTCTGTGTGTGTTTTTAACTGAGTCTTTGCTTCAAAGCATGTGGAAGTCGCAGTAGGCAGCACAAATTAAAAAACACTTAAAAAAAACAACTCGCTGGTTTCTGGAATCTTAAACGGGGAAGCTTTCACAGTTTTCAGTCAAAGAAGAAAGAAACCTTTATGGGGGTGGATTGCAAAAGAGCATTTTCTCCTTAAGTCCCATTAAATTCAGCGAGACTTACTTCTTAGTAGACCCATATAGGATTGTGCTGCATATCCCATTAACCCCTACACACACACACACACACACACACACACACACACACACACACACACAGAGTTTTCTTCAGAGTATATAACACCACAGAGAAAGCAATTTGTGGAAGAGTCCAGATTTAAAGCAAAGGGGGATAGAGCAGCTATAATAATAATATAGCTGCCTCCCCACATTCTATTTTAAGAAGTTTACATACTGGGATTGTGCCTCCTCCTCAAAGTAAATGGAGAAATAGTAAGCAAGCGAGCATGAGTGTGTGCATGTGCATGTGCATTCTCTCTCTCTCTCTTTCTCTCTATCTCTCTCTCTCTCTCTCACACACACACACACACATACACACTTATTTCTCAGCTTTTTCTGCCTCTTTTTTAGCTTAATGATTGGCTGGCTTGGCTCAACTAATGACCCAGCCAGCAATGCCCTCATGGGCGCAACCCTATCACACAAAAGACCCCCTCCTTGTGAAGAGAAGGATTTTTCTCCAATTGGAAAGCACATTTTTTAAAAATGTGCCCTGAGGCGAGGGGCTTGCCCACAGCAGGAGTTGCAAGGAGGGTAGAATGAGGAATTGATGAGCAATTCCTGCCTCCGCCAAGCCTTCATGGGCCCCTTCCTTGCAAGGAAGGAGACAGTTCAGGCTTGAAAGGCGGCGGGGACAGGATCAGTCAACCCCTTATTTTCCCCTCCTTGCAAGGAAGGAAGAATGACTAGTTGGCGGGTGGTGAAGCTGCCATTTCTAAAAAATGGCAGCTCGGGGTTTTATGAAAAGTAATGTTGATGAAATGGCAGCTGTAAACAGCCTGTTTATGCAACATTACAGCCACAGATGGACCATTTACACTTGTAATGTTGCATAAATGGGCCCTTTACAACTGCCATTAACGCAACATTACTTCTCCATAAAATACCAAGCTGCCACTTTGTGCAAAATAGTGGCTCGCTAAGAGGATGGGCAGCCCTGTGGCACTCCCTGTTGCATAGCAAGGCGAGCAGGGACAGGCGATGGCTTGGCAAGTGCCTGGAAAAACTGGGCATAGTTGCGTCTGCCCATTCCTACCATAAAGAGATATTCACCACTACCTTTACCCATTCAACCAGCTGCTTTTATAAGTCCAGCACACAAGTGGTAGGCCTCCCCACTGCAAGTATCCTGTGCACATCCTCATGCTGTACAAATTGAAAAGTAGCCATTGCAAGTGGACAAGCAGAAGCCAAAGTTACATCCATTGGATATGTATCAACAATGATATCCAAGTTGGTATGGATACAATTGATTTTATCTGCAAAGTGTCATGAAAATTGTTCACAGTTGGGTATCAGCCTATACTCAGAAGTGTGTGTAACAGGTCTTCCCATCTCTTGAAAAGCTCTGCTGGGCAACTCTGAGCAGACACAATGGTGATGGAAAAAGACAGGTTGCTTATATGTAACTGGAGTTCTTCAAGTGGTCATCTGTGCATTCACACATATAGGCTTTGCACCTGTGTGGAGCCTCGCTTCAGTAATCTATTAAGCTGAGGAAAAAACATTTCTTTTGGCGGGAACCCTTCTCCCACCGCCAGCTGCATGTTTTCCCACCCATCTCCTCAGTTCCTTGAGACCAATAAGTGATCTTGAAACAGAGGATATGTACACTCTGACTTGTTAATGTGTAAGCTAACTGAATAAGTTGTGTAAACCAAGAAGCTAAATACTGAGATGACACTGGCATGCCCTTTCTGGGGCCTCCATAGCACACAAAAAGTCTTTGCGTTTTACGGAAAGACTCGATTCTACATTTATAGAGCTAACGCTCTTCTGACATCGAGCATAGGCACTCTCCATGTCAGTCTGAGGCAATTGGCTGACTGACGTGGAATTCAGGTACGACTTTGGGAAGAAAGGGAACATCAATTTGAAGAGCAGTTTTATCCTTATGAACGATGAAATAAGGGTGATCAATCCTCAAAGCACAGAGTTCCCTTGCTCTCCTAGCAGATGTGACAGCCACTAGAAATGCAACTTTCCATGACAAAAAACAGAAATCACATGTTGCCATTGGCTCAAATGGTTTGGAAGACATAACTTTGCGGACTAAAGGTAAGTTCCAAGATGGCACTACTGATCTTACAGGAGGTATTAAATTTCTTAACCCTTTAATGAACTGTTGAACCAACAGGCGAGTAAAAACTGTAAACCCTGAAACTGGTAACCGAAAGCTAAAAATAGAGGCTAAATATACTTTAATAGAAGAGCATTTTAATTGTTTTTTGTAAAGGATGTGTGTAAGAGAACATGTGAAAGGATCAGAACTATGTTTTGCTGCAAACAGAGAAATTTGTCCATTTATTATCATATTATCTCCTGGTTGCTGGGTTCCAAGCCACATCCAAAACATACTGAACGTCTCTCGGTATCAAGGGGATTGGATCACCTATCGAATCCTCCATGCCGTTAGGTGTAGAGTTTGGAGATGGGTGCTTGTTGAGTCCTCGACTGTGCGTTATCAGATCTGGTGGGGTGGCAAGCAGAGATACTCTCCCCTTGCTATGTGAAGCAGTGTGGCAAACCATGCTTGCCTTGGCCACCATGGCATGATCAGAATGCGATTTGCTCTGTCCTCTCGGATCCACATCACCACTTTCGTCAGTAGAATCATAGAATCATAGAATAGCAGAGTTGGAAGGGGCCTACAAGGCCATCGAGTCCAACCCCCTGCTCAATGCAGGAATCCACCCTAAAGCATCCCTGACAGATGGTTGTCCAGCTGCCTCTTGAATGCTTCTAGTGTGGGAGAGCCCACAACCTCCCTAGGTAGCTGATTCCACTGTCGCACTGCTCTAACAGTCAGGAAGTTTTTCCTGATGTCCAGCCGGAATCTGGCTTCCTTTAACTTGAGCCCATTATTCCGTGTCCTGCACTCTGGGAGAATCGAGAAGCGATCCTGGCCCTCCTCTGTGTGACAACCTTTTAAGTATTTGAAGAGTGCTATCATGTCTCCCCTCAATCTTCTCTTCTCCAGGCTAAACATGCCCAGTTCTTTCAGTCTCTCTTCATAGGGCTTTGTTTCTAGACCTCTGATCATCCTCGTTGCCCTCTTCTGAACACGCTCCAGCTTGTCTGCGTCCTTCTTGAATTGTGGAGCCCAGAACTGGACGCAATACTCTAGATGAGGCCTAACCAGGGCCGAATAGAGAGGAACCAGTACCTCACGTGATTTGGAAGCTATACTTCTATTAATGCAGCCCAAAATAGCATTTGCCTTTCTTGCAGCCATATCGCACGAATTTCCATTTCGTAGTGGAAATGGGGGAAATAAATAAAGGAACACCCTCGGCCACGATACTACAAGAGCATCCCTGAGAGATAGAAAGCCCAGCCCTCCTCTTGTTGCCGATGTGAAGAGATCCACTTTGGGGTACCGCCATTCCCTGAAGAGGTTCAGGATGGTCATGATTTCGTGATTCAGCACCTCCTCTGTTGACAACACTATGAGCCAGTCGTAGAGCTATGGGTAGATTTTGATGTCTTTTGAGACAGAGAAATGCACAAATCACTGCCAAACATTTGGTGAAAACACTCAGTGCTGTGGAGAGCCCAAATGGAAGGATACGGAATTGAAACATCATCTCCTTGATGGCAAAATGAAGGTACTTTTGATATGATGTCTCTATGGCAATGTGGAAATACGCATCCTTTAAAACTATTGACACCAACCATGCCCCTCAACGGAGAAGCAGCAGAATTTCATGTAAAGTTGTCATCCTGAACTTCTGAACTCAAATGAATTTGTTGAGTGCTCTTAAGTCTAGAATAGGGTAAAGTCCTCTGTCTTGCTTGTGTATTGTAAAGTATTGTGGGGGCAGGGAATCCCTGGTTCATGATAGTTAGGGGGACTCTTTCAATGGCACACTTCTGAAGAAGGGAACAAATCTCAATATGCAGTGGTTCCGATGTAGGTGTCAATTTTACAGTACCTAGCCCAGCAGAGGGAGGACTTTGAATTCTGTTCGGTATCCTTATCGAACAATTTGCAGAACCCATGAGTCCGTTGCAGAACCCATGAGTCCGTTGTTATAATGGACCAAGCTGGAACGAAATAAGTGAGACGGTCACCAAACATCGGTTCCAACCGTTTTGGAAGAGTGTAAGTTAGAGAGAGAAAGTCAAAGGCGCCACGTAGATGCAGGTTTGGTTTTCTCCCTGCTTCCCTACATTCTGGATCCCTGAAAGTACTTTTTATGTTGTTGCTGTAGGGTTGGAAACTAGGTGACCTGTCCATATACAATCTAGAGTAATAGGGATTCTGTTGTATGAACCAACAATGTGGCTTATACAGTAGTTGTTGATGCTGTTGTTCTAACCCCATCTTTTTGGCTGAAGATTTTGCCTTTTGGACCGAATCCATTGATCACCTGTCTTAGTGTTAAAAAGACCTTCCCCATCAAAGGGAAGATTATCTATTCTAGAGCAAGCTTCTGGGGTTAATCCCACAGACCTAAGCCAAGCATGACGTCTAAGTGCAATTGCACCTACCATTGACTTCGTGTTGCAATCAGTTTGGTGTCGAGCCATATTTATTTGGTGTCTTGGCAGCTTAACAGCTCCTGACCGAAAAACATGGGCAAGCTCTCGCTGTTCTTCAGGTAAGTAGCTACAAAGTAAACTTATTTCCCCCCAAAGAAACATTTGATAACACAATATCATCGCTTCTTAATTAGGTACATGAAGGCCCAATGCTGTGGTAGAATATAGTCTCTAACCCAAAATGTCTAATTCACACCCTTCCTTATCAGCTGGGGATATGTGAGGTTTTTGAGTACCCCCTGAGCAGATTCCACAATTATGGAGTTTGCCTTTGGACATGAAAATAAAAGTAAACATCCTTCTCTTGGTGTAATGATCCGAGGCGTGGGTGGCCGGACTTGGGCTGCCGGGACCCAGGAAAGCTAAAGCATAACAAGGCAGGTAGTCTGAGAAGGCCTTCCTTTAATAATACTAGCAAGGGGTGGCAGGGCCAGAGGCGAGAGTAAAGTCCCAGAATGAGCAAGAGTCCTGGAGTACACAAAGTCCAAGCAGGGCCAGAGGAAAAAGCAGAATCCAGGAATAGTGGAGTTCAGAGTCCAAAGGCAAACCTGAGTTCAAGCAGTGGTGGAAGCCAGAGACGTGGTCCAGGGGCAAGCAGGGGCGACTCCAAGCACAGCAGGGTTCCAGCAGGGCAAGAGGCGAGAGTACACGGTCACAACAAAACAGAGGTTCAGGCAAGGCAAGGCAAGGCCCCAGAGTTGCAAGGAGTAGGAACAGGCTACAGCAGATCCAAGAGACACATTGCCAAGGTAAAGGCTGGAGTGGGAATGCTGATCTTATATAGCCCTTTCCTCAGCCGCTCCCAGCTGGTCTACATCAGTCCATCCAAGAGTGCTGCTTGCAGTGGGCCTGAGTCCCGCAAATTCTCCACAGCAGTCCAGCTCCCAACATTGGGCCCAGGTCCTGCAAATCCTCTGCAGCAGGGCAGATCCTGACACTTGGATTCGATACATCGTCTTGAGCCTTTTAGATGTGGCAGCCATCGACTGCTGCACTATTTGTAACAATGCAGGTAGAAAAGGGATAACCATTGGTACTGTAGTTTCCTTATGAATAGCATCAAAGACTGGATCCTTTACATGTTCGGTATGCTGTTGAGTTTCGATTCCGAGGGACAGAGCCATCTGTAGAATTTGATCTGAAAAAGATCCCAAGTCCTCAGATGGAGAAGCTCTCTCCCAAGAAACTACTGCATTGTCAGGTGAAGATACTAACAGAGGAACAGATGAATAGGAAGATTAATCTGACTGATAATCTACCGCCGAATTGGGAGATCTATCTAAATGTTTGGCAGGTTGATCTACTTGCTCTTGAGGTGAAAGTTGGTGAATAGAAGAGGGTCTATCCTCTGCTGTCATCTGGGTTTGTTCATGAGAGATTGCCGTAGGTGGCTGCCCCAAGACACAGAATGCTGCGGTACAGGTGGTGGCGGCAAAAATAACTGGTCTTCAGTCAGACAGACATGATACCGTTGCAGTAGGGTAAACTGAGGGGGAATCCGCACGTCGTTCCAAGATCGCTTCTAAGCGACCCCAGTGCAGCGTGAAAGCAATCGTGTACCTGGCCTTTGGAAGAGCCGACGAAGAGACGTCCTTCCCGCTGCCCCCGCTGCCCCCGCCACCCACAGACCTCCTCGCCGACCGGCGAGGAGAGCTCGGCTGAAGAAGGCAGGGTTGAGAGCGGAAGAAGCTCTCCACCCCACCTTCTTCCCCCGAGCTCTCCGTCCCAGCCGGCGAGGAGGTCTGTGGGTGGCGGTGGCGGCGGGAAGGACGTCTCTTCGTCGGCTCTTCCAAAGGCCAGTACACGATCGCTTTCACACCGCACTGGGGTCGCTTAGAAGTGATCTCGGAACAACGTGCGGATTCCCCCTGAGTGATGAGAAGACATGACACCCAGGTATCTTGTCCTATCATGGTGTAATTCTCGCTCCTGACAAGACCTCTAATCATCATAATGGTAGAGACTTGACAGGGGTAGAGATCATTCCGAATATCTGTCCCACTCTTGAAGAGGAGAGCGAGATCATTCATGATAATGTCCATAATAAGCACGATCCTTATCTTGATCTTTAACACCCTCAGAAATTGGTTGAGGGGATTAGTGTCGCGTCAGTTCAGGAGATCGGTACTGAGTATGCTCAGGTGGCATGGATCTGTCCGCAATAAGGGACAGATGCTCTCAACACTGAGGAGACTGAGGTCTATGAGACTGAGGGGTTTGCTGTCCACTGTGTTGGTCCTCCCTTGAAGACCGTGTTGGAGAAGTATCTCTTATTTCTCCCTCAGATGTGGTGGGAATTGGGTCAACAATTGCTGTTGTGACCAGTTCATTCACTATCATCCTTATTAGAGAATTTAGCAACAGAGATAATGACAGAATCTCCTTTCCCGGCAATTACTCCAATGTTTTCTTGGTCCCTTTAGGTCTCTTATTCTTACATGGACCTTCCTTCCCCAGAGGACTTAGATGTTTTTGCCCTCTTTGCTGATTTTTTAGCTGCTGCTAGGGCCAGTGATCTCCCCTGATGACAGCCCGGGAGCCTCTTGTGTGCCATAGGACGATTTGATGAAGTTGTTAGTCGGGTATCAAGAGTGTTTAAAGCTTGTTGCCACAGTAAAGTTTTGAGTCTATCAGCACTATTTTGGCACACTTGCTACAAAAAAGACATACAAAACTTGCAGGTCACCACTTCATGTGTCTCCCCCAGGCATAAGAGGCATAAATTATGTCCAGCAGAAGGGGGTGGCTTACTACCACACTGGATACACTCTGTAAAGCGAGCCTTTAAGGCCATATGCTTCAACAAGAACTCTCTCCTTAGGAAAAATATAGTAAAAATAGAAAATACATACATAGATAGATAGATAGATAGATAAGACAAAAAGAGACTTGAAGAAAAAAACTAACAAGGTATCTCTTCCTCCTCAGCACTACAAAAAACACAGACACAGTTCCAACAAGGCAATGCTAATGGCGGTTGAAAAGGAACTGAGGAGATGGGCAGAAACTGAGCAGACATGCACAGGAGATGGTGGGGGAAGGGTTCCCGCCAAAAGAAACAGTTTTTCCTCAGCTTAATAGTTTACTAAAGCGAAGCTCCGCACAGGTGCAGAGCCCATATGTGTGATGCACGGAGACCATGACGAAGAAGTTTAATTTCTTCACCATTCTCATTGCCACAGAGTAGGCTTTCAAATGAGTTCTAGCCTGCATGTGATCAAACTTGTTTTCCACCAACATTGTTCTAGATAATGTCTCTCTTTTTTCATTGCCCGGGAGGTCATTTGGCTCCACTCTGTGGGAGAGGGTGCTCAGGAGCGATCACGTCAACTGCCTGGACCGTTACTCCATTCTAGAGAACCAGGGCATCAACAAAATTGACTGCCAAGGGGACAGGAAAAATCCCCCAGAGTCATAGAGTCATAGAATCATAGAATAGCAGAGTTGGAAGGGGCCTACAAGGCCATCGAGTCCAACCCCCTGCTCAATAGAAACCCATCCAGTCTCCTGGGGAAGATGCTTTTGATCAGCCTCCCACAAGTGCAGAGGGCCTGAGGCCCAGCAAGTCTAAACTCCACCAGCATACACGTCTCTTCTTGGAGAATTGGGAATAATAATAATAATAATAATAATAATTTTATTTCTTACCCACCTCTCCATTTTGGTTGAGGTGGGGAACACAGTAAATATACAATATTCATAAAACTGAATTAAAACATAATATACATTGTTAAAACATCCTAAAAACATTATAAAAACATCTTAAAAAGAGGATTCTAAAGTGCATGCAGAAATTAGAGATAACCCTTCAGATTTTTGCATCTTTTCCTTTCTCCCTGTAGTTAAAGAATAACTACAGCACCAAAGCAAAAGCATGGGAAGTCATTGTCTTTTGTCTTTTGTAAACTGCCCAGGGAGCTTCGGCTATGGGGTGATATATAAATGCAATAAATTAATAAAATAAATAAATGGCATATTTTTGCAAGAAAATACTAAGAAATCAAAAATTCTTACCACTTGGAGAAACCATTACTGACTCTGTCTGCCTTAATTCATCCACAATGGGCAGATTAAGCGATACAGTCAAGGCCATACCCAGGGCTGTACCAACCCAAAGGCAAGGAGACACTGCTGTATCATTTTTCCGTGCAAATGACTCCACAAAATATAAAGCTGTAATTGCTTCCTTAGACTCCTTATCGATACTGCAGACACTAGAGCTTCGAGAATGATTGAAGGAGTTCTCTCTGTTCTCTGTTTAAAGAAAGCAATTCATATTAACACATGAACCTGTTACTCTGTTTAGCAGTAGCTCTGGCTTGCTCCTTTTAACTTCAGGTGTCTTTTACCTCTGAATTATATATAGCTCTGAGGGAAAAGAGAGTGTAAATATGATCAGATATCTGAAAAATATCCATATAAAGCAATTCACATGCATTATTTTATATTTATTAATAATTTGAAAATGTACAAGTTGCATTCTCTGTCACAATGACAAAACTATGTACAATACCAATAACAAAATCTAGAAAATCATAATATAATACCTTTAAAATGCTACACAGCAGTTCATAAATCATCCACAACTATCAGGAAAACAGGGGTCATAAAGCAGAGCTCAGGTAAAATAAGGAGATAGCTCAAGGCTAAAGTAGATGTGATGTTAAATACACAGGTGTGTTTACCTTTTTTAAAAACTGTAAAAAGCAGCTGCTTGGGTGGGGGCAGGAGTGGTCAAGAGCAGAACCCCACTGCGCCTGGGGAAGGGTTAGGGCCACTCGTCTGGCCTGCACGGTATTGTTCTCCCCACCACCAAAGCTAGGTGGAACTGGTATGTGAGTAAAGTGTTGACCCCCTAAAACAGGGTCTCCCCACAACTACAGTTGTAAAAGAAGTTACAAAGTGTCAAAACAGGCATTTAACATCACATTTTACACACACGCACCCCCACCCCCAGCAGTCACACTTCACTCACTCATGGCTCAGGGGCAATTGTATGGACTTCATTCATTGCTTGTGGGTTCCCGTAAAGCATTGGCTGGCCACCTCAGGGAACAGGATGCTGTGTTGGATGGACCCACATGGACTCAGAATGTGTCTGAGCCCACATTCTACCTTTAACTCATCCCTGTCCTCAACGCTTGAGCAGCAGGCAGGGTCAAATCATGCAGCTCCTCTCCAGGAGGAGGGGCTATTCTGCCCTCCCAAGATTATCCTGGAAGAGCAGAAGCAACACCTCAACTCTTTAATTTCACAAACAAAATCAAATGTATTGCACAGCCCATACTAATAATGTTCTATAAGTAAAGAACAGTAGCTAATGAACAATACAGGAGAAAGCAGACTGATGGAACGGCCGGCCTCTTACGTGTATGCTACTGTTGACCCTGAGCAAATCTACAAAGAGTCGTCGGGGCGCCCTGAAGGCGCTTGCATGCGCCTCCAGGGCACCCTGAAACTCCTAGTGTAGATCCTGATCCTCAGGCCAGAAGAGGCGGAGGCAGTGGCGGTGGCGGAGGCGGCCCCGCATCGCCCCTCGCGGGGACGGGGCGAAAAGTTTCCGGCCTCTCCGGCCGCGTCCTTGCCGCCGCCACTCACCTCCACCGTCTTAATTCTGTTCTTTGCCTCCCCCAGCGCCCCCCCCCCCCGGCGAAAGAGCCACCCGGGTCGGAGAGCTCGGTGGAAGAAGGCCCCACCAGGTGGCTCTTTCGCCGTGGGGGGGCGCTGGGGGAGGCAAAGAACAGAATTACGACAGTGGAGGTGAGCGGCGGCGGCAAGGACGCGGCCGGAGAGGCCGGAAACTTTTCACCCCGTCCCTGCGAGGGGCAATGCGGGGCCACCTCCGCCACCTCTTCTGGCCTGAGGATCAGGATCTACACTAGGAGTTTCGGGGCGCCCTGGAGGCGCACGCAAGCGCCTTCAGGGCGCCCCGACGACTCTGTGTAGATCCACTCCATGTCTCCTTCGCCCACTCCGCCTCCTTCCACCATTGTGGAAAGTTGTTGGTGAATTATTTTTGCGGCTGTATTGTGTCTGTCTGTGTAGTCCATTCCTGTGAAATAGTCTATTGTTTCTTAGGATGGATGACATTTCCTACATGGATATTTTGTGACACTGTTATCTTTTATGATGAATTTTTGTTAGTTCTTGGTTACTATAACTTAATTCTGTATGGTTATTAAGAATCCTTCTCTTTCATTCATACGATTGTTCCTTGTTTATTTGTGGGTTCTGTATTATGTTGTAATGCTTCCCATGTAGTGTTTTTTGTGCCCATTTTTCTATTTTCTCTTGTGATAGGTGGGTTTTATATTGCATTCTTTGTTGAGTTTTTACTGTGGGGTGGTTGATTTTTGTGTTTTGTTGGAATCATAAGTATTTATATGCTTCATTTTCTTCCATGTTATCTAATATTCCATGTTTTAGATTTTCTGCTATTTCTTCTTCTTTCCACTCACCTTTTTCTATGTGTAACATCTTCCATTTTCCTATCCCAAATTCCATTTTCATGTCTGTCGTCAGTTCTGCAGTGATTCGCAGGAGGGCTTTTATCCACGCCAATGTTGAGGCATAAATCTTGATGATGTACTTGTTCAGGAGGTGATTCATTCAGTGCTTTACTACTTTTTGGTGTTTTATGTCAAAGCCATAGGTGTTGTTAAGGGTGTTGGATAGTGGGTGGAGACACAAGCAAAACCATAGAGCACAGGGCAAAAATTAGAGGACTGGGAAATTTTCTTTTAGGGAGCAAATCTATGATCTCCAGACAGCAACTGGTGAGCCATAGGATATTTTGGATTCCCAGATCTGAGATTGGAGATAGTGTTTTGACCTTGGAGGAAGGATCTGTGCCCCAACCCCTCTTCCCCTCCCCCTTGCAACCAGCATGGAAAGAATCGATCCAGAGGGAGAGGTGGGTAACAAATAAATATTATTAATCGTGCCACTTGCCTCTCCAAGGTCAGGAAAACAACCTCAGAGCATTCTGGGGGAGGGGAAAGGAGGGGAGGAGTCTGGAGAGGCTGGGATACAAGTTACCTGAGGCCTCTCCAGCCTCCTGCTCTCTCTCTCTGGAAATGCCCCAGCTAGATGGGCAAAAAAGTGAAAATGCAGAGCAGGAGGATGGGGAGGCAAAATTTCCATTCTGCAATGGTTCATCATTAGACTCCAAGTTTGCGGTTTATGATAATTGAGGGCAGAAGTCACAGGATTTCACCTCTTCTCCCACACTGCCACTCATGATGTGGCTTTCCCACCTCGGCACAGGAAGTTTCCTTGCTGGCAGTTTCCCATTCTTGGCAGTGGCTGATCCATGCCAATTGAAAGAATAAAGTGGTTGTGTTTCACTCATGATGGCAGCTTCAAATGCAGTTGCAGGAAGGCAGCTATTTGTGTGAGCAGGTTTGACTTATTTTGACCACTTTCATGATCCTACTGAAACTTATCACATATTACATACATTCATTTAAATACTTCAACCATCCAAGTTGCAAAATACATACCACTCTCTGTAACAGTAGATATGATTACACCACAGAATGGAGGTAGTTTGAGCTTTTGTACATTTTCCATCAAGTACCATAGTAATGAAAGTATTAGTAAAACCCCTAAATCTCAGGAATAATTCTCTGTCTAGCAACTCCTAGGAACAGTAATACAAATTCTATACTACAACAAAGTTAAAATTAAATATGCATAGGTTGCACTTAAATCTTTTTGAATGGGAAAACAGCAGAGCCCAACTGAATTTGTTTACTGACGCTCACCTTCTATTGTAACTGGCAAAGAAATCTCCATGCAAGCGGCAGATTGTGCTTTCCTAAAGGGTAGCTTTCCAGGACCACGACGGTTTGTTTTTGAAATATCTGCACTAGATAGTCGTTTTCCAGAGCTGCAGCTTAGGGAAGGTGGACTTACACAGTGTCCATTTACAGGATCTGTAACAAGAATTATTTAAACAAGTTAAACTAGAAAGCATGATCCTGCTTAGATCACAATCGATGGATTGCAAATTGCTATCAAACTTGTGATCCTTTGGGAATTCCTGCTCAAGGTTTTAAATGCTTCATATTATTTTCTGCATGTATGTTTTCATATTGCCACTTGGGAAAAGGAAATTTCTTACTGTGAATTCTTGTTTTCTGTGACTTTTGGAGGGCATTCTAAGTCCTTCAGAATAGCCCTACCCTCTGGATTGCAAACAAGGTCAGCCCTCTCCAGACTAGACTGGAAATACTAATCAACCCATCAACCCCTAACTCCCAACAGGGGACCAAGAAAGCCCCTGAGTCACCCAGTCCTCCAGGTGGGCCCATCACCCCAGGTGATGGACATCTGTTTTTACCGTTCTGACCAGGGTTGCCAGGCTGACTTCCCTGGAGAGCCTCTGAGTGACAAGCCATTAAGTCCAAGAATTCTGAAGCTCCTGAAAAAATACCAGCCTGGTTGGTTATCTCCTCCTGGAAGAGAATGAGTGACCTATGCAGCTCCTTGCAGTGCAGACAAGTGCAAAACAGCAGCTCCTGGCCAGACACCAGGAGGCCCCTCAGGGAGGAGTATCTTGCGCTGCCTTTCCTCTGTCATGGACACCTTGAGTTGATGCCTGCCTAGGAGCAATCCAAAACGTTCCAAGGGCTGTGATGGGATTGGTGAACTCTTCTGTACCTTCACCAGGGCCGCCCTGAGGTGGAACAGCAAATGATGCCCCCGGCTCAAGACATGGTCCGTAATAGCAAAAGCCAATCACAGCATTTTTGCAATTGAGGCCAGTCAACAAATACTTGTTATGTTAAAATAAACGTGTTAGTCTTCAAGATGTCTCAAGACACTTTGTGGCTTTTGAACGTAAAAGAAGCAGACGTGCCTCCCTTGGCTTCTTCACATCTGTTCACTTTTCTCTAGCAAGTGCAAACCGCTGCTGTCAAGGAGGACTCTGCACCTGCCAGAGCCTGGCCTTGTGGATCGTGCAGCTAGAAGGTGCAGCCCAAAAAGTTGCTTTCAGAGTCAAAGAAATCCAGACACATTCACGCATTACCTTGCTCCTAGACCATTGCTGCTCACATCTCTTTTTGCTCTAATGCTGCTTCTGCCCCATCACCCAGATGAGAGGCCTGGGACAGAATGAAAGAAGCAACAGGCAAGAAGACCTCTGGAACTCCATTGAATGTGTCAGCAGCTAGTCCACCTGCCCTCCCTCACTGTCTATCATGTAGTTGGTTGGGCCAACTGGCTCTCTCTGCATAATCATGCACCAACTTATAGAGGTGTTGTTAAGCAATTTCGGATACTGGATACTATAGTCTTATACCCCACCACACACACACACACCTTTAGATCTTAAAATGAATCACTTCACTTCAGATAGCAGTTCACTTCACTTTACTTCCACACTGTACAACTGATACATTTAGGGTGACCATATGGAAAAGAGGACAGGGCTCCTGTATCTTTAACAGTTGTATATAAAAGGGAATTTCAGCAGGTGTCATTTGTATGCGTGCAGCACCTGGTGAAATTCCCTCCTCATAACAAGTTAAAGCCGCAGGAGCCCTGCCCTCTTTTGTATCTGGTCACCCTAGGTATACTATCCACACTCTATTCACATTCCCCAGGGGAGTTTAATGGAAGTGCTTAACTAACTCCCCGTAGTTTACACCTCTTTCTCCTCCTCCACTATTAGGATTCTGTGAAAGGCTAAAACACAATACATATTGCGAATGTGTAAACCAGCTACTGCACTATGGGGAATGCCTGAAGCACCAGGGCCAGAATTACACCAATCAGGATATGACACTTTGAAAATGTTTTGAAACCTGTCTATGGTAGGGTGACCATATGAAAAAGAGGACAAGGCTCCTGTAGGTGCTATACTAAGCTGCAGGTGCTACAGTAGAGTGACCAGATACAAAAGAGGGCAGGGCTCCTGCAGCTTTAATGGTTATGATGAAGAGGGGATTTCACCAGGTGCTGCATGCATACAAATGACTCCTGCTGAAATTCCCTTTTCTGTCCAACTGTTGAAGATACAGGAGCCCTGTCCTCCTTTTCATAGGGTCACCCTAGTCTATGGAGCTCTGTGTCCTGGGCCCAAACAGTTGTCACTACTGTTATAAACCATTTTAAAGCAGTAGTGTAGATCCTGCCTAGTACTAGTACAGGGAGCTGCAACAGCACTATTTTGCAGCACTGCCACTGTATATGCCACTGTATATACAATAATAATAATAATAATAATAATAATAATAGCCAACAGAAGAGCATCAAAGTACTGAATCCTCCCCTTTGCTACTCCTTGTGTATTTTATACTTCCTATCAAATCAAATTTTATTAAGGCAACCCAGCATGGGTTTTAGCCAGATACAAGAATCATGATATAAAAACATTACAGCATTGTATTAAACATCAAATATTGAACTTTTACATATAAAACATCATATATAGTGCTGGGATATACGGAAGATGTGTAACTATATGGAAGATGTGTAACCAACACTTCTTGTCAGCCCTCTTCTTCTAGGTAAATGAGTATCATTCTGAATATCACCAGTGACTCTGCTACAGCCATGGTAAGTAGCAATAAAGTAGCAGGGGGGAGAAGTGGCAGGAAAACCTCTGAAGCCCCCAAATGTTAAATAAGCAAAAGCAAAATTGCAGCCGCACCACTGCAGCTGAACCATGCCAGGGCTGCATTTAAGGGCAAAAGACACACTAAAACAATGTTGTGATAACACACTTTTTGGAGAAGGAAGTCATGGGATTGCTGTAGGGTGGTGACAACATCATGTGTTGCAAATGACCCTGATGTGATCTCCCTCTGCATTAAATCACCGGTGTAGATTGTCCCATAGTTTCACAATGCAACAAAGCCAGACTAAGCAGTTTTGTTCTCATTGGGGGATGTTGCAAGGCAACCCTAAACACTCCTCACTCTACGCTGCATGGGCAAGCAATGGAGTCAATCTCATAGCACAATGTGGGACCTTTCCTCCTATTGCAAATGGAAGGCTTAGTGGGGCCTAATTCCAATTGGGACTATAACGACGGGAAAGGAATAAAGCCTTCCTCCCCACACACCATGGTCCTGACCTGGCTTGGCCCCCTACATCGACTGTTTTGTTTAAAAAAATATGAGCCATACAAAGCTCATATGTATGTCTATTTAGATACTTTTTCAGACAAGATGAATAATTATTGTTTTAAAATGATGCATAAATCAAATAACATGTTCATGTTCATACCTTTTTAAAGCATCCCACAATTAACTATCCTTTTATGTATATTTATAAAGCTTTAACATAGCCATTAAATTATTCCCTGACAAATAAAATGTCTCACATTCAAACACTGGAGATCTGATTCACTTTAAAATAATGAAGAAACCAAGTGTTCACCTGAAGTTGTGGGGGACCTGCATCGCTCCAGCTCCAATGCAACTGGACCATCTGATAACTCAGTAAGGCCTAGGGAAAAAATGAAATTAAAAAATAATATTGACCTGGACCATACTGTAAAAATATCATTAGTTCAAATAATGAATATCATAATGTTTCATAACTGTAATGTAATGAATTATCCAAGAAGAAACTAGCCCATAAGATGGCAAGGGTGTGAACATGGCTTTGTCCACATGTATCTTGCTCACTAAGGAACCTCTTTAGTCGGGTAGCAGAATGTAAAAAAAAGTAAGGAACTGTTCATATACAGAGCAGGAGAAGAAGGGAAGGAAGGGAGAAGGAAAGGAAATTGAGCTAGTCACATGCTTAACAACTACCACTATGCAACCAAACATTCAAGCCACATGGAGCCAATATTTATTTATTGGATTTATTTATTACATTTATATACCGCCCCATAGCCGAAGCTCTCTGAGCAGTTTACAAAAGTTAAAACAGTAAACATTAAAAAAGTATACAAAATTTAAGAATCATCAGAAACATAAAAACAACAATATAAAAACAACAGTATTCATTTAAAAACAACAGTTCTGGGGTCCATTAGAAAACAAACTTAGCATTGCTAGATGCTGTTAAATGCCTGGGAGAAGAGAAAAGTCTTAACGTGGCACCGAAAAGATAACAATATTGGTGCCAGGCGAGCCTCATCAGGTGAGCCTTATCATTCCACAGTCGGGGGGCCACCACCGAAAAGGCCCTCTCCCTTGTTGCCATCCTCTGAGCTTCCCTCGGAGTAGGCATTTGGAGGAGGACCTTAGATGTTGAGCGCAGTGTACAGGTAGGTTCATGTCGGGAGAGGCGTTCCATCAGGTATTGTGGTCCCAAGCCATATAGGGCTTTATAGGTTAAAACCAGCTCAGAAATGTATAGGCAGCCAATGCAAGCAGGCCAGAATCGGTGTTATATGCTCAAACCTCCCTGTACCAGCTATCAATCTGGCCGCTGCATTTTGCACAAGCTGCAGCTTCCGACCTGTCTTCAAAGGCTGCCCCATGTAGAGGGCATTGCAGTAATCTAATTTGGAGGTTAACAGAGTATAGACAACTGAAACTAGGTTATCCCTGTCCAGATAGGGGCGTAGTTGGGCCAACTACGCAGTTGGTAGAAAGCACTCCATGCCACTGAGACCACCTGAGCCTCAAGCGACTGAGATGGTTCTAGGAGAATTCCCAAGTTACGAACCTGCTCCTTCAGGGGGAGTGCAACCCCATCCAGAACTGGTTGAAGCCCCCCGCCCATCCGGTCAGAAAAACCACCCGCCAGCAGCATCTCAGTCTTGTCTGGATGGAGTTTCAGTTTATTAGCCCTCATCCAGTCCATTGTCGCAGCCAGGCACCGGTTCAGCACATCCACAGCCTCACCTGATGAAGATGAAAAGGAGAAGTAGAGCTGCATCTCATCAGCGTACTGATGACAACGCACTCCAAAACTGACCGCACCCAACGGTTTCATGTACATGTTAAACAGCATGGGGGACAAGACTGACCCCTGTGGAACCCCATACTGGAGTTCTACATATAAATATAAATGTCTTGCATATATCCAAGACATATAATCAGACAAATCATTTTCATTTTTTCCAGATCAGCTGGGAAATAGATGCTACTATATCTTTCTTCCTGTCATACAAAGGCCTAAAAGCAGTGGCGCCTGTGCCCATTGTGGCTGTTGGGCTAAAGGGCAGCACCACTACTAGGGAGAGCTAGAGGCAGGCACAGGCAGGGTAAGAGCTCCATCACACCTACTTCTTTTATCCGGGTTTTCATCCGCGGTTTCCCACTCCGTTTCCTTAGCAAGTTGAGTGCTGGGGCACTTTCACAACTGTGCATTGTTGCGCTATTTCAGCTCATGTATCTTTTCACCTGGAGTGCTACAATGCTGGCAAAATCCACCACCCCCAAAAGAATTAGAGTGGTATTGTTGCAGATAGTGGACAATGTGAACCATCCCATGGCCTATTTCAGCATAATTTTATTTATTTATTTATTTATTGCATTTCTATACCGCCCAATAGCCAAAGCGCTCTGTCCATAAAATGAACACCGAGAGAGAGATTGTTCTGCTGTCCAGAAAGAGTGTCTGGCCATCGTTTGGGCTATGAGGGTCAAGCCATGCGTGGGGGACGGCGGTTCATTATGCAGGTATATCATCAGGCGCTGTTGTGGCTGCAATCCATGGAAAGCCACAACCAACTTTTGCAGCGGTGGTCATGGCGGATCCAAGAGTTCAACGCAGAGATCCAGCATGTGGCAGGTCAAGAGAACATCAACGCAGAAGGACTGTTTCACCAAGAATCGTCCAATTCACCCGTAACGTGAGACTTTGTTGTAGACATTATTGCGCTCCTGGACTTTTAAAATTGGAGCCAATACAAGAAGAACAAGACAGGAGTGCCCACTGTCACCCCTGCTATTTATCTTAGTGTTGGTGTTGTTGAATTGAGATATAAGACAAGAAAAATGAATTGGAGGAATAAAGAAGGAGACATATAAATTGAGGGCCTTTGCAGATGACTTGGTCTTTACTTTAGAGGATCCTTTAAAGGGCATTGAAACTCTGATGAGTAAATTGAAAGAATTTGGGACAGTGGCAGGGTTTAAAGTTAATAAGCAGAAAACTAAGATGTAAACAAAGAATATGAATATGCAAGAACAAGAAAAATTGAAAGAAAAGACAGGTTTCCAAATTGAAAAAAAGTAAAATATTTGGGGAGTATATTGTCAAATATGAATTGTATGTTATTTCAAAATAATTATGTTAAGGTGTGGAATGAGATCAAAAAAGATTTGGAGAGATGGGAAAAGGTTCAATTGTCACTTTTGGGGAGAATTGCAGCAATTAAAATGAATGTATTACCAAGAATGTTATTTTTGTTTCAAACTGTACCTATCATAACATCGGATTTACCATTCAAGCAGTGGCAGAGAGAGATAACTAAATTTATTTGGCAAGGAAAAAAACCAAAAGTTAAAATTAAAGTATTGCAGGATGCAAAAGAAAGAGGAGGACTGGGTCTGCCAGACTCCAAAGTGTATTTCTCTGCCTGCTGTTTGGTATGGATGAAAGAATGGGTGACATTAAAAAATAGAAGAATGTTGGATTTGGAAGGACATGAACTGAGATTTGGTTGGCACGGTTACCTGTGGTATGACAAAGCAAAGGTGAATGTGGAATTTAACAATGATTATATAAGACGTGCTATTTTAAGAATATGGGATAAATATAAACCAAGATTTTGTCAGAAAATACCATTATGGGTATCGACGCAAGAGGCTTTTAATAGAAGGGATTTTACAAGTATGTATAAATGGTTGACATATAATGATGTATTAGAATTGTCGCAAGGTGAATATAGGTTAAAAACAAGGGAAGAATTGCTGAAAGAAGGTCAGACATGTCAATGGTTTTCTTATGCACAAATTACAGAAATATTTAAAATAGACAAGAAAAATTATGGATTTGAACAAATAAAATCTGAATTTGAAATATCATTATGTACAAATGATGAACATGTTGCAAAGATGTATAAATTGTTAAGACATGAGATGGAAAATGAACAAGTAAAGGATTGCATGACAAAATGGGCACAGAATATTGGACACAACATTTTATTGGAAGAATGGGAAAATATGTGGGGAAAGAGTTTAAAATTTACATTATGTGCAAAGCTTAAAGAGATTTTTTATAAAATGATGTATAGATGGTATATGTCACCTGTAAAATTAGCAAAAATGTTTAAAAGGGCTTCAAGTAAGTGTTGGAAATGTAAAAAAGAAGAAGGAATCTTTTATTATCTTTGGTGGACTTGTAAAAAAGCTAAGACATTTTGGACTCAGATACATTCTTTAATTCAAAAAATATTAAAGACAAATATAGAAATGAAACCAGAAGCTTTCTTACTTGGACTAATGGACAAACAAACAAAAGTGAAGGGGGGGAACCCTGACTTTGTATATGGTGACGGCAGCAAGATTATTATTCGCACAGAATTGGAAAGATCCAGCAATACCGACAATGGAGGAATGGATGTTGAAGATGGTGGAACTTGCAGAGATGGCAAAACTTACAGCAATAATGAAAGAAAGGTCAACAGCTATGTTTGTGTTGGAATGGAAACCTTTGATAGAATATTTGAAAGAGATAGAGAAAAATGATGTATTTGTTTGTGGATTTTAGATTGAGAGGGGGAAAGGGAAAAGAAATATAATTCTGTGAATCTAATGTATGTAAATTATGCGGAAGGGCAATTAAAAATTAAGGGGCATTTCTAGCATGAAGAGGGCAAAAGAAAAATGTATCCTAACCTCATCCCTAAATGTTTTTTAGTGTAATTGTAGTTACTATATGTATGTGTTATGTGTGTTTACGTATTATGTGTGATGTTCGTTTAGATGTTGTTGGAAAAATAAAAATGACGAAATTCAAGAAAGTGAGTAAGAAGATGTTTATTTATTTATTACATTTTTATACTGCCCAATAGCTGAAGCTCTCTGGGCGGTTCACAAAAATTAAAACCATAATAAAACAACCAACATGTTAAAAGCACAATTACAAAATACAGTATAAAATACAGTTTTGACTTCCATCTCTTACAGTACTAGAATGAGGTCATGCACACAGCACATAGTTAAACTATGGAATTTGCTACCACAAGGTTTAGTGATGGCTACTAACTTTGATGGCTTAAAAAGGGGGCTAGACAAATCCATGGGGGATAAGGCTATCTATCAGTGGCTACTGGTCATGATGGCTATCTATGATCTCCAGTATCAGAGTCAGTATGCCTCTCAATATCAGTTGCTGGGAAACATGAGAAGGAGGTTATTATGCACTGCTTGTGTGGCTTCCCATAGGTATCTGTCAGTCCACTGTTGGAACAGAATGCTAGACTATAAATGTTCTTATGAGAAATAAATTTAAGAAGTAACTTTCAGTCCACACCAAACTAGTTTGTCACAAGCTTTTGTCACTATGAAAAGCTCAGAATTTGACAAACAATCAGATGCCATTGATGTAGTTATGAAATTTCTCCTATATAGTATACAGACATACATTTCAAAGCTATTCTAAAAACTGCAGGCTGTAAGAGAAAAATGCTATTCAAGTTAATCCCAACTCGATTTTATCTCTTACCTGCAATACACTGCTTGCTTCTGCGTGGAGAATGAGGCTGGCATTGATGCATTGATGCATAGAGGCTGAAGCTTCCCATGCTCAGCAATGTAGTCTTCTGCATAAAATCCACAACAGCCAAACCATCACAGTTCCCAAATGCAACTCTGCAAAAAGAAACATTCCTCAATGACACTGGACACTGTATCTTTCTCAAGCAATGCAAGTGTGGCAAATTTCTCTAAAGTGAGGGAACTGGCAAACTAAAAAGGAAGTTGAAAGGGGGTATCAAGTGCATTAAAGCAGTCCCAAAACAACATTAACGCCTTTTTTAATGGTGTGCTGCTTTTAATGATGCAGTGCTTTTAAGCGTTTGAATTAGTTTTATGAATTTTATGGTGTTTTTATTTGTGTTGTACCCCGCCTCGATCCAGAGGGAAAGGCAGGTAACTATTATTATTATTATTATTATTATTATTATTATTATTATTATTATTTAAACTGGAATGTATATTGCAGGTCAGGAAGGGCAGCACCAAATCCAAGAGGTCACTAGCACGGTTAATGAGCAGAGTCAAGGAGGATTTTAGAAATAAGGCTTCCTTCAGAAACTGTAAGTCTTGCTCAAATTAGGAGAAGAAAAAACGAACCCAACCTTGCATGAAGGAACTGCAAGCAGACAAGAAGTGATGCCATAAAATATATTGAGAAGCATATTGCTAATAACAAGGCCAACAATGAAGAATTCTTTAAATACATCATAAGAACATAAGAAGTGCCGTGATGCTGGATCAGACCAAGGGCCTTGCTAGACCTACCGGGTGTTCCGTCGTTGAGGAACGGTGAAAGCGGATTTTCCCGTTCAGCCGTGACGCCTCATGATCCACACCTGCCTTCGATTTGTGGCGGAAGTTTGCGCCAGTTGTGCTGCTGCCGCCGCGAGCACGGTTGCACAGCCACACCGGCCTGATTGCCGCGACTTTTTTTTTTGCTCGCTGCACGGTTTGCGCACGTCCGAAAGACCGCAAACTTGCGCAGCCGTCAGCGATGCCGCCGCCGGCCCTGGCGGCGGCAGCGGCGGCAGTGCCAGTGCCAGCTGAAGTGCTGCTGGTGCTGTTGAGGGTCAACATTAATGCGCTCACTTCCTGATGGGGGTCGTGGCGGGTGTCATATGACCCGAGGTCAATTGTCTGCATGGCCACTCTGTGCCTACATCTCCCATCATGCCTCTGAGGTGTCGGCGGCGATGACCGCCTCTGTGCCCTGTGCCCCATCCCAAGGAGCCAACCCACATCTGGCCGTAGCCATGGCAGCAGCCCACAAACAGCTCTGCCCTCTGCCAGCCTGGTACCCACACTAACAGGCAGCGTACAGCACCGCCATTATGCGGCCACGGTAGTTGCCCACTGCAAGGAGTCACCAGCCACTTTTCCGGTCCTCCGGTCCTGCGCAAACTGTCACTGGGGAAATAAAAAAAAACCCACTAGAACAGGCGCACATCCCCCACCCATCCCCCACACACCCCAGCAGCACACTAGCCACTTTTCCGTTCCTCCGTTCCTGCGCAAACTGTCACTGGGGGAATTAAAAAAAAAAGCCGCTCCGCCGCGCTGCCCCAGCTGGCGGACTGCGCGCAAATGGCGGAGGCGGCTTGACCGAAGCCGCTGACCACTCCCCCTTAGCACGCCTTTTCCTGCCCAGTGCGGACCGCAGTGACCTCACATCCTCCCACACGTACTCCGAATTACCGCGGGACGGCAGGAAAAGGCGCCCTAAAACTCACTTTTTAAAAGTTGGGAGAAAGAGGCTTCACCGCAGGATAACGGCGGATCCTCGTGAACGTCATCTGGAAGCCTCGACGTGACTGCGGAAGGTAACACGCGCTAGAGCCTCGTCTAGTAACACCCCAAGAGTCCATCTAGTCCAGCACTCTGTTCGCACAGTGGCCATCCAGCCATCAGCCAGGGATGAACAAGCAGGACATGGTGCAACAGCACCCTCCCACACATGTGTCTGGGAATGGATTTTTGCTGACCATAGTTTCAATGTCACCCAACCTAGTGTAACTGTTGCAAGAAGTTACATCAGCTACTTTAAAGGTCAGAGTTAATTGGTTAATTGGTTAATGACCTGACAAGTGGCTGATTGATTGACTAGTTAATAGAGAGAGATACTATTCTGTATATAAGTATTGTGTAAAGTACATGCATTCTCTCTCCTGTGTGAACATGACGTTTGTGTGAGTATTTTGTAATATACTGTAAATGTGATCTTCTATGCCTTCTAACTCAGTAAACCGTTGCTGAAGAAAAATACTGTTGCTGTGTGTTATCTCTGTGGCTTATTTTGCTTTCTCTGAACCCGCCTCTACGCTGCATACTCTGCTATCTCTCCACCCGGAGAGGAAATTCTTTTCGCACATACCTGACAGGTTATGGGCCCAGGCCGTGGAGTCCCAGGTTGTGGAGAAACCTATCTGTTGTGAGCAGTGAAAGCTGAGGCTGTGGAAGTCAGAGAGCGGTTGCCCGGAAAGAGATTAAACAGCAGGAAAACAGTGAGTGTTTCTCAGCAGGAATCAGCTAGGATGTGCCGTGGAAACCGACTCGCTGGTAAGGCTGTTTGCCTTAAGGAGTTGGTGCGGTGGTCTGGATGCTGAACAGTGAGGAGAAGACGCTGACTTTAAATCTGAGGTTTCTGGAACTCAGAGCCAGTCGGAAGAAGGAGAGTCAAGTGGAGAGGAGATTGGAGAGATGGCTCAAAATGTGGCTACAAATGTTCCTATGGAGCTGTTAACAGACGTCAATTACTTAGCATGGTCTTTTAAAATGGAAATGGCTTTAAAAAAGGACGGTCTGTGGTATCCGGTTGCTAATCCACGTCCGGGAGCATTGGAGAGAGACAACCAGAGCGAATGGGACAGACAAGCGGAACGTGCCAAAGCAATGATTGTTTTATGTTTGCGTAATGACCAATTGTCTTACATAGATCGCTCTGATCCTCCCAATGTGATTTGAACCAAGCTAAAAGCCGTATACGTGAGGAAAACGGCTGGGAATCGAATTACCTTGACGAGGCAGATTTATCGTGCCAGGTTGGCTGAGAGCGGAAGCATGACAAAGCATTTGCAAACGATGAGAGAATGCTTTAACCAGCTAAGTGCCAGTGGTATGCGATTGTCTGATGAAAACATGTGTTATATTATCTTGTCAAGTTTGCCAAAATCCTATGATGTGTTAGTGACAACTCTTGAGAATATTCCAGTGCAAAACCTGACGTTGAATTATGTCTATGGGAGATTGATTGGAGAAGAGCAGAAAAGGCTTGAAAGGAGCGCTGCTGATGTCCAGGATCGTAAATTGGCTGGAGAGGAAAGAGTTAACACATTGCCGAGAGGAGAAGCAACTGAAAATGTTTCTGTCGGTGGCAAAAGGAGAGAGAGAGAAAATCTAAGCCAAAGTGCTATCGTTGTGCCGGAGTTGAAGTATTGCCTGCTCGGGGTGTCAACGCTGACGGAGCTCGGTTTCATGGTGAAGTTCGTGGGAGACAGATGTTACATGGAGCGTGACGGAGTGGTGCAAGGAACGGCAGTGAAGAAGAACGGTCTTTTCCACATGGAGCCAGGAGATGAAGGGGAAATGCCGTGCGTGGCACAGACGGATCGTTTGACCGGCAACAAACCACCTCATGATGGCTGTGTGCATTTGATGCACAGAAGAATGGGACATATTGGTTTTAAGGCACTTAATAAAACTATTGAGTGTACTGAAGGGCTTAAATTGAAAAGCTGTGACAAATTTCTTGATTGTAATATTTGCAAAATGACTAAATCAAAAATTGCTAATATTCCAAAGTCCAGGGATTGGAGAGCAAAATAAAAATTAGATTTAGTGCACATTGATTTGTGTGGACCTTTTCCAACAAGTCTTGGTGGGGCCAAATATGCATTTGTATTGGTGGATGATTTCTCCAGGTATTCTTGGGTTTATTTTCTCAAGAAGAAAAGTGATTGTTTGAAATCTTTGAAGTCTTGGGTAAGATATGTGGAAAGATTCTTTAAATCCCAAATACATGTTCTTCAACGTGACCATGGACGAGAATTTGTGTCCAATGATTTTCAAAAGATTTGTGAAAAGCTTGGAATTAAACATAAAGTTATTAATGTAAAAGCACCTTGGCAAAATGGCCTAGTAGAAAGAAGAATTGGTTATTTAAAAAGCAAAAAAGATTGTCTGATGGAAGACAGTGGTGCACAAAAAGGGTTGTGGGCAGAAGCTTTTAGGGCTGCCAATGTATTGTGTAATCTGACTTGGAGCAGCATGATTAACAATACACCCTATTATTTAATGCATGATAGAAAACCAAGGTTGGATCATGTCAGAATTTGGGGAAGCTATGCTGCTGTAAATGTTCCTTTAAGTTTAAGATGCAAAGAAGGGGTAAATGCACTTAAACTCAGGTTTGTTGGTTATCAGGGGACCAGTTGGAGGTTTTTGCAAGAAAATGGCAAAATCCTGATATCAAAATCTGCACAATTCTTTGAACAGGACTGGGGAAAAATCCATTCTAATCCTAGTGTGTTAATGGATTTAAAAAGCAGTGCAAAAGTTCCAGTAGTTAAGGAGTTAACTGAGTCTGCTAAGCCAGCAGAGTTGCCAGATAGCAGACAGCAGGAATCTGTGGGGGCAGGGCAAGAGGAAACTCAGTTGCCTAGAAAGTCCAGTCATTCCACAAAAGGAATTGCTCCGGAACGTTTTGCAGATCAGATATTTTTTACAGGAGTAAATCCCCAATGTTACAATGATGTTTTGTCTTTAGAAGCTAAAGAAAAACAGTGTTGGCTAGATGCTATGCAAGCTGAACTTGATAGTTTTAAGCGCAACAATGTCTATGTAGAAACTCAGTTACCTGAAGGCAAGCGGCAATGACTTGTAGATGGGTTTTCAAAAGAAAAAATCTAGTCTGGAGAGTTGAAATACAAAGCACGCTTGGTAGCCAGAGGATTTAACCAGGTAAAGGGAGAAAATTATGACGAAGTATTCTCCCCGACATGCAAGGCAGAATCTTTATTAACTGTTATTAACAGTGGCTGCTAAAGAAAGCAGTGTACGGGCTCAAGCAATCAGCAAGGTGTTGGAACCAATGTCTAAATGCTGTGTTAGTAAATGAATTGGGTTTCCAAAGGAGTATTGCTGATCCATGTCTGTATACCAAAGGAAAAAGCAAAGATTATATGTTAATTCTAGCTTTTGTGGATGATTTGTTAGTGGCAGGGAGTTCCACAGATCAAATTGAGAACGTTTCTGGTCAATTGGAAAAAAGATTTAAATTAAAATCTTTGGGAGAAGTTAAACATTATTTGGGTGTAGATATCACAAAAGACAGTGATGGCAACTACAAATTGAGTCAGAAACAAAAGATTTTAAATTTGATAGAGTCCTGTGGAATGAAAGACTGTAAAACTGTTAAAAGCCCTTTAACAGTCGATGTAAGAAAAAATCTGGAAGGAGAAAGCTTTAGCAATCAAGAGTTATATCATTCTGTAATAGGCACTCTGCTATATTTAGCATTTTGGACTCGACCTGATATTGCTAACGCCATATCTATTTTAAGCAGGCTAGTTGCAGCGCCAACTGTGCCAGCTTGGCAGTCAGTTAAAAGAGTGCTGAGATACTTGAAAGGAACTCAAGACTATTGTCTTATTCTGTCTGGGGGGCAGAATGAAAAGGTAGAGAGTTTCACAGACCGGTTTAGTGATTATGTATGGAAAGTCATTGATCACTTGGAAAGCCAGAAAGCAAAGTTTTATGTCTACTTCATCCTGTGAAGCTGAATATGCTGCACTATCTGAGCTTTGTAGTGAATTAACCTGGTTCCTACAGTTACTAAAAGATTTTGATATTGTATTTGATCTTCCTATGCCTGTGTATTGTGACTCTCAATCCTGTATCTCGTTAGCTAAAGCTGATATGTTTAAAACAAAAATGAAACATGTTGCCATAAAGTACCAGAATGTTATTAAGTTGATGTATTGTGAAACCAAAAATAATGTGGCAGATTTGTTCACAAAGCCTCTGGGGATGGTAAGACATGCAGAGCTATGTGAAACTTAAGGTTTCAAGGAAAAATAGCTGGGTGGTGCAAATTGATTTTTGCTGTGTATATATAAATATTGAAACTATTTTTGCTGACCATAGTTTCAATGTCACCCAACCTAGTGTAACTGTTGCAAGAAGTTACATCAGCTACTTTAAAGGTCAGAGTTAATTGGTTAATTGGTTAATGACCTGACAAGTGGCTGATTGATTGACTAGTTAATAGAGAGAGATACTATTCTGTATATAAGTATTGTGTAAAGTACATGTATTCTCTCTCCTGTGTGAACATGACGTTTGTGTGAGTATTTTGTAATATACTGTAAATGTGATCTTCTATGCCTTCTAACTCAGTAAACCGTTGCTGAAGAAAAATACTGTTGCTGTGTGTTATCTCTGTGGCTTATTTTGCTTTCTCTGAACCCACCTCTACGCTGCATACTCTGCTATCTCTCCACCCGGAGAGGAAATTCTTTTCGCACATACCCGGCAACTGGTGCACACAGGCCTACTGCCTCAAATACTGGAGACAGCACACAACTATCAGGGCTAGTAGCCATTGATAGCCTTTGCCTCCAGGAATTTATCCAACCCCCTTTTAAAGCCATCCAAATTAGTGGCCATCACTACATCTTGTGGTAGTGAGTTCCATAATTTAACTATGCACTGTGTAAAGAAGTGCTTCCTTTTATTTGTTTTCAATCTCCCACCGATCAGCTTCATGGGATGATCCCAGGTTCAAGTATTTTGAGAGAGGGAGAAAAATGTCTCCTTATCCACATTCTCCATACCATGCATAATTCTGAACACCTCTATCATGTCTCCCCTCAGTCTCCTCTTCTCCAAGCTAAACAATCCCAGCTGATGTAACCTTCCCTCATGGGGGAGATGCTCCAGCCCGTTAATCGTTTTAGTTGCCCTTTTCAGCACTTTTTCCAGCTCTATAACATCCTTTTTTAGGTGTGGTGACCAGAACTGTACACAGTAATCTTTTTTTAAAATATTTTTTTTATTTTCTACAATACTTAAACATACACCATTACAATTAAAAAAACAACAACATACTACATAAATGTTGAATAACATCAATATCATATCTGAATAACATAATCAAACTTAACATATAAGTGCACCCCCACCTCGGGATCTCATTCCTGATTCCAAAATCTCATACTTTCTTCCGCTGGCGGTTTCCCACTTCCCTTAGAAAACACAAATATTAGGAACTGTTTCCAAATTCCTTCAAAATCATTTGTTTTAGCTATACCTCTTCTCCATTTAATATTACAAGTCAATTTATCATTAATAGCTATATCCCATACTTCTTTATACTATTCTTCAATACAATAATCCCCTTGAATCTTCCAGTTCCTAGCTACAATCAATCTTGCTGCAGTCAGCATATTCATTATCAATTCCTTAATTTCTTTTTTACATTTTAAATCTTCAAATAGTGACAGTAATGCAACTTTTGGTGTTCGTTCTATCTTCATTCCCACAATTTCTTCAATCTCCAAAAACACCATCTTCCACAATTTTTGTACATATTTGCATTCCCACCACATATGTAAATACGTTCCTTTTCCCCCACATCCTCTCCAACAATTTGCTGAGTGCTGATTATTTATCTTATTTAATCTAACCGGGGTTAGGTACCACCTCCATATAATTTTAAAGTAATTCTGTTTTATTCTCACTGACATATTTCTCAACGCTCTTTGTTTCCATAGTCCCTCCCAGCTCTGTTGTCCTATTTGTACATTCAAATCTGTCTCCCAAACCATTTTACCTGAACTATCCATCAACCCTTTCTCCAACAATATTCTATATATTTCACTCATTAACCCTTTTGACGCTGTTCTTTTTCTCTTATTTTCTTTTTTAACTATTAATTCCTCAAACTTCGTCAATTCTCTACAATCTCCATTTTCTCTTACCCACTTTTTGGTCCACTGTTCTAATTGCCAATAATTTAACCAAGTTAATTTTTTATCTTTTAAAACCTCTTCCAAATCCTCTCTTGTATTCATTTCTCTTAACCATTCCCTTAATTTCATTTTATTTTTTTCTATTAAAACTTTACTTAATCTACTCTTTAATTCCTCCATGAAATTCTTTAGCATTATTACCGGTGATAAAGGTGAGTTGCTCGGGAGCAACTCCCCTTTATATTTACTCCAAATTTCCCAGTGAAACCTCAAGAGCAGATTACCTATACTTTCAACCCATTTTTTTTCCTTCCCTAAAAAATACATTTTCCAACTTCATCTCTATGTTACTTGTAGTTTTATCCTCCATCCAGTCTAAATCTCCTACTCCTATAATTGCTTCCACAATATGTCTTAACCTATTAGCTACGTAATATAGGTTAATATTTGGGAGACCCAATCCTCCCTTTTTTTTATTTAAATACCATTTATTCTTATTTACCCTCGCTTTCTTATCCCCATTACAATAATTGTTTATGATATTTTGCCAACTTTTTATCTCTGATTCTGAAATTTTTATTGGTAACATCCTGAACACAAAATTAATCTTTGCTAAAATCTTCATTTTTATTAATGCTATTCTTCCAAACCAGGATAAATTTAATCTTTTATATTTTTCCAATTTTACTAAAATCTCTTTTTTTAAACTATTTAAATTCTCCTTCTCTAAACTCTAAATTTTGTGTAATTTTAATTCCCAAATATCTAATCTGTTCCTTAACTCTCATTTCTCTTCCCTTTCCTTCCCACTCCTTCTCTTCCTTTTTAGTATAATTAAATAACATCATCTCTGATTTGGACTAATTTATTCTTAACCCAGCAATTTCCTCAAATTCTCTCAGTTGCTGTTTAATTCTTTCCATCTTTCTTATTGGATTTTTAATAGTTAGCAAAGTATCATCCGCAAACATATTCAATTTTATTTTTTTAATATCACCTATTCCTTCTATCCCCATCATCTCTTATCGCATTCGCCAATAATTCCATAACCATTACAAACAGGACCGGCGAGAGTGGACATCCTTGTCTTGTCCCTCTGGCTAGTCGTATCTTATCCGTAACTCCGTCGTTCACTACCACTACGGCAGTATTTTGAGAGTACAACTGTTCTATTATAGCTTTAAATTTATTTCCAAATCCCATTTTATTTAAAATCATCTTTAAAGCCTGCCAGATCACACAATCGAAAGCCTTAAAAATATCCAATGCCAAAATTCCCGCTTTAATCTTAGACTTCTTTATCACCTGTATTACATTTAAAACTGTTCCCACTAAATTATGCATTTGTCTACCTGCTACAAATCCACATTGGTCTTCCCCTATATATTCAGCTATAAATTTAGCAAAACCGTTTTGCTAAAATAGTTGAAAAAATGTTAGCATCTTGATTTATTAATGAAATAGGTCTATATGAATCAGGGACAGTCAGATCTTTATCTGGTTTTGGAATTAAAATTATCAATGAATGTTCCCATGATTCTGGTGTCCTCTCTCCTTCCAATATGGCGTTGTACAACTTCAATAATTTCGGTACTAAAAACGTTTTTAAAACTTTATAATATTCCGGTCCTAAGCTGTCTACCCCAGGTGATTTACCCACTTTCAAATTCTCAATTACCTCTTCGACTTCTCTTTGAGTTATTACCTTCTCCATTAACTCTTTATGTTCTATTTTTATTCCCTTCTTTATGTACTTTTCTATATAAGCTTCCAACTTCTTTTTTTGGATATCCTTTCCTTTATATAATTCTTGATAAAATTCTTGAAAGATTTTTATTTTACCCTTCATTATATGACAATAATTCCCTTGTTTATCTTTCAATATTCCTATCCCATTCTTAGCTTTTTCCTTTTGTGTGAGTCTGGCTAGCAATCTAGAGTTTTTATTACTATTTTCAAAATACTCCCTTTTCATATAAATTAGATTTTTCTGAACTTGCTCTAAATTTATATTCTCTAATTCTTTTTTTCTTTGCTTGTATTTCTATTAATTTATGTTTATTTTTACACTGCCAATAATCTTTCTCCAAATTCCTAATCTCTACCTCCAACTTTTCCTGAGCTGCAAGCTGTTGCCTCCTTAAATTACACATTTCTCTAATACAAATCCCTCTTGCTACCGCCTTCATGGTATCCCAAACAACTGCCCTTACCGTTCCACCCTTTTCGTTAATTTCCCAAGTCTCTGACAGTTCCCTCTGCATTTTTTCTACCACTTTATTATACTTCAATATTTTTGTATTCATTTTCCACCTATACGCTTCTTTATAGTTCTTCCTAAATGTAAACTCTAAACTTAGCAATGCATGATCTGTTACCTTTATTACCCCCGTTTCCATTTTACAAACCTTAGTTGCAAACTCTTTTGAAACAAATATATAATCTATCCTAGAGTATGTATGATGAACTGGGGAGTAATAAGAAAAGCCAGGATTCACCCCGCTAAGTAAACGCCAACAATCCACATAATCTTTTTCTTTTACCAATTTATTCAATATAGTAATATTATTTCTCTTTTCAGCATTAGTGGGGTTTGACCTGTCCAATCTATTATCTATAACCATATTAAAGTCCCCAGCTAAAATAACATACCCCTCCTTAAACTCTTCTATTTCTTTAAATAATTCTGTATAAAACTCTCTATGTCTCTCATTAGGGGCATAAACATTAACTATTGTATATGCTTTACCTTCAATTTGACCCTTTATCATTAGATATCTACCATTATCATCCTTTTTTATAGTTTCTAATATAAATCCACTTTTTTTAAAATCAAAATAGCCACTCCATTTTTTTTGAAGTCCCCAATGACTTTTCATAATAAACTGACCATTTTATGTGTATTTCGTTTACAGTATACTTAGAATACTGTACACAGTATTCTAAGTGTGGTCGCACAATAGATTTATATAAGGGCAGTATGATACTGGCCGTTTTATTCTCAATTCCTTTTCTTATAATGCCTTACATGGAGTTTACCTTCTTTACAGCGGCCGCACACTGGGTGGACATTTTCATTGAGCGGTCCACCACAATCCCAAGATCTCTTTCTTGTTCGGTCACCACCAGCTCAGATCCCATTAGGTTAGACTTGAAGTTGGGGTTTTTCCCTGCAATGTGCATCACCTTACACTTGCTTACATTGAACCACATCTGCCATTTGGACGCCCACTCTCCCAGCTTGGAGAGATCCCTTTGGAGCTCTTCACAATTCCTTTGTGTTTTAACCACCTTAAATAATTTAGCGTCATTGTCAAACTTGGCCACTTCACTGCTCACTCCTAATTCCAGATCATTTATGAACAAGTTGAAAAGAATTGATCCCAGTACCGATCCCTGTGGGACCTCACTATTTACTTCCCTCCATCAGGAGAATTGACCATTTATTCCTACACTCTGCTTTCTGTTCTTTAACCAGTTACTGATCCATAAGAGGGCCTCTCCTCTTATTCCATGTCTACTAAGTTTAATCAGGAGTCTTTGGTGGGGGACTTTATCAAAAGCCCTTTGGAAGTCCAAGTAAACAATGCCCACCATCAAAAGCAAGAAACTAGCTAGGGACTATTGGATCTAACAGTGTTAAAGGAATACTGAAGGAGGATAAGGAGATTTCAGTGTGTATTTGGGGGTGGGAAGTGGGAGTGCAGAGGCTTGCTCTCTGTGGCTATCCCCCCACCAGTTTGACATCGGCCTAAACATCTGCTCACTAGCCGCTCCTTCTTCCTTCCCAGATACTAAAGTGCAGGTGGCCAGAGGAAGCACCTCTGCAGATTTAGCCTGCCTCCAGAAACACACCAGGGGGGGAACCAGTCTAGCTTCCCTGGGAAGGGAGTTCCAGAGCCCTGGGGCAGCCACCGGAAAGGCCCTCTCCCGCGTTCCCAGGAGGTGTGCCTGTCATGATGGAGGGACAGAGAGAAGGGCCTCCCCTTAAGATCTCAGGCTTGTAAGGGAGAATACGGTTTTTCAGATAACCTGGACCCGAGCCATATACGGCTGTAGGCATCTGAATATACATGTGGTCAGCTTCAGCATGGCTCTTCTTAAGTTCTTATGTTCTGCAGGTGCAAACAGTCATACGTATTTGTCTGAAGAATAGGGCTATTCAAGCGTAGGGCCTTGGATTCGGAAGTCTGAATCATGGAGGCCCCCATTTCATGGCGGATCTGCCATTTTATGATGGATCTGCCATTTTCTTGCGCAGCCTTAGCCTACAATTTTATTTATTTATTTATTTATTTATTTAAAACACTAGCTGTACCCTGCCACGTGTTGCTGTGGCTCAGTCTGGTTAAATTGAAAAGAAAGAAAAGACAAAGCGGATGTTTCTAATATGTTTAATTTCACAATGCTTGTGGATATACAATATTTTTAGTTGTTCCATTGTCTGTGTAGATATAGAGATTGTCTGGTTTGCCGACTCTAGAACACGCAACATATAATTGTCCATGTGAGAAGCAATCTGTGTCTAGATCTAAACCGCACAATTCTAAAGATTGGCCCTGAGCTTTGTTGATGGTGATTGCAAACGCCAATCAAATGGGAAATTGCAATCTCTTAAATTGAAATGGCATATCTGTTGGAATCATAGGAATGCGAGGAATGAGGACATCTTCACCTTTGAAAGGTCCTGTCAAGATTGATCTCCGACTATAACAATTGCCACTTCGTCTATAGTTGGAGCATTGAATCTTCGCACATGTTCTCCAGCAGGCGTTTTGTCAGCATGAATAACAATCTTGTGTGTATCAGATGGCATCATGTCAATTGCTGTTTTGAACAAATGTACTAAATTGTTTTTTTCGTGAAGTAGCTGTTGCAGTTTTGAAACGATGGAACTTTTTATGCCGGTATAAATTTCGCAGCGTGCATTCAATTCATCATTGCCATCACCAATGAAATACATTTGTAGGAATTTATGTTGACTATCTTGAAACGGAAGGAAGGAGCCGGCTTTATGATAAATTTGTCCTTTGACTTTGAAAGTTGGCATAAATGGAGCTGTGATGATTTCTGCACCGAACGACATCATTTGGAAGCATGAGTTGTATTTCCTGATGTTAGATAGGAAATGCTTTGATTCTGCGGTATATCCAGCAAGCAAAGTTTGTAATGGCTCTGGTGGTTCTCCAAGTTGAGGCAGTTTAATTTTTCCAGCAGCGCAACACATTCCTTTTGTTTCTCCATTAAATTTAAGAGCCTTGCAATAAGGACACACTTCAGTCACAGTGCCGATGAGAACATGCCACCTCAAACTATAATCATCAGCTGGGTTGTACCGGAATGCAAGGCGATTGTAATCGTGTGATTGTTTACCATGGAGTCGTGTTTGACGCTGATGTGCTGTTTCTCGTTGACGTCTTTCAGCCACTCTCAGCCTGTCGCGATCATTCTGTTGAGAACAAAGCAGATCTGAAGCTGTAGAATGCGATTGCTGTGCTCGCAACCGTGCATCCTCAAGTCTGGCTGAACGTTGCTTGGCTGGTTCCTTGGCATGTATTTGAGGCATTCTTTTTCTTTTTTTCTCGTTTGCTGATGTCCGTTCTTCCTCAGTCTGATTTGCAATTTCTCGTCGCAGTGCTTCCGCTCTGCGAGTACGACAACCTAAGTGTGATCTTCCGTGAGGCATTATTTGGATGAAGTAAAGCAGATTGTTTGGTTTTTAAAAAAGGATGTTTTTACAGTGAGGAGGTTAGTGGAAACTCCTGGCAGTTACCTTTCTTCAGAACGTGTAACTGTCACAGGTGTGACATCTATATTCACTCAGCCAATTGTGAGAGAATATGCAAATAGGAGAGGAGGCAGAGGCAGTGGATTGGCCTACTGGTTGGCGATATCACAATGACTTATAAGAGCAAATAGGAGAGAACATGCAAATAGGAGAGGAGGCAGAGGCAGTGGATTGACCTACTGGTTGGCGATGTCACAATGATCAGCAGGACTGGTTTTGAGGAGGCCTATTTCTTCGATTTTAAGACAAACCTTTGACCCCATAGAGAACATAGTTACATAACAACGCTCGTGTATTCGAACGCAACGCTGTGTCAAAATTTCAAAGCAATCGGTGAAGAACTTTCGGAGATATAAAAGCATGTTTTTACGGTGAGGAGGTTACTGGAAACTCCTGGCAGTTACCTTTCTTCAGAACGTGTAACTGTCACAGGTGTGACATCTATATTCTCTCAGCCAATTGTGAGAGAATATGCAAATAGGAGAGGAGGCAGAGACAGTGGATTGGCCTACTGGTTGGTGATATCACAATGACTTATAAGAGCAAATAGGAGAGAACATGCAAATAGGAGAGGAGGCAGAGGCAGCGGATTGGCCTACTGGTTGGTGATGTCACAATGATCAGCAGGACTGGTTTTGAGGAGGTCTATTTCTTCGATTTTAAGACAAACCTTTGACCCCATAGAGAATATAGTTACATAACAACGCTCGCGTATTCGAACGCAACGCTGTGTCAAAATTTCAAAGCAATCGGTGAAGAACTTTCGGAGATATAAAAGCATGTTTTTACGGTGAGGAGGTTACTGGAAACTCATGGCAGTTACCTTTCTTCAGAACGTGTAACTGTCACAGGTGTGACATCTATATTCACTCAGCCAATTGCGAGAGAATATGCAAATAGGAGAGGAGGCAGAGGCAGTGGATTGGCCTACTGGTTGGCGATGTCACAATGATCAGCAGGACTGCTTTTGAGGAGGCCTATTTCTTCGATTTTAAGACAAACCTTTGACCCCATAGAGAACATAGTTACATAACAACGCTCGCGTATTCGAACACAACGCTGTGTCAAAATTTCAAAGCAATCGGTGAAGAACTTTCGGAGATATAAAAGCATGTTTTTAGGGTGAGGAGGTTACTGGAAACTCCTGACAGTTACCTTTCTTCAGAACGTGTAACTGTCACAGGTGTGACATCTATATTCACTCAGCTAATTGCGAGAGTACATGCAAATAGGAGAGGAGGCAGAGGCAGCGGATTGGCCTACTGGTTGGTGATGTCACAATGATCAGCAGGACTGGTTTTGAGGAGGCCTATTTCTTCGATTTTAAGACAAACCTTTGACCCCATAGAGAACATAGTTACATAACAACGCTCGCGTATTCAAACGCAACGCTGTGTCAAAATTTCAAAGCAATCGGTGAAGAACTTTCGGAGATATAACGACAGTAACGAACGGTCTTTTTCATTTTTATTTATATAGATTTATATCCCGCCCTATATCAATAAGATATCAGGGCGGCATACAGATAAACGCATACAGTATAAAACATTAAATATACACAGCTAAAAACTTCTTGTATTCCTTCTGCTCCTGGGCCCTGGTAAGTACAGCCCTCCCAAGCACTGGATGCTGGGAGTTGTAGGCTGTATAGGGGGGCCTAGAGCTGTGTAAGAAAATGGTTGAGTCCGCCATGAAAATGGTGGGTCCGCCATGAAATGGCCTCTGTGATTTGAGCTTCTGAATCCAAGTCCCGAGGCTTGCACAGCCCTAGTGCACAGCAATATTACCTGTACAACACTGTGACAGTTGTCCCAGGCACAGGGCATCTTTCATGTTACTATTTGACTGACAACAAAGAACAAACATCTATTTGAATAAAATGTAATGCATTATGTTCAAATATACTGGGTTAACTTACAATCCATATGCTGAGTTTGCTGCTAGGCTTGTTATTTGCTGGGGAGGCTCACCATTTGCCCATACTAACTGAATAACAAGGTCTGCTTGGTAACCGGGGGGCATCCTCACAGCATGAGTCTTGACACTAAGAAGAAAAAAGGGGGAAAGTGATCAAAATGACCAGGCTACACAGTGAGAAATGATTTGCATGGATGAGAGAATTACCTGACTAAAGTTTAGGGCCAATCTATGTTATACTGACTGGGTTTGTACAACACACCAACACACACATCAGTGGTTGAGTGTGGGTTGTTGTTGAACCGAGTTTTTTGTTGAACCATGTATTAGCATGCTATCTGAACCCGGGGGGCTGTTTTCGCAGCACCAGATTGGCAACGCCTCCCTCCAAAACCGTGGTTTTCCTCTCCTGGGGTGGTGTCAGGTAAACCCGATACCGAAGAAGGAGTGTGGGGTTTCCAGCAGACATCTGGGAACTGGAGCCACACACCCCACCCTCTTTCCAGTGGAAGGTGACCAATGGCTGGTCGCCTTCCACTAGGGACTGCCCCTGGAGCAACGGCAGAGAGCAGAAGAGCTGCACTGACCTTGCACCCATTAAAAAGTCAGGGTAAGTCCCTGAATTTTTCAATGCACAGCTTCTCAGGAAAGTTCCATGGTGGCTGCGATGCTGTAGCTGTTTCATGTAACTGATGCAGCGCTGATCCACAGCCACCGCGGGGCTTTTCCTGCATATAGACAGCCCTCAGGACATTTTTTGCACAGTGGCTTGTTAACCATGCAGTGTGGCTTATTTTCCTCAAACAACCCATGTTGAGAATCCATGATTTGTTGTTGGCTTGTTCAGGGTGGCTAAATGCCGTGAGTTCAGGCAACACATTAAACCAGGTTTCAACAAACAACCTATGGTTCAACAACAACCCACACTCAGAGTGTGGGCTGTTGTTGAACCACAGGTTGTTTGTTGAACTATGGGTTAACATGTTATGGGTTAGAGTGCTGTGTAAATAGCCCCAGAATCTCTACAGGGGGTAAAATACTTTGGGCATAACTAGAAGAAGAGAAACAGTGAGCAAGGAAAACATTTAAGATTCTCTGATCCTTACCCCACTCCAGAAGCAGATTCTCCTGTTTAAAAAGCAGCTATCAATACAATATTGCACATAACTTCATGTCACAACTAGTTTGATGCTTTGCTCCATAAGGATTTTGATCTTCAAAAAAACAGTGCCCATAGACCCAAAGTAAGAGTTTCAGCCACTGTTAATTCCTTATGAGAAATGCAGAAGGACATCATCTCTCCCATCTGGCACACGTCATGACTCTCTGAGCACTGAAATAGGTCAGTCCCTACCTGCAGGCTTACAGTGAAGCATTATCTGCCAGTAAGTTGAGATCTAGAAAGTATGTTTGCTGATCTGATCTGATCCATCTCTGTATAAATAACACACTCACACAGAAATAACTAGAGAGGTCACTTATGGAACAAGGTCGCTTATGAAACTTCAAGTAGATGTACTGTGATTCCTGTTATGCCACAATGAATGGCACAAGGGTTGCACAGTGCACCCACCACAACTAGAACAGATATATTTATAGAAGCAATACATGTCAGATGGCTGCCAAGTCATCATCAATATACAACATTAAGTTTGTTTTTAATGGACCCCAGAATTGTTGTTTCTAAATGGATACTGTTGTTTTTATACTGTTTTTATGTTTTTTAAATTTTTGTATACTTTTAATGTTTACTATTTTTAATTGTTGTAAACCGCCCAGAGAGCTTCGGCTGTGGGGCAGTATATAAATGTAATAAATAAATAAATAAATATAAATAACAATCAATGTCACAGCCATTGTCACAGATGAGTGCATCAAGAGCACTGGATCAGGCTAAACATGTGTTGTGTTACACTACCCCTCAGTCTAGCCTATACTGGGTTGTCGTGGGGCTTGAGCTGTGGGGAGGAAACTTGTGTGCCATTCTGTGCTCCTTGGAGGAGGTGTAGAATAAAAATGTATTAATACATTTTCTAAGGCAGCATCCTCTGCACTCTTTAACTAAATGTAAGGGCAGGCAGGCGAGCTACATCTTTCTGTTTCTCTGGATACGGATGAAGCAGAGAATCATCCCCGTTCAATCCCATCTGAAATGGGAATGTGAACAGCACAGAAGTGTAATGCTCCTTTACTGAAGTCAAGGTAAAGAGTAGGCAATTGGGAAGCTGCTTTATACCAACTCAGACTGTTGGTCCATCTAGCTAAGTACGGTCTACACCAGGGGTGGGCAGACTTCAGACTTGTGGGGGTCTACTCTGCATTACTTCCCGGTGGGTTGTGCCCATATTTAAGCTTGAGAATTAATTTTTCTCAAAGTCAGATTAGCTAATGATCCTGGGTGAGTAAACATTCTGAAGGTCTTCCTTTTCCCTTCCTGGTGTTGCTGCAGTTGTTTCTTACACTAGCAGTTTTGACATAGAATCATAGAATCAAAGAATAGCAGAGTTGGAAGGGGCCTACAAGGCCATCGAGTCCAACCCCCTGCTCAATGCGGGAATCCACCCTAAAGCATCCCTGACAGATGGTTGTCCAGCTGCCTCTTGAAGGCCTCTAGTGTGGGAGAGCCCACAACCTACCTAGGAAACTGATTCCATTGTCGTACTGCTCTAACAGTCAGGAAGTTTTTCCTGATGTCCAGCTGGAATCTGACTTCCTTTAACTTGAGCCCATTATTCCGTGTCCTGCACTCTGGGAGGATCGAGAAGAGATCCTGGCCCTCCTCTGTGTGACAACCTTTGAAGTATTTGAAGAGTGCTATCATGTCCCCCCTCAATCTTCTCCTCTCCAGGCTAAACATGCCCAGTTCTTTCAGTCTCTCTTCATAGGGCTTTGTTTCCAGACCCCTGATCATCCTGGTTGCCCTCCTCTGAACACGCTCCAGCTTGTCTGCGTCCTTCTTGAATTGTGGAGCCCAGAACTGGACACAATACTCTAGATGAGGCCTAACCAGGGCCGAATAGAGAGGAACCAGTACCTCACGTGATTTGGAAGCTATACTTCTATTAATGCAGCCCAAAATAGCATTTGCCTTTCTTGCAGCCATATTGTACTGTTGGCTCATATTCAACTTGTGATCTACAACAATTCCAAGATACTTCTCATTTGTAGTATAGCTGAGCCAAGTATCCCCCATCTTGCATTTGGCTTCTATTTCCTAGATGTAGAACTTGGCATTTATCCCTATTAAATTTCATTCTGTTGTTTTCAGTCCAGCACTCCAGCCTATCAAGATCACTTTGAAGTTTGTTTCTGTCTTCCAGGGTATTAGCTATCCCACCCAATTTTGTGTCATCTGCAAATTTGATAAGTGTTCCCTGCACCTCCTCGTCCAAATCATTAATAAAAATGTTGAAGAGCACTGGGCCCAGGACTGAGCTCTGCGGTACCCCACTCGTTGCCTCTTCCCAGTTTGAGAAGGTTCCATTGATAAGTACTCTTTGAGTCCGATTCTGTACCCAACTGTGAATCCACCTAATAGTTGTTCCATCTAGCCCACTTTTAGCTAGTTTGTTAATCAGAATATCATGGGGGACTTTGTTGAAAGCTTTGCCGAAGTCAAGATATATGACGTCCACAGCATTCCCACAGTCCACAAGGGAGGTTATCCTATCAAAAAATGAGATAAAATTAGTCTGACAGGATTTGTTTCTGACAAATCCATGTTGGCTTCTAGTAATCACTGCATTGATTTCAAGGTGTTTACAGATTGACTTCTTTATAATCTGCTCCAGAATTTTCCCAGGGATGGATGTCAGACTGACTGGTCTGTAGTTCCCAGGTTCCTCCTTTTTGCCCTTTTTGAAGATAGGGACAACGTTAGCCCTCCTCCAGTCGTCCAGCACCTCACCCGTCTTTCATGATCTTGCAAAGATAATAGACAGTGGTTTTGAGAGTTCTTTCATTAGCTCCTTCATTACTCTGGGATGCAGTTCATCGAGGCCTGGAGATCTGAACTCGTTTCAAGGAAATTTGACCATTTGTTTATCAATCTCAAACTGTAATCCTGCCCCCTCAACTTCTGCTTCACTTTTTCCAAGGGGGTCATAGACCCGCTTTTGGGAGAAGACTGAGGCAAAGTAGGAATTTAGCACTTCAGCCTTTTCTTTGTCATCTGTTATCAATTTTATTAATCCTCATTAAGCAGTTGAACCACCATTTCTTTCCTCTGTCTTTTACTACTCATGTATCTGAAGAAAGCCTTTTTATTACTTTTAGCATCCCTCACTAATCTCAGCTCATTCACAGCTTTAGCCTTCCTGACGCCATTTACAGAAGTGCATGGTGCATCTAGTTCTGTTTGCTTTTGTTCTTTTAGCATGCTATGGTCAAACTCTAAAGCTGTATACACTTGCTTAGGTGTAAGCCCCATTGCACCCAATGGGACTTACTTCTGAGTAGACATGCATATGATTGTGCTGCAAATAACTTATACATGGAGCATCTGGGTCACTTTTGGGACCTGTATTGGAAATGCGGAAGACTATTGTATCTAGAGGAGATGGTGACATTATATGAGTGCTCCTTTTATGGCTGCTCCTCCTTTCAGGCCTGGACCTCCAGGTCTCACAAAGCATTAAAATGCTTTCTATATTTTACTTAGATATTTTGTTCCTCAAGGCCACATCTCTGTCCTGGGATGGTACAGTCTTGGAAAGCGGAGGCTAACGTCCACCTGCTTTTAGCGAGCTTATTATTATTATTAATAATAATAATAATAATAATAATAATAATCACAAGAATAAGAAATTGAACCACAATGAAAGCCTGCCTGACTTCACTAAAGAGGGAAAGCCAGGATAGCTTTGGCTGTGGGGTGGTATATAAATTTAATAAATAAATAAATAAACACAGGAGGGGTGGAATTAAAAGCAGCAGTGTTGCTGAATCTAGTAATAATCACAACAAGAATAATAAAAAAAGGCTTTGTCTGACTTTATTGCCAGTAAAGGGAAAGTGGACGTGCCCAGCGAGACAGTGGACTCATTTGGCTGGTCCTGTCTAGGTACCTGCCTTTGAGAAGCCACATCACACTTCAACTCATGCAACTCATTGGCTTCTCCACTGGCTACCCTTTCAAGGGTTCTGATGACCCCCAAGGCAGGGCAGTGTGCTCTGGGCATGTCCACATGCTTTATGGACATCATCCCCTTGCACCACATCTATTCAGTTGTTCCCCAAGGTTATGGTGGGTACCTTGCAGTGGTGTGTTGCCTATCTGTTATTTTACTTAGTATATGATTTAATATATACTAAGAGAGTTTACTGGGGCAACTGCTTCCAAACACTGAAAAAAGTCCGATCGAAAGACAAAAAAATCAAAGTTACGAAGTATCCCAAGTTACTAAGTATCTCATTTTGCTTATTCCCCACCCCCTCCAACATTGGGATTGGAGAATGCTTCACATCAGATGATCACTTATCATGATAGGGAGTTGAATCTGTCAATCATCTAGGTGGAAAAAAAGCACTTTCCCCTCCCGGTTTAGCCATTCTATAAAAATTAATAGCAAGCAAACTGTATGACAAAAACTTCAGAAACTTGATACAACTGACCCCCAATCATCAATGTCTAAGCACAGTAAGTTTCAGGGATCTAGCTTTAAAAACAAAGAAGTTATAGGCATTTTTTCGGCCAATGCAATCCTAGGGGGGGGGGGAACAGTTCTGGGCTCCATAATACAAGAAGGATGCAGACAAGCTGGAACGTGTTCAGAGGAGGGCAACCAGGTTGATCAGGGGTCTGGAAACAAAGCCCTATGAAGAGAGACTGAAAGAACTGGGCACGTTTAGCCTGGAGAAGAGAAGATTGAGGGGAGACATGATAACACTCTTCAAATACTTAAAAGGTTGTCACACAGAGGAGGGCCAGGATCTCTTCTCGATCCTCCCAGAGTGCAGGACATGGAATAACGGGTTCAAGTTAAAGGAAGCCAGATTCCACCTGGACATCAGGAAAAACTTCCTGACTGTTAGAGCAGTACGACAATGGAATCAGTTACCTAGGGAGGTTGTGCCACACTAGAGGCCTTCAAGAGGCAGCTGGACAACCATCTGTCAGGGATGCTTTAAGGTGGATTCCTGCATTGAACAGGGGGTTGGACTCAATGGCCTTGTAGGCCCCTTCCAACTCTGCTTTTCTATGATTCTATGATTTCTGAAAGAAAAGCAGTTTACTCACAAATATTCTTCCATATGCAATGCATATACAGTGTAGTTTCAAATGAGTTCTTTCAAGCCATTTTGTGTTCCATTACACTGGTCGGAGAGAGAGAGAGTGCAACACACATGCTCCCACCAATGGCAGAAGGTCAAAGAGAGAGGGGGAGCAAGTGGGGGAGCAAAAGGAAGAAACCACAGGAAACTACATTGTAGGCTATAGAGCTCCTAAGGCTAAGCTATGATAAAAATTTCCATGTACTAGCTAACTGCAACCATCAGCTTGCAGTTGAGGCTGCAACATTTCCAACAATCCTTCGGTCTCTAGTCAGTTTCTCTGGATTCTCAGATCCAAGGCTGCAGATACAGCTCTGATGTGGGAGACAGGCATCCGCACTCCACGCTTCCTCTCACTTGCAGCCAGTGTAGAGAGAACTGCACTGGCTGCCACTCCATGGTCAGGAAAGCAGCTGTGGAGAGCCAGTAAAGGGGCTGTTCTTGTAGGTGGAGAGAATAGGGGACTGGAGAGGTTGAGGTAGGAGCTATCCTGGGGCATTTCCCACCTCCAAAGCGCACCAGCTAGAGGAGCAAAAAAGCCCATTTAGCTACAATGAAGAGCAGGAGGATGGGAAGGCAAGGATTCCTTCTGCTGTGCCTCCTGCTAAGCCTCCGAGTTTGGAGACTTACAATCACCAAAGGCGAAAGTCATAGGGTTGTACTCTAAATATTTTAGAATAATTCAGAGTTTTTCTTTGTTCCTAACATACATAAATATTTTGTTTATGTTATACATTGTTTAATTTGTATGTTACATTTTAATCATTTTTAATAAATTGGATATTGAAATATTTCAGGAATTTTACCCTCACCTCGGAGCCTAATCTACCTCACAGGGTTGTAGTGAAGACAAAATGGGGAGGAGGAGGAGGAGGACCCTGCTACCTCGGGTTTCTTGCAAGAGAAAAAAGGCAGGATATGAATGTAAATGTAATAATATAAATGTGATGATGATGATGATGATGATGATGATGACGATATATGATGATATATGATGGAGCTATCAGTTTGCATGGCATTACACAGTATAATAATAAGCAAAGGGGATGCGGGGATAGACAGATCTCTGCCTACCTTGAGGAGCTTATATTCTAAACTTTGACAGAGGTAAAGAACCGTGAACCGCCCAGAGAGCTTCGGCTATTGGGCGGTATAAAAATGTAATAAATAAATAAATAATAAAGATAACCAAGGGAAGGGAGAATATTTTTTCAATCAGTATAAAAGTATTTACCTGAGACATGGGAAGCTATCCTTCATCATTCCTCCTGACGCCACAGTGTTTGTACTGCCTGAGAGATTTTTTAAAGCTGAAAGATGAGAAGAGACACTTGGAAATGGAGGAGTCATTTCTGCCTCTGGACTAATGATATCTTCTATTTCACTTTGAAGTTGCACCTCTAAAGACTTAAGGAAATTAAAAATCAAGTTATTTTCTGAAGCAGTATATTTTCTGAATAGAAAAATAAATTAATGGGGATACTTTGTTGGCCCTTGGATCTATCTCTATATCTATACAGATGCGAAGCTCGAGATTCCTGCACAGTTACTGTGCAGTCCTATACGCATCTACTCAGGTGTAAGCCCCAATGAGTTCATGGGACTTATTCCCAGGTAAGTATGTATAGGACAGCAACTATACCCACATAAATTGCCTGTTAACCAAAAAAGTTAAAATGAGAGTAGATGAAAGCCAAAAGCCATAAAATGGAGACTAGTTCTGATAACGGGCTTCTTGCCATCTAAGCACAAGATTGATGGTGATAATATACTTGTAACATTTCTTCAAGGAATACACCTTAATGGCTTTTGGTTCCTGGGAGTTTTATGCAAGCCAAGCTGTTATCTCAGGATCTGAAGAGATAGGATGCTTATCTCTATGTGTAATTCTTTGCGCGTAGTCCCATGTATCAGTTCTGCACCTGCATAGTGCTCCATTCAGGAAATGCTAGGCTAGCATTTTGGCAGGAGCCCTGCCCCTCACCCTCTGATTGTGCACTCAAGGGATGTGGCTCCTTTTGTCCTACTCAGTTCAAACCTCCAATCAACACACTGGCTTTAAAAACAAAACAGAAGCAGAAATACAGACAAAACAGCAACTGCAGTGAGGTTTGAGGGTGGGTTGTGTAACCCTCAAAGATCTAGAGTTATATGTAAGCAACTTGCATTTCTTCTTTATGGTCTCTGTGCAGCCTTATATACGGGTAGAGTAGCATGGTGGAGTGAACCTCTGGGAGTTTTGCAAGCTGGTAGCACACATAGGCAGACAGGCAGGGAGACTGACTGCAGGAGAAACTGAATGGACACTGCCTGTCCCTTCTTGGTACCTGCAAACTGAGTGGACAAATCTCATGATCTCCCTCTCTCAAAATACTAGAACCCACTGGGGTCATTATCCCATGAAGCTGATGGGTGGTAGATCCAGGACAGCTAAAAGGAAGGACTTCTTCACACAGCACATAGTTAAATTATGGAACTCACTACCACAAGATGTACTGATGGCTACCAATCTGGATGGCTTTAAAAGGGGGTTGGATCATAGAATCATAGAACAGCAGAGTTGGAAGGGGCCTACAAGGCCATCGAGTCCAACCCCCTGCATTTGTTGCAGCCAAATCGCCCTGTTGGCTCATATTCAGCTTGCGATCTACAACAATTCCAAGATCCTTCTTGTTTGTAGTATTGCTGAGCCAAGTATCCCTCATCTTGTAACTCTGCATTTGATTTCTATTTCCTAAATGTAGAACTTGGCATTTATCCCTATTAAATTTCATCCTGTTGTTTTCAGCCCAGCACTCCAGCCTAGTTTGTTTCTGTCTTCCAGGGTATTAGCTATCCCACCCAATTTTGTGTCATCTGCAAATTTGATAAGCGTTCCCTGCACCTCCTCGTCCAAATCATTAATAAAAATGTTGAAGAGCACTGGGCCCAGGGCTGAGCCCTGAGATACCCCACTCGTTGCCTCTCCCCAGTTTGAGAAGGTTCCATTGATAAGTACTCTTTGAGTCCAATTCTGAAGCCAACTGTGAATCCACCTAATAGTTGTTCCATCTAGCCCACTTTTAGCTTTTTTGTTAATCATAATGTCATGTGGTACTTTGTCAAAAGCTTTGCTGAAGTCAAGATATATGACATCCACAGCATTACCACAGTCCACAAGGGAGGTTACCTTATAAAAAAATGAGATAAAAATAGTCTGACAGGACTTGTTCTTGACAAATCCATGTTGGCTTCTAGTGATCACCGCATTGATTTCAAGGTGTTTACAGATTGACTTCTTTATAATCTGCTCCAGAATTTTCCCAGGGATGGATGTCAGACTGACTGGTCTGTAGTTCCCAGGTTCCTCCTTTTTGCCCTTTTTGAAGATAGGGACAACGTTAGCCCTCCTCCAGTCGTCTGGCACCTCACCCGTCTTCCATGATTTTGCAAAGATAATAGACAAAGGTTCTGAGAGTTTTTCTGCTAGCTCCTTCATTACGCTAGGATGCAGTTCATCGGGCTCTGGAGATTTGAACTCATTCAAGGAAATTAGGTGTTCTTTGACCATTTGTTTATCAATCTCAAACTGTAATCCTGCACCCTCAACTTCTGCTTCACTTTTTCCAGGGGGGTCATAGACCCGCTTTTGGGAGAAGACTGAGGCAAAGTAGGAATTGAGCACTTCAGCCTTTTCTTTGTCATCTGTTATCAATTTGCCATCCTCGTTAAGCAGTTGAACCACCATTTCTTTCCTCTGTCTTTTACTACTCACATATCTGAAGAAAGCCTTTTTATTGCTTTTAGCATCCCTCGCTAATCTCAGCTCATTCTGAGCTTTAGCCTTCCTGATGCCATTTCAGCACTTCTGTGCCACTTGTCTGTACTCTTCTTTTGTAGCCTGGCCTTCCTTCCACTTCCTATATGTATCCCTTTTTGTTTTCAGGTCATCTCTAAGCTTTTTGTGGAGCCACATTGGTTTCCTCTGTTGTCTTCTATCTTTTCTCCTTGTTGGAATTGTTTGTAACTGTGCCTTTTAAATTTCCTTTTTTAAATACTCCCACCCATCCTGCACTCCTTTTCTCATTAGGCTCATTTGCCATGGGACCTTACTTATCATAGTTCTGAGTTTATTAAAATCAACTTTCCTAAAATCCAGAGTACGTGTATGGCTACACTCAACTTTTGTCTCCTTCATAATTAAGAATTCAAGTATGACGTGGTCACTTTCTCCCAGAGTTCCCGTAACTGCCACTTTATCCACTAAGTCATCCCTATTGGTCAATATCAAGTCAAGGATTGCTGATCCTCTAGTTCCTTCCTCCACTTTCTGTAGGAGAAAGTTATCACCCACACATGTCAGGAATTTCTTGGAAGGGCTGCTTTTGGCAGTATTGGTCTCCCAACAGATATCAGGGTAATTGAAGTCCCCCATCACTACTACATCACACTTCCTTGAAACATTGGCAATTTGTTTCTCAAAAGTTTCGTCCTCGTCTTCTCCTTGATTGGGTGGTCGGTAGCAGACTCCGATTATCATGTTCTTTTTATTCCTTGCCCCATTTATTTTAATCCAGATGCTCTCGATGGGGCTCCCAGTCTGATCCGCCTGTATTTCTGTGCAGGGATAGGTATTTTTAAAATATATAGTGCAACTCCATTTCCCTTTCTATTTCTTCTGTTCTTTTTGAACAAGTTATATCCTTCAATTGCTATATTCCAGTCATGGGAGTCATCCCACCAAGTTTCAGTTATACCTATCAAGTCGTATTTGCCTTCATGTAATTAGAGTTCAAGTTCGTTCTGTTTGTTTCCCATGCTCTGGGCATTAGTATATAGACATCGAAACCATGTGTTTTATAGTCTGGTTTTGTTCCTACATTGTTGCAGACACTATTTTGGGACACTATTGGAGCTGTTCTCTGTACTGTGGTGCCTTGGCCTTAATCCATTGTTGCCTCGAGGTTTACATCTCCCGCCCCCGTAAGATTCAGTTTAAAGCCCTCCTGATCAAGTTCTTCATGCTGTGGCTGAACACATTCTTTCCAGCCCTTGTGAGGTGCAACCCATCCCTTGCCAGCAGTCCGTGTTCCAAGTAGCGTAGCCCGTGGTCCCAGAATCCAAAACTCTCGCGTCGGCATCACGTTGGCATCTTGTAACTGTGCATTTGGTTTCTATTTCCTAAATGTAGAACTTGGCATTTATCCCTATTAAATTTCCTCCTGTTGTTTTGAGCCCAGCACTCCAGCCTATCAAGATCACTTTGAAGTTTGTTTCTGTCTTCCAGGGTATTAGCTATCCCACCCAATTTGGTGTCATCTGCAAATTTGATAAGCGTTCCCTGCACCTCCTCGTCCAAATCATTAATAAAAATGTTGAAGAGCACTGGGCCCAGGACTGAGCCCTGCGGTACCCCACTCATTGCTTCTCCCCAGTTTGAGAAGGTTCCATTGATAAGTACTCTTTGAGTCCGATTCTGTAGCCAACTGTGAATCCACTTAATAGTTGTTCCATCTAGCCCACTTTTAGCTAGTTTGTTAATCAGAATATCATGGGGCACTTTGTCGAAAGCTTTGCTGAAGTCAAGATATATGACGTCCACAGCATTCCCACAGTCGACAAGGGAGGTTACACAATCAAAAAATGAGATCAAATTAGTCTGACAGGACTTGTTCCTGACAAATCCATGCTGGCTTCTAGTAATCACTGCATTGATTTCAAGGCGTTTACATTCCTGGAGGCAAAGGCTATCAATGGCTACTAGCCCTGATGGTTGTGTGCTACCTCCAGTATTCGAGGCAGTAAGCCTGTGTTCACCAGTTGCTGGGGAACATGGGTGGGAGGGTGCTGTTGCACCGTGTCCTGCTTTGTTTGTCCCCAGCCAATGGCTGGTTGGCCACTGTGTGAACAGAGTGCTGGACTAGATGGACCCTTGGTCTGATCCAGCAGGGCACTTCTTTGTGGCTAATTGCATCCCTGCCATGGAGTTATGTGTGACTGGTGAGTTTGGTTGCTACTGCTTGTTCAGAAGTGACCGTTCTGGCCGTCCCATTCTGTTCTGGATGGTGTTTTGGGAGTTCTGGGGTTAATAGTGATATAATATTGCAATGGTTTTAGTCCTAAAATATTGTTCCCAAGTGTTGCTAACACATGCCACTGTTTTTGGTATAGTTTTTTTTTAATATAAAGGGGTCGTTCCGGCCTGTTCCATTCCGGCTTTTACACTGTCCTGTAAAAGACTTAATGATTGTACACTCCAAAAACAGGCTTAAAGCTGAATGATGGTCGGAATGCTTTAGGTTCTATGCTTCAGGCAATCACAAAGGGAATTCTTGAAAGGCTTAACAAACCATCCCAAGGGAGCTAGTCCAAACATGGCCACATGTGGGTAACTCAGGGAACACGGTGAAAGCCTAAACAAGATTACAGGTAGGGTAAAATCCCAGGCCCAGGAGCCCCAGGCTTTCTGCTAAGCACTGGCAACTCCCTGCCACCTGAGTCTGGCAGAGAGAACGAGATCACACACCAGTCAATCCTGGGCCCACCTGGGCCCGTGAGGGCAGCAGACAGCCCCGTGTCTGGCCTTTGTGGGCTCAGGTGAACCCACCTGGTACTACTCTGAAGTCTTCAAGGGTGGTCAGGTGCAGGCCTGCCCCGACTCTCGGGTCATGGTGCACCCTTGGTCCCTTTGCCCCCCCCATGCATTAAAGTGGAGGGAGAAAACCTGCAGTTTCCCCAGCCTTGGTTAAATCGCGTGTTCTCCCCACCCCCATGCCAATCAGGGCCTTAAAGGCTCTCTTAATATAAGGTAGCCTTGCACTAAGGAGGCTTTTATGGCCCCAATTAGTGGGGGACGGAAAGGTGAAGCACGCTTTCTGGCCCATCTGATAAGTGCGCAATTCCCCTGGCCATGCTAGTTGTTGTTTCAGCTTTTCTTGGAGTCACTATGGGAAGCCTTCTGAGCGCTAACAGAATCTTCTAGTTCTGAAAAGGCAGGAGCTGAAGGGGATGCTGTAACTTGAGGAAGAGATAGGGAAGTTATTAGGACAGGCATGTGTCACGGGCAGCCTGGGGTCTAAGCCAGCAGAGTTCCCACACAGAGCACAGCACCAAGCAAGTGCAATCGCAATAGTAGAGCGGCTGAGCATCAAAAACATGCACATTGGGATACAAGCATGAAATTTGGTATGGCGGTATTTATTACCATGTAGATTAAAATTAGATATAGGGGCTTCTTGGGAAATCATCGTAATTTGGTGGATTCACAGTTGGTAATTAGGTAGATTCATCGTAATTAGGTGGATTCATAGTTGGCTACAGAATCGAACTCAAAGAGTGCTTATCACTGGTACCTCCTCAAACTGGGGGGAGGTAACGAGTGGGGTACTGCAGGGCTCAGTCCTGGGCCCAGTTCTCTTCAACATTTTTATTAATGATTTGGACGAGGAGGTGCAGAGAATGCTTATCAAGTTTGCAGATGACACAAAATTGGGTGGAATAGCTAATACCCTGGAAGACAGAAACAAACTTCAAAGTGATCTTGATAGGCTGGAGTGCTGGAAACAACAGAATGAAATTTAAGAGGGATAAATGCCAAGTTCTACACCTAGGAAAAAGAAACCAAATGAACAGTTACAAGATGGGGGATACTTGGCTCAGCAATACTACAAACGAGAAGGATCTTGGGTACTCGAGACAGATTAGGGATTCTGCTGGTGTATCATCCACCCTGCTGCCCAACAGTCTCCCTGCCTGAGCTGATGGCGGTTGTCTCGGATCTGGTGTTGAGGACCCCCAGGATGATGGTTCTGGGGGATCTCAACTTCCATGCTGAGGCTCCTGTATCCGGGGCGGCTCAGGACTTCATGGCTGCCATGACAACCATGGGGCTGTCTCAGCATGTCATTGGCCCAACGCATGCAAAGGGACACACACTTGACTTGGTTTTCTCGCCTGAGCAAGAGAATGGTGATCTGAAAGTGGGGGAATTAACATCTACCCCCTTGTCATGGTCACATCACTTCCTATTGAGATTTAGACTCTTGGCGGCCTTTCCCCCCTGCAAAGGTGGGGGGGCCTATTAAAATGGTCCGCCCCCAGAAGCTAATGGACTCTGATAGATTCCAGAGGGCTCTGGGGGGCTTTTCTGCTGGTATGGCTGGTGCTCCTGTTGAAGCCTAGGTTGCTCTGTGGAATGCAGAGATGACTCAGGTGGTTGACACGATCGTGCCCAAGCACCCTCTCCCTCTGAGCAGAGCCCGGTCAGCTCCTTGGTATACACCTGAGCTGAGGGCAATGAAGCAAAAGGGGAGACGGCTAGAACGCAGGTGGAGGAAAACTTGTGCTGAGTCTAACCAAACACGGGTTAGAGCTCACTATCAAGCCTATTCTGTGGTGGTGAGGGTGGCAAAGAGACAGTTCTTTTCCACCAGCATTGCATCTTCTCAGTGTCGTCCAGCAGAGCTTTTCCGTGTGGTTCATGGCCTGTTACACTCTGGGCAAGAGTGAGAGATGGTGGAACCCTCGGTAGCATGCTGTGACAAATTTGCACGGCACTTTGAAAATAAAGTTGCTCAGATTTGTCATGAATTGGACACCACACTTAATGCAGCTCCACTAGTAGAGGCGTTCAGAGCGCTGTCCGGTCCAGTATTGGATGAGTTTCAGTTATTGAGGCCTGAGGATGTGGACAAGGTGCTTGGCCAAGTCCGGTTGACCACCTGTGTGCTTGCCCCTACATCAAATAAGGAGGGGATTGCCGGCTTGGTCCAGGAGGTTGTAAATGCATCCTTGAGAGAGGGAGTGGTGCCGGCCTCTTTAAAAGAGGTGGTAATTAGACCATTCCTGAAAAAGCCTAACCTGGACCCGGAGGATGTTAACAACTACAGGCCAGTGGCTAATATCCCCTTCCTGGGCAAGGTGCTTGAGCGGTGGTTGCAGGACAACTCCAGGCACTCTTGAATGTAATGGATTATCTAGATCCATTTCAATCGGGTTTCAGGCCTGGTTTTGGAACGGAAACTGCCCTGGTCGCCCTGTGGGATGACCTTTGCTGGGAGAGAGACAGGGGAGTGTGACCCTGTTGGTTCTCCTGGACCTCTCAGCGGCTTTCGATACCATTGACCATGATATCCTTCCGGATAGGTTGTCTGAGCTGGGAGTTGAAGGTACTGTGTTGCAGTGGTTCCACTCCTACTTGGGGCGTTACTAGACGAGGCTCTAGCGCGCGTTACCTTCCGCAGTCACGTCGAGGCTTCCAGATGACGTTCACGAGGATCCGCCGTTATCCCGCGGTGAAGCCTCTTTCTCCCGACTTTAAAAAAGTGAGTTTTAGGACGCCTTTTCCTGCTGTCCCGCGGTAATTCGGAGTACGTGTGGGAGGATGTGAGGTCACTGCGGTCCGCACTGGGCAGGAAAAGGCGTGCTAAGGGGGAGTGGTCAGCGGCTTCGGTCAAGCCGCCTCCGCCATTTGCGCGCAGTCCGGCAGCTGGGGCAGCGCGGCGGAGCGGCTTTTTTTTTTTATTTCCCCAGTGACAGTTTGCGCAGGAACGGAGGACCGGAAAAGTGGCTGGTGACTCCTTGCGGTGGGCAGCTACCGTGGCCGCATAATGGCGGTGCTGTACGCTGCCTGTTAGTGTGGGTACCAGGCTGGCAGAGGGCAGAGCTGTTTGTGGGCTGCTGCCATGGCTATGGCCAGATGTGGGTTGGCTCCTTGGGATGGGGCAGAGGGCACAGAGGCGATCATCGCCGCCGACACCTCAGAGGCATGATGGGAGATGTAGGCACAGAGTGGCCATGCAGACGATTGACCTCGGGTCATATGACACCCGCCACGACCCCCATCAGGAAGTGAGCGCATCAATGTTGACCCTCAACAGCACCAGCAGCACTTCGGCTGGCACTGGCACTGCCGCCGCTGCCGCCGCCAGGGCCGGCGGCGGCATCGCTGACGGCTGCGCAAGTTTGCGGTCTTTCGGACGTGCGCAAACCGTGCAGCGAGCGAAAAAAAAAGCCGCGGCAATCAGGCCGGTGTGGCTGCGCAACCGTTCTCGCGGCGGCAGCAGCACAACCGGCGCAAACTTCCGCCACAAATCGAAGGCAGGTGTGGATGATGAGGCGTCACGGCTGAACGGGAAAAGCCGCTTTCACCGCTCCTCAACGACGGAACACCCGGTACGTCTAGCAACGCCCTTGGATGGACATTTCCAGAAGGTGGTGCTGGGGGATTATTGCTCTGTGCTGTGGCACCTAAGCCATGGGGTTCCACAGGGCTCTATTTTATCCCCTATGCTGTTTAACATATACATGAAGCCACTGGGGAAGGTTATCTGGAGATGTGGACTGAGGTGTCATCAATATGTGGATGATACCCAGCTCTACCCTTCCTTTTCATCAAACCCAGGTGAGGCAGTGGCTCTTCTGAACCTGTGCCTGGACACAGTAATGGACTGGATGAGGGCTAACAAACTGAGACTCAATCCAGACAAGATGGAGATACTGTTAGTGAGTGGTTCATCTGTCCAGTGAGGTGATGTTTGCCTTGTCCTGGATGGGTTGCACTCTCCTAAAGGATCAGGTCCATAGTCTGGGGGTGCTTTTGGATCCAGAACTGTCACTTGAGGCACACGTGAACTCAGTGGCAAAGAGCACCTTTTATCAGCTTAGGCTGATATACCAACTGCGCCCTTATCTGGATGGAGATAGCCTAGCTACAGTTATCCATGCTCTGATAACCTCTCGTTTGGATGACTGCAATGCGTTATACATGGGGCTGCCTTTGAAAATGGCCTGGAAACTTCAACTGGTACAAAACAGGGCAGCACGCTTACTAACAGGGACTGGCCGATGAGACCACATTACGTCAGTCCTTTTCCAGCTTTATTGGCTGCCAGTCCAGGTCCGGGCCCGATTCAAAGTGCTGGTATTAACATTTAAAGCCCTAAACGGCTTGGGGCCAGGCTATCTGAAGGCTAGCCTCCTCCCATATGTACCTGCCTGGACCCTAAGGTCATCCTCAGGGGTCCTTCTCCTTGAGCCCCTGCGAAAGGACGTGAGGCAGGTGGCTACCAGGAGGAGCAGGGCCTTCTCTGCTGTGGCACCCTGGCTGTGGAATGAGCTCCCTAAGGAGGTTCGTTTGGCACCTACGTTATATGCGCTAGGTGAAGACCTTTTTATTCTCCCAGCATGTTAACAGTCTATAAATAAATTTTAACTTGGTGTTTTAAATTTGTAATTTTGCATTGCTGCTGTTTTTATCTGGTTGAGCTTTTATATTTTATTTTATATTATGGTTTTATACTGTTGTTTTATACTTTGAATAGTTTTAAATTTTGTGAAGCGTCCAGAGAGCTCCGGCTATTGGGCAGTATAGAAATGCAATAAATAAATAAATAAATATGTTTTCAAAATATACTCAGCATTGCCCAGATATCTGAATAACATATAGTAGGGAAGCGGATCTCAGTGGACGCAGGGAACTATTTTATGCATGTGCTCTGAAAAGGGTGGCCATATGTCCGGTTTTGACTGGACATGTCCGGAAATGGGTGCCCCAATCCAGGTCTGGGCAGAAATCCATTTTTTCTGTTTTGTCTGGGAAAAATGGGTTCCAGGAGGGCCTTAAACCACGTGTTTCTGAAATGTGGAAATGCATGATTTAAGGCCCACCCAAGCTTACATCCCAGGGCTCTCATTGGTTGCCACAGTGACATTACCACGGCGACCAAGGAGAGCCCCGGATGTAAGCTTGGGTGGGCCTTAAACCAAGCGTTTCTGAGACACACAGTTCAAGGCCTGCCCACGCTTTCATCCAAAGAAATTCCTGGATGAAAGCGTGGGCAGGCCTTAAACCGTGCATCTCGGAAACGCACGGTTTAAGGCACGCCCAAGCTTATATTCACACCTCTCCTTGGTCGCCACCATGATGTCACCACGGTGACCAAGGAGAGTGCTGGATGTAAGATTGGGTGGGCCTTAAACCGCCATGCTTCCATCTGGGGTTCTCCTTGGTTGCTGCCATGACATCACGGTGGTGACCAAGGAGAGCCCCGGATCAACGCAAGGTGATGGGCTGGGGGCCGCGTTCCCAAATATTCCCAAATATTTCTTCTTTCTGCTTTAGTTGGGGGTGTAATATTGATTTCTTTTTGTTGCTTATTTTTTGGTATAATAATTTCTAATTTCTTTCAAAGAGAGCATTTTGGGCTTTTCTTTCATTTGATTCTTTGTATGAAACATAATTTAACTGTCCTTCCGAGAAGCAAAGTAAGTAACAGAGTTATACAGTGCCTTGCATAAGAAGTCACCCCTTTTTGACTTGTCCACATTTTCTTGTGTTACAACCTGGAATTAAAATGTAGTTAATTGGCATGTTTGCCATTTGATTTACACAACATACTCAACATTTTGAAGGTGCAAACTATTTTTATTATGGCACAAAAGTTAATTAAACAAAAATAAATGTAATTGTTGGTTGCATAAGTACACACACACACACCTCTGAGTCAATACTTGGTAGAAGCACATTTGGCAGCAACTACAGCTGTGAGTCTTTTGGGGTCTCTACCAGCTTTGCACATCTGGATCCTGAAATATTTGCCCATTCTTCTTGGCAAAATTGCTCAAGTTCTCTCAAATTGGATGGGGATCTTTGATGAACAGCAGTGTAACTTTGGCTGTGTGTTTAGGGTTTTTGTCCTGCTAGATGGTTAATTCCACCAAAATCCCAGGTCCCTTGCAGATTGAAAGAAGATTTCCTCTAGAATTGCCCTGTATTGGGCTCCATCTATTTTGCTCCCAATCCTGACCAGCTTCCCAGGCCCTGCTTTCTTGGATGAGTTTCAGATGGTACAGCTCGAGGACGTGGACAAGGTGCTTGGACTGGTACACGCGACCACCTCTGTACTGGATCCTTGCCCCTCTTGGTTAATAAAAGCTAGTAGGGATGGAACAGCCAGCTGGGCCAGGGAAGTGATTAATAACTCTTTACGAGAGGGAGTGGTCCCAGGCTGCCAGAAAGAGGCAGTGGTGAGACCACTCCTAAAGAAACCTTCCCTGGACCCGGAAAAGCTTAATGATTATAGGCCAATGGCGAATGTTCCATTCCTGGGCAAGGTCCTTGGTTGCAGGCCAGCTCCAGACACTCTTGGATGAGACTGATTATCTGGATCCATTTCAGTCAGGCTTCAGGCCTGGTTTTGGCACGGAAACAGCCTTGGTCGCCCTGTATGATGACCTATGTCGGGAGAAAGACAGGAGAGGGAGTGTGACTCTGTTGATTCTCCTCGACCTCTCAGCAGCTGTCGATACCCATTGACCATGGTATCTTTCTGGGACAACTCGCTGAGCTGGGAGTGGGAGGTACTGCTTTGCAGTGGTTCCGCTCCTATTTGGTGGGTCAGATACAGAAGATGGTGCTTGGGGAACATTACTCGGCCCCGTGGACTCTCAAGTATGGGGTCCTGCAGGGGTTGGTTTTGTTCCCCATGTTGTTTAACATTTACATGAAGCTGCTGGGTGTGGTCATCCGGAGCTTTGGAGTGTGGTGTCATCAGTATGCTGATGACACGAAGCTCTATTTCTCCTTTTCATCTTCAGCAGGAGAGGCTGTGGATGCGACAATGGACTGGATGAGAGCTAATAAACAGAAACTCAATCCAGACAAGACTGAGATGCTGTTAGTAGGTGATTCCACTGACAGGATGGTGGGTGTTCTACTGGTTCTTGATGGGATTGCACTCACCCTTAATTCTTTATGTGTGTATGTTCTGCGTTTTAGAATTTTAAATTTTGTATACTCATTTTTATCTTAATTTTAGAATTTTTGTAAACTTCTCTTTTGTAAGAGAGCCCTGGCTATGGGGGCAGTATATAAGTGTAATAAATAAATAAATAAATAAATAAATAAATAAATAAATAGAGCATCCCCACAACATGATTCTGCCACCACCGTGTCTCACTGTGGGGATGGTATTCTCAAGATGATCAGCATTGTTGGCTTTGTGCCACACATACGATAAGGCCAAAAAGTTCAATTTTGGTCTCGTCAGATCCGAGAACCTTTCCCCACGTTTGCTGCGTCTCCCACATGTTCTTTGGCTAAATCCACATGGGATTTGATGTGTTCCCCCCCCCAGCAATGGCTTTCTTCTCACCACTCTGACTAATACCCTCCTTATCCGCTCACTGAGTTTTGGTGGACAGCCTTCTCTAGGCAGAGCCGCAGTTGTGCCATATTCTTTCCATTTTGTAATAATGGATTTAACAATGTTCCAGGGGATGTTCATACTTTGAGGTGTTTTTTATAATCCAACCCTGACTGGTGCTTCTCCAGAACTTTATCCCAGACTTGTTTTGATAGCTTCTTGGTCTTCATGATGCTCTCCAACAAACTCTGGGGCCTTCCGGAAAGAGGGGTATTTTATCTGAGATCATGTGGCACTCCATTCAACCAATACTGTGACATCTGAAGTAGTTGGTTGCACCAGAGCTTATTTAGGGGTGTTACAGCACAGGGGGTGAATACTTTTGCAATCACAATCTCTCAGATTAGTATTTATACATCATTTTGTAAAACATGTAGATTCTTTCTCCACTATGGCATTATGGACTATTTTGTGTAGATTAATGAGAAGAAATCCTGATTAATGCTTTATTAATTCCAGGTTGTAACACAACAAAATGTGGGCAAGGCCAAAGGGAGGGAATATTTATTCAAGGCACTGTAAAATCGTCACAAAGATGAACTACCGGTAATAAACAAAATCACCAATAGACAGCGTAGAAAAACTGAAAAGATCAAAAGAATGAATAACAGAGAAAAAAGGATAGACAAAAGTCCCCCTTTTGATTAGAGCCAAGTTCCCTTAAAGCCACTGCTGTGGTGGTTGGGAGAGAACTCAGCAAGAAGTTCTCAGCATTCAATCAGGTCTGTCTTGCTGTAGGCGATTTCAACTACACACAGCACGTGCCTTTTGCACTCCACCTGCAGGGTTCACCAGCCCCTAGAAAGTACTGCTTTTTCATGGCCAGATTTTGTAATAACTTTCACCATAACAAATTTCGTCAGTTCTGGTTTGGTCCAAAGCACCATTAGGGACAGCGCCAATGTATCTTCAGTCAATTTCATGGTGAGACTGTCTGTCACTTTCTATGATGCACTGCATAAATTCTTTGTGGGCATTTGGACTCAAGTACTGAAAATCCATCTCAGTCCTATGTACCAATTCTGCACTGTTATAGGAAAAAGAAAACAAATACTAACTTACTCACAACTATTCTTGCAGGAAATGAATACACGCTCAGAATCAGATTCTTTGCATCCCCATAAGAGTGCAGGAGAAGGACACTAATTTTGCCTGCTAGTTTTTCATTGGCCTAGCTTAGTTATAGAGGTTTCCCAAAATGGAGCTCTGTGCAAGCACAGGACCCATATGTGGGACTGCACAGAGACCACAAAGAAGAATACAAGGCTACTGTGAAGAAAGATGATACCACCCACTAAAATGTTTTGCTTTGACATATAATCTTTGGTTTGCTTTTTGGAACAGTAATAATATTTTTGTAGCGTAAAAGTATTGTCTGGCTCAAAACAGTCTGTATTGATGGATTTTCCAAACAGCTGGTTAAGGCTGAAGACATAAAATAAGCTGATTATCAGTTGCTTCCATTTGATAAGTATTGCATGAAAGCTATAATGATCAGTTGTTTAATTATGTCCGTTTCAAATAATCATGGTTAGCTACTCTAAACTGCAAGACATAGTTGTGCCACATTGACTTGGTCCACATGATCATGGAGGGGGGCTTATTACCCCCCCACACACACCATGCGAGCTGGTCACGTTCCGAGGGGATCTGCACAACTTGCTGTGTGACGCAAGCCCAGTGAGGGTGGCTTGTTGTCATGGTTAACAAGCTACCCAAAACCCATTGGTTGTTTTAGGCTTATTAGGCACCGTGGCTTATTTCCCCCATCATGATTATGCGAAACTGGTCATTATCTCTCTTATCTGATAATATACTTGATATTCAAGTATTTTTCAAGTATTCCTCTATTTCTATGGTAATTTGGAATATCAATTGCATTTAAAGCTGCCAATCAAGTCTTGAAATAAGCAAATTAATATATAAGCAAAACTCATGGAAACTTACTGATATTTCAGTATTAACTTCATGTTTGCTGAATCTGTAAACAACAACATATGCAGAGCCTCCTGCTACACAAAATATTCTACTTTCAGGACACCAGTACATCAACTGGATAGCAAAAGGATCCTCTTCTAAATTTTCTCCTGTTGGTTTTCCTTCCAACCTCTGTTTGTCGAAGACCTTTGAGGTTTTTAACTTGTACAACATCTGCAGTGTAACTGGAAAATATTGAGGAAATCTATGCTTTAGTTTAAATAAAAGCATAATAACTTATTTATAATTATCACAATTGCAGTCTTTCCCAGTATTGGAAAACATATTGCAAAATGCAGTAGTATAGAGTGTATCACTAGGAATTTGTGTACTATTTCTGCTCTCTGATCTGGGAGATGACCAAAAGAAGACAAATCATACCAACAGACACATAAAGCCTGGATGTCCATAGTTTACAAAAAAGAAGAGCAACCTTTCAACACAAGGGGCCCTGTACCATAATGAAAATACCCTTACAGTTCTGAATCCAATTTGTGTTCAGATTCATAGCTAAAATCCAGTCCTTCTTGCAAACACATCACTAACCTGGACATGATTTTTCAGCATACCATTATTGGTTTGAATTACCTGAAAAGTGCAAAAATTGGATTTTTTACTCTTAATTTAAATTCTTTTTCTCAAGTGAGGGAGGAGGGCATTTAATATCCTTCAGAAACCCCCATCCTTTTTTTTTAGACAAGCGGCACGGCCAACTGCTGACTTGACTTCTCAATGAGAAGGGAGAGAGAGAACATGTTAAGAGACTTTAACTACTTCCTGGAAGAAGGGGCCATTGTGCTTATTGGCCAGAAGTGTGAACCAAACTCAAACTAACATAAGAGGCAGTGAATTCTCTCATGTTTCCCTCGAGAACAGGAGGTTATGGTAAGAAGAAAAAAAATCCAGCTTCCTCCCCTAGAAGTATTCTATATCCTTTCAGATATAGCACAGCAATATTTGGAATAGCCAGATATTCAGGAAGATCATGAGTCCTTACTAGGAGCACCCCTCTCCTGTAAGGGATCAAATATAGTACCTAATGAGGCAAACATATCTACAGTTTATTCTAAACATGTAGACCAGGGGTGGGCAGCTGCAGGGGGTCCAGGTCCAATTTTCACCTCCTGATACCCTTGCACACTGCACCCCTCACCCTGGGGAGGCACTGGAAAAAATAAAAAATAAAAAAGGTGTCTGTAGAGTACAAAAAGAGTGAAAATTAGCTTGTGCTCCACAGGTGCTACAGATGCCATTTTACCCCCCAAGAAAATATTTCTCCCTGAATTTGGGGGGCAGTGGGACCCAACAGGGAGCCAACAGGGGCTGCAGTGGGCTGTATGTTGCCCACCTCTAATGGAGACCAATGCAAATGTTACTGCTTGAGGTAACTTATTTGGAGGATAAAAACTCCTGAAAGAGTACTGAATATACTATAATGCCACTTAGTGACTTGTATGCCAACTCAATATGCTCGCCATGCTACCTAAAGAGAATGTTAGAATTAATATTCTAGAGGACCATCCTATGGTCTCAGGGCAAGGGTCCCAGGGACTATAGGATGTGTCATGATCAGGCCTGTTCCCCTAAGTGTGGCGGAAGGAGTTGCAGGCTATCAATCAGAATCAGATTCTGAAGCCAAAGAAACAGGACTAAAAACATACCAGCTTACACAGGAAGTGGGGAAGGTGACTCTCCCAGGCTCTTCACCCACCAGGGATGAACCTTCACTGGACTTTATCAGTGAAAACGTTAACAACTCAGAGTCTGGCCTTAGCTAGTCCTAAGGTTTATCCCTGGATCGTCCCGGGGCGAAGACCTCTGTGAGAACTCAGGAATCCTTACAGGGTGAAGGAACTTCAGAGTTGATTGATCCCAGATTCCGCTGCAGGTTCAAACAGGCGGGGCTAAAAGTAGGTGAGAGGCAATCAGCTCGACTAAATACTTGCCAAACTTCTTCAGATGAATCCCCCCCGAACTTAAAGGCACTCAGGGAAAAGACTTTCCCTTTTGTAGAAAGGACAATTGGCTCAAGTAGTTAGCCAAGTTTTAACAGGAAAGTTTCTGGTCTAGGAGATGTTTATGCAGTGCGCAGATCACTCCTGAATAAAGCTTTTCCAATGATTTCAGTTGTTGATCAATCACATGGATGTGTGATAGACCAGAGCATCTTAAGCATCAGGATCACTGCTCACATGAAGACAAATCTCTAATACCTAGTGTGTGTTACTGTGTTCAGTTTCACTGACTTGTGAGGCAAGTGACTTATCAGGTAATTCCATCTTATCCATCCTTAATGTATGTTGAACTGCCAAGATTTTTTTTAAGATAGTATTCTACAGCTCATCACTGTCAGGAACTCAATGCAATTACATGTATTTTATTTGCAAATTTCAATAATTGTAATTAATTGTATATGTCTTTTAAATGTTCACTGTTTTTAACTTTTGTAAACCGCCCAGAGAGCTTCAGCTATGGGGCGGTATATAAATGTTAATAATAATAATAATAATAATAATAATAATAATAATAATAATAATAATTCTCTCCCTTTAAAATCTGTATCATGCAGTTATTAATTGTCTAAGAATTATATTTAGAAACTTACTGGCAGAAGCATCCCAAAATTTTACTGATCCATCTGCATGACTAAAAAGAATAGGTTAGAGGTCAGAAACAAAACAAGATACAAAACTGTTACTGTCTCAATAAATGTTACATGCTTCTATGGAGACGGAGCCTGGGTCTCGGTCTCCCTCTAGTATGCAAATGAAAGCACTGGTGGGAAGCCATTTTGCCGGTCCCTCTTTGCTAGGGTAGCAGTAAAGAGCAGCTCTTTTGTGTGATTCCTCAATGCCTCTTCATTGATTGCCTGCAAGAATCATGCCTGCAATAAAACACCTATAGAAACAACTGGGGTGTTTCTGTTGCTAGCAATACAAACACCTCAAGTATTTCTATTGAATGGTGGTTGGTTTTGGGGGGGGTGTTGGGTGCTGGCAGTGCGCAGATCACTCCACGACATGGTCTTATGAAGTGTATTGGTAGGCATTGAAAGGTGGCTGCATGAGCCATCTGCAGGGTGCTGGGGAATATAAGTTTCTTGCATGGACTGAATAAGGAAATTAATCAGAACTACTTTGGAGAGAAGACTCCAGCTTTATTTATTTATTTATTACATTTCTATACCGCACAATAGCCGAAGCTCTCTGGGCGGTTCACAAAAATTAAAATAATAGTAAGACAACCAACAGGTTAAAAGCACAAATACACAATACAATATAAAAAGCACAACCAGAATAAAAACCACGCAGCAAAATTGATATAATTTTGCTGCTCTCCACAAGCGGCATTTCGAGGCGTTAGGTGCATATCCAAAAAAGAGGTCCTTACCTCCTGCTTTCTAATGTGACTGGTAGGAGGCAAGCGCTTGTGAGAGTGCTTTTTTCTATCAGTCAAATTTGGTGCAAAGCACTCTTGACCACAGCTTCTACCTAAGAAACCAGGAAGCGACCTGGATCTAGGAGCACTGCCAAATTGCAAACCTCTGCTTCAGGGGGAGTTTGATCTCATTCAAAACAGGCAATTCTTCCACTTTCCTGGTTCTTCATTGGCCCACCCTGAGTAACTGTGTCCTCTCTGGATTAAGTTTCAATTGTTCACCCTCATCCAGTCAATTGCCAATTTCAGAGAGTTGTTCAAAATGGCACCACTACACCTGATTCAGTTGGAAAGGAAAACTGGAGTTGTGTATTATCAGTATACTGAAGATAACTCACTTATTATTATTTATTTATTTATTTATATATATAGCACCATCAATGTACATGGTGCTGTACAGAGTAAAACAATAAATAGCAAGACCCTGCCGCAAAGGCTTACATTCTAATTCCAAACTCTCTAAGCAGCTTGATGTAGATATTAAAAAGCATGGTGAACAAAAGGCCTTACATGCCCTGACAAGAGACTCATATTAGGAATAACAGTAACTTAGCACTACTTACAAACAAACCAGAGTAGTGGTGGGTTGAAAATCCGCGGGGGCCTGTGAGCTCACCGGACACAGTACGCTTGGCCCTCTTGGGCCCTGGCGAATGCACTTGGAGGATTTCCATCCCATGGTTCCTTGGTTGGGCACGTGGAAAAATGTGCTATTTCCCCAGCCTTGAGGAAACTGTGTTAGTCCTTCCCGCCCTGCCGATTGGGTTCTTAAAGGCCCTAAGTCTTTCCCACCCCACCTCACCCATCGGTACCGATGGGCACGGGAGGGAGGAGGAGGAGAAGGGTTTTTCCCATTAGAGTAGAAGGTGAAAACCCTTCTCTCTCCCCACCCGCACCCATTGGGACCTGACAGGCCTTATTAACACAAGCATTAAGAGGCCCTTTCAGGCACTGATGGGGGAAGGGCAGGAGAGTGTGGCTGGGGGGATTTTTCCCCATGCCTCTCCCCCTCTTGCCCATTGGGGCTGACAGGGCATCTTTATGCAAACGTGAAGAGGCCCCCTCAGGCCCTGGTGGGTGTGAAGGGCAGGGAGGGAAAGCGCATGTCTGAAGCTTCCGGAAAGTGCACAATTTCCCCGTAATGGTGTGCCGTGGGAATTGTGCACTTCCAGAGGTTTCAGACATGTGCAAAACCAAGTGCTCACTCGGCCGGCTCGGACAGAAGAGGGCTGGTTGGGCAGCGCTCCGTGTGTGTGTGAGGCGAGCTCCCGGGGTGCTTGCCATTCACTAAACCAGAGCAATGCCTCCCTGAAGGAAGCATTATTAGACATATTGAACAGACCAACAATTCCTCTCAATTCTTTAATATTGCCATGATAGGGTCAAAAAGACAAGCAAACAGAACAATGCATCCCGCCAACATTCTTGAATGTCAAGAACTAAAATGCATCCAGTACCATTGGATCAGAGGAGGACCTAGACTCCTTTACTGTAAACTCCAAAACAACAGTGATGCTAAAGCAAATCCTGCAAAATTATAACTGAAAGCTATACAGGCTCCAAACCTTCAAAGGAAAGCGAGTCCGACTGTAAAAATCAATTGATGATATAGAAAAGTTCAGCTGGATAAGATTGTGCAGATACAATGATGGGCAAAAAGTAAAATGCTTCAAGAGCCACTGCCATGGAAGAGGCCTTCAAATAGGCTCCAAGCGGAGTCAGATTCAACTTCACTTTACTTGCACCTCCACTCAAGTCATCATCCTTACTGTCTCGTCATCTTCTATTCCTGGTCTCTGGCAACTGGCAACAAGACACCTATTAATGTGTGGCCCTCCTGAGACAACTCCCTATATGATAAGTTAAGGACAGCGGACAAGATCAGCTAGCGTGATTATTTGGATCCATACGCTTCCATCTTAATGGGCCTGCAATGACCAGTACCATACAAAAATAATTTCCTTACCCTGTAATAATAATTTCAGGATATGTCTGTGCTCCCAGGTTCCATGCTCCACCACTGATAGGCCACTCCTACACAAAAGCAGAAGAGTATTTTAGAGTATTGTAGAAGTCACATTTAGAAGCCTTTTAGATTAAAAGAAATTGTGTTTGCTGACCATCACTTTGCTTCCTGTTTCCCTTCCCATTTGAAATGAGCTGAATTACATGGGAAGAGAACAGCAGCCATGTGGCCTGTAATTTGAAACCTCCCAGCTTATATAGCTCAATGGAACAGTACCCTCTAGTGGGCATTTTGTAGCGCAACTTCAACTGCACTTGGCATATTTCAGAAAAATGGCGTTTTCTAAGGTTTATTTTTAAATGGAATAACCGAGGGAAGGAGGAGGAGACACACAGGAGGCGCACAAAGTCATTAAAATGACCCACTAACTTCCATGCTATAAATCGCTGGTTTAAAAAAGCCCTTAAAATATTGAAATGTTATTATTATTGTTATTATTTTATAACAACAACTTTTTACAGCTGCATACTCATTAATATAATCTTTATACTTTAGGATAATATGGAGAAAGTATTGCATTAAAACTTTTAGGCCACTCATTTCATTGAGAATTCAGTAGCATTTTTCCATAAGCATGTACACGGATACTGGCTTTTTGCACTTCTATGCTTACAGAATCCTGAAAATGTTAGCTTTAATTAAAATAAAAACACGTTTCTGGCCTTCATCTGCTCCAATATTAAGGGGGAGTGAGCTTCTTTGTCTTTCATGACTAATTCCATCTCCTTGATGGAATTCAGCTTTTCAGGCACTTATCATGCCCTGCACAGAGATGGAATCGGGAGATGATGAGGAGTTGGTGGAGGCTGGACTGGCAGAGATTACTGCGGAGTCCCAAAGGGAAGAGCCGATGCCAGCTGGGACCTCTGCCAGCTCAGGGGGCTCAGTGCCAGCGGAGACCACTGATGATCTGCAGGGTGCGGAGGACGAGGCAGACAAACCTGGCTTCAGCCAGCTGCGGGCTGAAAAGGAAACAAGGCGACGGTCACGCCGCCTTTACCAAAAACGCCAGGCAATTAGGGAACAGCTGAGAGACCATGACTCAGCACTCTGACTCAGGATAAATACGCAGCTGTGAGCCAAGACGGATTTGTCAGAGATTATCTGAGCTTTCTGGCGAAAGCCTCGGTTCCTGCATCTCGTGACCTCGTGCCTTGCTCCCTGACTCCTGGTTCCTGATTCCGGCATTGACTCCTGGACCCCGTGACCACGCCTTGCTTCTCTGGACTCCTGGTTGACCGCGGACTGGTTTGTGACTACGCTTGCCTGTTATTTCCCCCTGGACTTTTGGACTGTTGTTTGGACTTTGCTGAATGCTGGCTGCGCTGACCCTGGACTGGACTCTCGACTACCTGCTTTGCCAACTCCCTAGACTTTGGACCGGACATTGACTACTCTGTAAGCCCTCTTCCCCGGCTGCTGCCTTGCTTTTGCCGAGTTACACTCCAGCCTCTGACTTTCCCTTCCCCATCTGCTTGTGTTCTATAAATAAACCGAACTGCTGTTTAGCTTCCAGTGTGTGGGTCGTTTATCTTTGTCAGCCTTTGGTGGCTTTCCCGGACAGCACTCTTGTCTAAGTACTTCTACTGATTATATCCCCAAACATCTTTCCTCTTTTAAAAAATGTGGATGAAACACCAAGGCCTTAGCTAGACCTAAGGTTTATCCCGGGATAGTCCTGGGGTCATCCCTGTTCATGTAAATGACACACAGGATATCCCAGGAGCAGGCAGGGACGACCCCAGGATAAACCTTAGGTCTAGCTAAGGCCTAAGTTCATATAAAAGGGTGAAAACAGAGAGCAATTTTTCAAAACAAACAAATCCCATGGTGGCATCCTATATTGTACTAATCTGTAGAATTTATTTTTTGTTCAGAATTTACTCGCAGAACATGTGCTTCCTTGGCACGTTTTTATTTCCTATACAATATTCCTGAATTCTCCCCCGCTATCTATGATGTCTATTATGCAATAAAGTCAATTCAGTGTTTCTGGCTTTATCATAGAAGATTACAACAAAGGGGATGTTAATGTTTTTTCCTACCCCTTTCCCTGACATCCAGCTTGACTTGGTAGTGAGACTGAGAAAAGGGGGAAACCAGAGAAAGGATTGAATGCTCTGGATAAAGCAGCACTTCTCCCATCTCTCAGCAAGCAGCCTTCTAGGCAAGACCTTCTGCGTTGCCTACAAGTGATTTGCATGACTACTGTAGGTCTTCACAGTTGCTTTCCTTTGCTCTGTCTACACCCAGCCTCAGAATGCCCAAGAGGTCACTGAAGCAGAAAAGATTAGGGTCAAGTCTGTTATATCTCCGTGCAATGCAAAAAGCTGTTAGATTTCTCTGATGTCTCCCCATTACTTATCTTAGAATCATAGAATCATAGAATAGTAGAATTGGAAGGGGCCTACAAGGCCATCGAGTCCAACCCCCTGCTCAATGCAGGAATCCACCCTAAAGCATCCCTGACAGATGGTTGTCCAGCTGCCTTTTGAATCTCTAGGGTGGGAGAGCCCACAACCTCCCTAGGTAATTGGTTCCATTGTCATACTGCTCTTACAGTCAGGAAGTTTTTCCTGATGTCCAGCCGGAATCTGGCTTCCTTTAACTTGAACCCATTAGTCCATGTTCTGTATGATTGAGAAGAGATCCTGGCCCTCCTCTGTGTGACAACCTTTGAAGAGTATTATTATGTCTCCCCTCAATCTTCTCTTCTCCAGGCTAAACATGCCCAGTTCTTTCAGTCTCTCTTCACAGGGCTTTGTTTCCAGACCCCTGATCATCCTGGTTGCCCTCCTCTGAACACGCTCCAGCTTGTCTGCGTCCTTCTTGAATTGTGGAGCCCAGAACTGGACGCAATACTCTAGATGAGGTACCAGTATTACAAACATTTAGGTACCAGTATTACAAACTCATTGGCTAAAGGTCCTGCTTGGATTGTGCAAAGCATAATTTAGCCTAAATCAATCAAATAGAACGCTTTGCATCCTTCCCAGCCAGCTACTGTAAGAATGTTGAAAAACCTGGGCGTAGGACATGGGGCACACCCCTCCTGTCTCTGTAAACGTGGTAACTCTGGAGGTGTTGGTACAACAATTTCTTAGGTTAGTAGGTGCCGCCAATCTTAACAAATAAGATCCACCAGGGGACAGGTTTAGCTCCTAATCCAACAGTGTTATTGAGTACACATCTCTATTTCTCCCATAATGGCCAAATGACAAGTTGGACTGAAGCCATGTTTAGCATTAGTCTGATAGCCAATTCTCGACTTTAAAACACCATTGGCACGGAATGATATGAAGTGGGGAAGTGGCAGGTAGGGAAGTGGGTGGCTTACCCTTACTCCAGCCATTGCTTCCCACTGAAATTCTCTCCCCACAGCTCTTTTACCTCCACCAGATCTGATTCCAGGTCTGTGTTTACCTTAGAACCCCATGGGAGGGAGAGAAAAATCTGAGAGGGTTGCTGTGGAAAAGCAGTGGATGGGAAACAGCAGCATCATGATTTCCAGAGGGCTAGCTGTGTCCGTCTATTGTAGCAAAATCCACAAAGAATCTTGTGGCACCTGAAAGGTTAAGAAATTTATTCTGGCATAATCTTTTGTGGATACTGCCAGCTTCAACAGATCCCTTGTCCAAAGGCTTAGAAACCTACCTTTGGACACATGAAGGGAAAGGCAGAGATGGCAGCTGCATGGGTCCACTGGCTGAGCATATTTCCTCCAAGAGGACTAAGAATGAAATATTAGCATCCCTTGCAAGGAAGTGACACTCTGCATGCCCAGAGGGCCCTCTCTTTGATGGGAATAATACTTGTAGTGTGATTTTCCTGCTGGAAATTTTGGTACTTGTAAACCTAATCTCAGTGGAGAAAGATGGTCTATCAGGAGCTGGGAGTGCCTGCAGCACCACCTATGCTGAATGTCAGTTTCTTCACCTTCAAGCAGAGGAAGGGGGAAATGATGGTAGAGCGAGCACTTTCTGAGTGCCTTTGAGGGCTTTGCATAGGCAAATACAGGAATATTTATGCATCCTGTACAATGGCTGGAGTCTACTACCAACTACCCAACCAAGGCAAGATGTTGATCATGCTTTCCAAAAATAAATTACAGATATTTCAAGGAAGTATAAAGTAGTAGTAATGGGGAACTTTATAATTGCCCTGATATCTGTTGGGAGACAAACCTACCAAGCATGGTCTCTCGAGGAAATTCCTGACTTGCTTGGTGATGACTTTCTCCTTCAGAAGATGGATAAAGGAACAAGGGGTTATCAATCATGCTTGACTTGATTCTGACCAGTAGGGAAGAGTTATTTGATGAGGTGAAAATAGCAGGAACTTTGGGAGAAAGCTCGAGTTTTTGATTTTAAGGAAAAACTGAAGCTGAGTGTAGTAAAACGTCTACCTTGGATTTCAGGAAAACTGATTTTAATAATCTGAGAACAATGTTAAGTAGGACAACCTAACAGGAAGAGGAGTTGAAGGGGATGGAAGTTCCTTAAAAAAGAGATACTAAAGGTGCAATCAGAAACAATCCCAATGAGGGAAAAAAGGTAATGTGGCTACATAAAAATATAAAAAAGGACACATATTGGGAGGTGGAAAGAGGGACAGGTCACTAAGGCAGTACAGGCAGATAGCCCAGAATTGCAGAAATAGTGACAGGTAACCTAAAACTGAGAGGTTGCTAAGAGATGCTACAGACTAGGGCTGTGCTCTGCTTCGCTTAGGGTTGTAGAAGCGGCATCGGAGCGGCTTGATTCGCCTCCATTAACGGCAGAGGCAGTGAGTCAGGGCAGGGCGAAGCATCGTGAAGTGGATCGCCCACTTGCGGAGCGATCAGCTTGTCACGAAGCTCCGTCCACCATTTTGGAAATTTTTCCCCATAACTTTTTTGTTTTTCAAGCTACATCCTTGAAATTTACTGTGTTTAGAGAGTGATCATTGAGGGTCATTTGTGTCGATTTTCAGAAGTTTTCATTGTGCGGTTTGCTTGCTATTAATTTCTTTAGAATGGGTAAAAGTAGGAGGGGTAACATTTTTTTGAAGCGATGAGAGGCAGATTGAACTCCCAATTGTGATGATAAGTGATCACCTGATGTGAAGCATCCTCCAATCCCAATGTTGGAGGGGGGGACTAAGCCAGAGACACCAGACACACTTTTCCTTTCTCTCTCTTTGTGGGGTTGGAGTTCGTGGAGAGAGGACTGTTAGTTAGTGTGCTGTAGCTGCGTTTGTTTGGAGGAGATAGGATTTAGCTTGGGGGGGGTGTGTGTTTGTTTCTGACTTCTTGCTTAGCTTTCCTGTGCTCTGTGTTTTGCCTTAGTTTGATTTATATAAATTTATAATTGTTCATTTTTGGAGTGTTTGTTTGTTTCCCATCCCCCACCCCTTCCCCGTCTTTTAAACCCTGTGTTCTGTGACTGTGTTTGTATTCATTTTCCTTATTTCTTCTATATAAAAAAGATTTTTAAAAAAAGAAAATTACACAAAAAAATTCTGTCCTTTCTTTCTCTCTCTAATTAAGTTTGACCATTCAAATAAAGTTTGGGCAAAGCACTACACAGTTTTCTCATTTCCCCAAATAATAAATACATTTATTATTACTATTAATATTATTATTTTAAATATTTATTGATAATGAGAAAAGGCAGTGCTCCCAGTGCTTCGGGGCATAGCCGCCTGCTGCCTCTCCTCCTCTGTGCCCACCTCACAGGTCTGGTTTGTGCATGTCTTGCTTTGACTCAGGGCAGGAGTCCTTCCTGGTGATGAAAAGGCAGCTGCATTGCTGCTGTGCTCACCCTGTTTAGACTTCTTGAAGTTCCATGTTAATTTTTGAAGTGTTGACGTTTCTTATTTAGGTTTATCTTTAAATATGCCCCACAATTCAGGGCATGTTTGGATTTCCTTTGAAATGGCCATGAATAAGGATCTATTTAGAAGCCCAGTTAGCTGTCCACAGCTTACAAAATCCCTAAGATACATACATTTCTGAAAATGGGGTGGGGGGATATTTTTCAAATATTCCCCAAAAATCAGGAGATGCTCAGATTTCCTTCAAAATGGCCATGAATAACGATCTATGTGGAAGCTGTCATGGTGCCCACTTACTGGTCTGTATCTGGAAAAATCCTTGAGATGTTTGCATTTCTGTAAATGGGGTGGGGAAATATTTTTAAAAATCCCCCCAAAATCAGGGCATGCTCAGATTTCCACCAAAATGGGCATGGATAAGGATCTAGGTGGAAGCTGTGATGGTGCCCAGTTGCAGGTCTGTATCTGGAAAAATGACAGATACATACCTTTCTGAAAATGTTTTTTTTTCCAAATATTACCCAAAAATCAGGGCATGCCCGGATTTCCTTCAAAATGGGTATGAATAACAATCAATGTGAAAGCTCTCATGGTGCCGATTTTGATATTTCTAACTTGAAAACTAAAAAGGTTATACACATTTGACATTTTCAATGCAAGTCTATGGGGGGAAACACAGAGCGATGCGGGGCGGAGCAGACCCTATCCAGAATTTGCTGATTGGGATCCAGAGCAGATTGGGGGGGTCCATGCACAGCCCTACCACAGACAACAAAAAAGTCTTCTTCAGATATGTTCAAAGTAAAAGAAGGACAAAAGTAGACCAGTTGGTCAGTGAAGATGACAAAATGCTGACAGGTGACCAACAATGTGGAACTGCTCAACTCCCATTTTGCATCAGTCATCTTCCAAAAGAAGATATTGGACTCATCTGGCATATGTGACAAATAGGCTGAAGAGGTAGGAGTGCAGTTTTAAATTGACAGAGAGACGGACCAGGAACACCTAAGCACCTTAAATGAACTCAAGTCCCCAGGTCCAGATGAATTGCATCTTAGGGTGTTGAAAGACTGAGAACCTCTATTATCTTTGAGAAATCCTGGAGAACAGGTGAAGTACCAAAGGACTGGAGGATGGCAAATGTTGCCCCTATCTTCAAAAAGGACAAAAAGGAAGATCCCAGGAAATTCCCAATACCTGGGAAGATTCTAGAGCAGATTATAAAGAGCTTGATCTGTAGGCACCTTGACACCAATGCAGTGATCACTGGAAGCTAGCACTGATTTGTCCTGCCAGATTAACCTTATTTTATTTTTTTATTTTTTTCCATGTGTGGGTAACTTCCTTAGTAGATCGTGGAAATTTTGTGGAAATAATATAACTTGACTTCAGCAAGGTATTTGACAAAGTGCCCCATAATAATTAGCAAGCTAATTGAATGTTGACTGGCTGGCACTCCTATTAGGTGGATCCCCAGTCGGATGTAGAATTGACTCAAAGATTGCTCATCAAGAGTTCCTCATCAAACTGGAGGGAGGTACCGAGTGGTGTGCTACAGAGTTCGGTCCTGGGCCCTATACTCTTTAACATTTTAATTAATGACTTGGAGGAAGAAGTGACAGGAATTTGTTAGATGACACAAAACTGAGTGGGAAAGTTAATACCTTAGGAGACAGAAACAAAATTTTAAATGATCTTGATAGGTTAGAAACTGGGTAGAAAATAACAGAATGAAATTCAACCGACAATAGAAGCATAGTTTCAAAACTGTGGAAAGCAACAGTTCCACCCTAATCTATGCTGGTCAGACCTCACTTCAAATACTGGGCCCACTTCTGGACACTACACTTTAAGGAGGATTCAGATAAAGTGATCAGGAGACTACAAATCCTACAAGGAAAGAGGGAAGGAATTGGGGACGTTTAGCCTTGAGAAGACTGAGAAGGGATGATAGCACTCTTAAGGGTTGTCACACAGAACAGGTCCACAACATGTTGGGAGGGACTGTAGCTCAGTGTGATAGAGCACATGCTTTGCAAGCAGAAGGTCCCAGGTTCGATCCCTGGCTTCTCCATGTAGGGCAAGGAAGGAATCCTGCCTAAGACCCTTGACAGCCACTGCCAGTCAGTGTGGATAATATTGGGTTAGATGGACCAATGGCCTGAGTCAGTATAATGCAGCTTCTATGTTCCTATGTACCAGACAAGACTGTAGGACACAAAATAACAGGCTCAATAAAAGGAAGGCAGTTTTTGGTTGAACATCAGGAAAAATATCTGTGCAGTCAGACAATGGAACCCACTGCATAGGGAAGTGGTGGGTTCTCCATTGCTGGAGGTATTCAATCAGAGACTAGACAGCCAACAGTTAGCAATACTTTAAACTGGATTCCTGCACCGAACAGGAGTTTGATATTGATGGTCTAAATGGCCCCTTCCAACTCTATGATTCTATGATCCCTATGCATTCCCTCTGTTTCTCCATTTCAAATCACCATTCCCCAATGTTTTGCAGTATGGAAGTGGCTGTTAGACTAATATTACATGTGGCTTAGAGCGTAATATAGTTTGCTCTAATGTGGATAGCTATCATTCACTTTTGTAGGGAATAGTACTGGTGTCAATCAGGGCTCAGGAGAACACAAATCCAAGGCCAGCCCCTGCCACAGTCCCTATCAGCCTGCAGAAGGCTTCTCACCCAGGTGCATGCCCAGAGGGTTTTTTTTATTCTTTTTTAAAAATGTATTTTGTATTGTTGTTTTTTTCCTGTTGGAAGAAAGCAACAAATATAACATGAAAATAAACACTGAGTGTGTGATCTAATCCCAGTCTAGTAATAATGTAAAAAAGAAACAACTTTGCACTGAGTAGCAAATCCTCAATTGTATTGGACACAGCATAAAACTGACAAATATTTGAGCTAGTATCACATTAGAGCACATATGAAAATATTGACCAGCATGTGCGAAGAGTAAAGAGCATAAAAGAGCTTATTTCTCCTTCTCCGCTTGGCACCATATCACGCTATTGCAGAGAATAAGCGGTCACCTTATATAGCCCTGCCCTCTTTACCTGATCACCGAATGTGGCTACAGAGTTTGAAGCACCAAGTAAGGAGGGAGAAATCAGGGCTCTATTATGTCTTAAGTAGTATGTCTGCATATGGGCAAAATTCTTTACATGTTCAAAACACCAAAAATAATCATCATAAAAATGATATAATTAAAAAAAATAAAATGTTCTGATGATAAAACTGCAATACATAAACATCAAATGGTCTTAATTAGCTCTAGTTCAATAAAACATTTCTGAATATTTTTTTACCTTATTGCTGTATCCTTGCTTCTTATATTTAGTGCCTACAGAATATAGCACAGGAATCAAATCTGCAGGACAGTCAGCAAAATATTCTGTGCAGGTAACTGGTGATTCATGAATGTCCATGGGGTATGGATTTTCAAAAACTGGAAAACTATTTGAGAAAGATATTTTTAGGGATTGTATTAGCATACCGTTTTAATAATAATAATAATAATAATAATAATAATACATAAACTACTAAAATAACATATGTTTGTGGTGCTGGAGCTGGAGCACCTCAAGGATGCTGTGAGCTAAACCGTGAAGGGACACCCAAGACGGGAAGGTCATGGTAGAGAGGTCAGACTAAATACGATCCCTGGGGAAGGTAATGGCAACCCACCCCAGTATTCTTGCCATGAAAACTAAATGGATCAGTACAACCAGAGATATGTCGGTATACCATCAGAAGATGGGACCCCCAGGTCGGAAGATGGTCAAAATGCTACTGGGGAGGAACAGAGGATAAGTTCAACTAGCCCCAGATGTGATGTCACAGCTAGCTCAAAGCTGAAAAGACGGCTAGCGGCCGACGGTGCTGGTGGTGAACGACAAATCTGATGTGCTAAAGATCAACACACCATAGGAACCTGGAATGTAAGATCTATGAGCCAGGGCAAATTGGATGTGGTTATTGGTGAGATGTCATATAGATATATTGGGTGTCAGTGAACTGAAATGGACTGGAATGGGCCACTTCACATCAGATCACCACCAGATCTACTACTGTGGACAAGAGGAGCACAGAAGAAATGGAGTAGCCTTCATAATTAATAATAAAGTGGCTAAAGCAGTGCTTGGATACAATCCAAAAAATGATAGAATGATCTCAATTCGAATTCAGGGTAAGCCATTTAACATCACAGTGATCCAAATATATGCCCCAACCACAGATGCTGAAGAAGCAGAAGTAGATCAGTTCTATGAGGATCTGCAGCACCTACTGGATAATACACCAAAAATGTTAAGTTTAAGAAAGTAAAAGGCTTGCGTAGTCATTAAAATTGTGTGTGTGGCTATCTCAAGGCTAAACAGAGGAAGACTATCTGTGAGCAATTACCTTGAGATAGAAGCTGTACTGGGAACCTTGCCAGGATTCTGTAAGATATCATGGTGTTAATGATATGAATATACCAAAGATCCTTGAGGCTGGGTTAGCCTAATCACAGCTGTATGTAATATAGATTAAAAAAACTATGTATATGTGTATAGCTTTTGTCACTCTGCACAATGACACGGAACTGTAAAGAAATCTGAAGCTAATAAACTTACTCTGCTAAGTAAGACCTGCATTGTGAGCTTTGTTTCTGAGCACAAACAGAATTCCCAAGGAAAAGTTCTGGCCCCAACAAAGGTTATGGGCCCAGCATAGCCAGTATTAGAACCAGAACCTGTTGGGAATGGTGCAGAATCAGAACCAGAACCTGGAGTCTGCTAAAATAAAGAAGACTGTTGATGGAGGAAGACATCAAGCTAAAGCCAGTGCTGAAAAGTGAGGAAAAACTCTCAATCAGCTGCCTCTGAGGAGGACTCTGAGCAGGAAGACAGTGAGATACCAATTCCTAAAGCAGAGGGAATGGTGGGGGCTGATGTGTCTGGTTTACATCAACTGATGGAAAAGCTTAATGACTCTAATTATGTGTTATGGTCTTACAAAATGCAAATGTACCTGATCCAGGCTGAACTGTGGTATGTAGTCACAGAGGATCCACCAGATGAAGCAGATCCACAGAATGCTAAAGATGATGCAAAAGCGATGGCAGTTATTGCATTAGCTGTGGAAGACTCTCAGATTTCTTTCATTCAGTTTTTGAATACATCAAAAGAGTGCTGGAATGCACTACAAGCTGTATATCAAAGAGAAGCAGCGGGCAGTAAAGTAATTCTTACCCGGAAGCTGTATGGAATGAAGCTGAAACCAGGGGAGTCTATGCCAAACCACTTAAAAGCCATGAGAGAAATCTTCAATTAACTCAGGGCACGAGGGATGGAGTTTACAAATATACATCAAGTCTATGTGATTCTGTCAAGCCTTGATCCATCGTACGACACGGTTGTCACCATGATGGAAAGTCAAGAGGAGAAAAATTTAACCCTTGAATACATAGCTGGGAAACTACTGGAAACCTATGAACGAAGACAAGCATCAAAACAACAAAGGCTTAAACTTCCTGTGGCTGAGTTTCAACAAAGCCATAAATCTCCTGATGTGGTATCTGCATTAAAGGCAAGGATATGCTTTAATTGTGGTTCCACAGGACACTTAAGGCGGGATTGCAACAAGAAGAAGAAAAAGCAGCTGACTGCAAAGTGGAGAGAAGAAAACAGCGCGAATGGAATTGAATCAACAAAGAAATGCCTTCTTGCAAGAGTAAAAGAGACAATGGATCCTTGGTTTTTGGACTCTGGGGCTTCAATAAGTATGGCAAAAGACAAATTTTCATTTGTTTCTTTGAAAACTTCTACTCCAGAGCAACAAAGTGTTACCCTTGCAAATGGAACAAAAATCCAGATATGTGGTGTGGGTAATGTATATTTTGATTGTCTGGGAGTTGAACTACAAAATGTTTTATATGTACCAGAATTGGAAACAAACCTTTTAAGTGTGTCGCAGTTAACAGACATGGGGTATGAGGTTTCTTTTACTGAAGAAAATTGTGCAATAAAACAGGGAAACAAGGTGTGTGTGCAGGGAATAATGAAAGATTCCTTGTATGTCATTAATACTTGTAAAGAAAATGAAGTTGTTGCCAGCAAATTCACTACAAAAACAGTAGCCAATTGCAAACCACACCAAGAGTGCATCCATTTGACTCATAGAAGGTTTGGTCATGCCAACTATAAAACAATTTCTAAGATACCAGAATTGTGTGAAGGGGTGAAAATCAAACCATGTTCTAACTTTGTAGAATGTGCTGTATGTAGTGAGACCAAATGCCATAAATCAAACATTCCACAACATAGTGAGAGAACAACAGAAAAAATATTTGAATTAATTCATGCAGATCTTGTAGGTCCTTTTGAGACAAGTCAAGGGGGGAACAGATTTTTCTTGTCTATTGTTGATGATTACAGTAGATTTGGGTTTGTGTATGTGTTAAAACATAAGAGTGAAACTTTTGATAAATTCAAAGCGTTTGTGAAGTGGGCTGGAAATAGATTCAAAGAACCTATAACCACTTTATGAACAGATAAGGGGGGTGAATTCCTCAGAAACCAGTTTAAAAAATTCCTCAGTGAGGAGGGTATACAACACAACCTCACTGCCCCATATTCACCATTTCAAAATGAGGTTGCAGAAAGAAAAAAATGAACCTTGCAAAACATGTTAAGGGCTCTACTGAGAGAGTCAGGTTTGTCCAATTTGTTCTGGGCAGTAGTTTTGACCACCTCAAACTATTTGTTGAACAGACTTTACCACTCTGTACATGGAAAAACTCCATATGAAATGTTTTATAACAGAAAGCTGAGGGTATCACATGTACTGGGTTTTGGTAGTAAATGTTTTGTTCATTGTCAGAAAGAAAACAGACCAGGAAAACTAACTCAAAGAGGTTTGGAATGTCAACTGTTGGGATATGATACACAAACAAAAGGCTTTCGTTTGTGGTCTTCATATCACAGAAGTGTAATTGTGAGCAGGGACGTTGTTTTTCATGAACAAATGCAGGAAACAAAACAATACGTAAGTTTGCCTGTAGAACAGAAAGATGTTGACACAGAAAAAATTCCTGAGCTATCTCAGCAAGAGAGGGAGGGGGAAGAAACTGTGGAGGAAAGTGAAACTGTTTCTGAAACTGTGCCAAGACATTCAGAGAGGGAATGCAAAGCTCCAATTCGTTATTCAGATGAATTCCAAAGTAAACAGGTTTCTCATAGAGCTTTACTGATAGCCTATGAACCTACCACATTTGAAGAGATTCAAGAAATTGAACCTACAGAGGCTCAGGGCTGGCATGAAGCAATGTCAGAAGAAATCAGGGCAATGGAAAAAAATGGAACGTGGGAGCTAGTACCTTTACCTGAAGGTCATAAAGCCATTACTAGTAAATGGGTATTCAAAGTTTTTTAAAAAAGAGACTCCAACACAGGGTCATTTCTGATTGACCAAAGTGACAAAATAAAAAAAATTGCTGGAAGAACACAGCATGGAGAATTGTAAAATTGTTGCCACTCCCATGGCCACTGATTTTCAAAAACAGATTGACAATACTGAAATGGAAGATATACAGAAATATCAAAGTGTAATTGAAAGTTTACTTTATCTAGCAAACCTGAGTAGACAATGTAAGGGTAAGGCGAGGGTTAACTGGGACTTGGGACTGGAATGTCTTTTAATTTGTAAATTTTATGGTTTCATAGGATGAGAGATAAGGAAACCAGGCAGCTGTATGGGGGAGAAGACTGGAGCCAGGCTGGTTGTAACTGTCTGTCCTTGAGTGATTAAACGGCCCAAGCGAGAGGTGTGAAGACACTCCACGCATCAAAGCTGAAGGGAGGGGGAAAAGGAGTGAAAAGGATGGTATAAAGATATCCCCTGTGAAGGGAACCGGGAGTGTCGGCTGAGATCGGTCTGGGGTGACGTATGACATTGTAGTTTTAGTTTATAGCTTGCCTGCACTGGGTTCTTATATATATGCATGCTTTTATATCCCATGTATTCCTACCCTTTTCCTAATAAATGGTCTTAAACCTCCTTTTGTGAGCTGTGAGTGTCTGTGCCTGGGGATCCGTGCTAAATCCAGTCAAGAAGCCAGCTGGGTGCTGGGCGCTCTTCCTTTACATGGTGGGCAGCGCTGGGATTTGACACGGATCTAGAGGGGCAAGACGCTGGTAGGAAAAAGGGGATAGAGACGAGGCATAGGTACGAACCCAGTGGGAACAAGGTCGAGTAGGCAGCCAACAATGTCTCAGGATCGTGGAGCAGCAGCTCCAGGTGTGGAGTTGTTGGGGGCGACTTCTCAGGAAGGAGCGGAAGGGAATCCCATCGCAGCTACTATTGAGTGGGTGGTGGAGGGGACGCCTAGCTCTGTGGAGAGGGCCCGGAGGCGACACATCGAGCCGCTCTGGACGCCAGGTGAAGGGCAGGAAGGAGCATGGTACAACGTTCAACCCAAAACCCCATACCCTCAGGGGATGGAAGGCGGAGACGGCCCAGGCATGAAGGCGGAAGAAAATAGTGAGGTGAAGATGCGATGAATGTATACTGAATGCTTGGAGCTGGTGACATGCCATTTGAAGGTGGTCGAGATGGAGAGAGAAGGGGCCCGGGGGCAATCGCCGGCGGGGTCGACGAGGCACCGATTCGACTGACGAGCGTTTCTGGTGTACCAGGAAGGCGACGATGTGGGGGCTTTTCTGGCGGTCTTCGAGGACACCTGCGATGAATTGGGGATCCCGGCCGCCCAAAGGATGAGTCTGTTGCGCCCACAGGTTTCCGGGACTTTGAGGGAGCTGATTGCCACCATTCCTCGAGAGCTGCGGCAAGACTATGGGCATTTTAAGGCAGTGGCGAAGGAGCAGTATGCCCTTACAGTGGAGCATTGTTGCCAAAAGTTTAGGCAGCTCACCAGAAATCCAAAGGAAACCTTCGCGCCCTTTACTACACGAATGCTGACCGCAATGGAAGCCTGGTTGGAGGCGGAGGGAGTCCGTGACCTCAAGGCGGCGAAAGATCTGATGGCCAAGGAGCAGCTCTATCGACAGTTCCCCAAGAAATATGATGCCTGGATGGGGGAAAAGAACCCCAAGATGCCGATGGAGGCTGCTCAGATGGCGGACCGTCTACAGGTGTTTGAGCGGAAAAGCGTTGGGAGAACCCCCCAGGCGGCAGAGAAGGGTACAGAGAGGCGTCCAGGAGAAGTGTCGGCGGAGAAGACGACGGCCTGGCCTGGGAAGGAGCGCCGAGAGAAAGGGAGTGCCCCACCAGCGGCAGTGGCGGGGGCAGGGCCCCAAGCGAGTGGAGGGTGCTTCTACTGCAAAGAGCCCGGGCACTTGAAGAGGGAATGCCCAAGGCTGGCGGAGAAGCAGGCGGGGGCGAGCGGGGGCGGTCCAGCTCCGCGGCCGGTGGTGCGAGCGGCAGCGGCCCCACCAGCACCGTCATCCCCGTTATCAAATTGGAGTGACAACAGTGAGGGAGAAGTTGCTGACCTGGAGTTCCTCTTCTGCCATCGCCATGTAGTTGGTGACCCCAGCGCAGCTCCAATGGAGTCGGAAGAAATTCTGTGAGTGTGTGGTGGTCGATGGGAGAAAGGTGTGGGCTCAAAGGGACACCTGCGTGGATTTAAGCAGCGTACATGTGGGCCTGCTTAAGCCGGAGCAGAAATTTTTGGGCTGAACTGTGACAGTAACCCCTTATGGAGCACCTCCTTTTGAGGCGCCGCTGGCTCGAGTAAAGATTGAGTACCGGGGGTGGAAGGGAGAATTGATTATACTCACGCACACCGAGGGCCCCGCTTTCCTATTAGGGAAGGACTTATGTTTTAAAGTTACACAACTGGCCGTGGTTACTCGGGGGAAAGCTGCCAGGAGGAGGGAGGAGGAGGGAAGTGAGACGGAGGATGCCCCTTTAAGCGGGTCACCCGAAGCTGAGGAGGAGGGAGGGGGGCCTGCCCCAGAGAGCTTGGACACCCCAGAGTTCCAACGAGAACTTCAACAAGACCCCACCCTACAAGGGTGTCGGGAGTCGGCGGGGGGGGCCGTCAGAAGGAAGGGGGAAAACGGGCATGGCAGTGTTCGCCTGGGAAAGGGGATTTTTGTATCGGTTATTCTTGCTCAAGGGAGGGGGCGGGGTGGAGAGGAAACAGCTGGTGGTGCCCCAGTCGTCGTGGAGGAAGGTGCTAGAGGCAGCCCACGAATTGCTATGGGGGGGCACCTAGGGATTCGCCGAACCTTGGAGCGGGTGAGCCAGGATTTCTACTGGCCAGGAGTAGCCCAGGAAGTACGGGACTTTTGCTCCATCTGTGAAACCTGCCAACGAGTAGGGTTTCCCCGGGACCACCCAAAAGCCCCACTTCGCCCTTCTCCCATTACGGAAGTGCCATTCGAAAAGATGGGGGTGGATATACTGGGGCCATTCAGCCCGGCAACCTGGGCAGGGAAGAAATACATCAACCCTGGTAAATTATGCCACTCGGTTTGCGGAGGTGGTGCCCCTTTCCACCATTTCCGCCCCGCAGTTGGCAAAGGCTATGATGACGGTCTTCACCCACTTGGGAGTCCCCAGAGTATTGGTGCACGATCTGGGGGGCGGGTTCATATCCCAACTGCTGAAGGAGCTATGGAAGCTGGCCAGAGTGCAGCAGTGTACTTCCGCGGCGTACCATCACGAAGGGAATGGGCTAGTAGAGCCGTTCAACCAATCATTAGGGAAGATGCTGAAGGCATGCACCAAGCATGCGGCGGATTGGGACCAGGCCCTACCCTACCTCCTTTTCGCCGCCCGAGATGCTAAAAGCGATAGCTTGGGGTTTTTGGCGAACGAGCTGGTGTTCGGGTGGGAACTGAGGGGCCCGCTAAAGCTGCTGAGGGAGGGGTGGGAAGGACGGACATCCCCCACTCCTGTTTCGGTAGTGGCGTATATGCAGGATCTACAGAATTTGTTGAGGGAGGTAGGGGAGGCTGCACAAGAGAACTTAGCCTGAGCCCAACAGATGCAGAAAGGGTGGTACGATAGGAAAGCGAGGCAATGGGTATTCCAGGAGGGGGACAAGGTGCTAGTGTTGAGACCGCTGAAGCTGGAAAAGCTGGCGGTCAGGTGGGAAGGGCCCTTGGTGGTGGAGAAGAAGTTAAATGAGGTGAATTACTTGTTAAAGGATCCCGCATCCCAACGCCGCTTGAAGGTATACCATGTAAACATGATGAAGCTGTTTCAGAAGCGAGCCGTTCGGGTGTGCCAGGTGGGAAAGGGGGGTCCGTTAGATGAGGAGGCAGGAATGACGTATTGGCTAGTTACCAGGGAAAGGAGGGGCTGGCAGACATCCAGATACCAGAGGAATTGGGTCCAGAGCAGCTGAAGTGGTGCTTGGGGGAGTTTGAGAAGCTGTTTTCGGGGCTGCCGGGATGGACGTCCCTGATGACACAATCTATCTGCACCGGGAATCATCCGCCGGTCCAGTCCCCCCCCCATCGGTTGAACGGCTGACAGTTGGAGATAGTAAACAAGGAGATTGAGGAGATGTTGGCGATGGGGGTCATTAAGAAAAGCCACAGTCCATGGTCCTCCCCCCTCGTACTCGTGGCGAAGAAAGATGGCTCGGTCTGTTTTTGCGTGGACTTTAGAAAGCTTAACAGTATTTCCACGGTGGCAGCTTATCCCATGCCGCGCACGGACGATCTGATAGAGACGCTAGGGAAGGCCAAATATATCTCCACATTAGATCTAACTAAGGGGTATTGGCAGGTGCCATTAGATGAGAACACTGCCTTGAAGTCTGCCTTTTCTACCCCTAGGGGGCACTATCAGTTCACCGTGTTGCCGTTCGGGCTCTCGAATGCTCCGGGAGGCTTTCAGAAGCTTATGGACCGAGTTCTGGAGGGGTTAGGGGCTTTTTCGTGCGTTTACCTGGATCATGTGGCGGTGTTTAGTGACACTTGGGAGCAGCACTTAGAACATCTGACCCAGGTGCTGGGGCGGCTGCGGGAGGCCGGGTTAACCGTGAAGGCCTCCAAATAACAATTTGGAAGGGGGGAAGTGACGTATCTGGGGCATCGGGTGGGGCAGGGAGCGTTAAAGCCCCTGGAGGCCAAGGTGGAGGCAGTCCAGCAGTGGCCTATCCCCCAGACTAAAAAACAGGTCCAGTCCTTCTTGGGGTTAGCGGGCTACTATCGTAGGTTCGTTCCCAACTTTAGCCAGCTAGTGGCCCCCCTGACCGATTTGTGTAAGAAGAGACAGCCGGTAAGGGTGCAGTGGACAAAAGCCTGCCAGCGAGCGTTTGAGGGGTTAAAGGAGAAGTTAAAGCGCACGCCCATTCTTCGAGCGCCTGACTTCGATCAGCCATTTGTGGTGCAAACGGATGCCTCGGAAACCGGGTTGGGAGCAGTGCTGCTTCAGGAAGGAGAAGGGGGGCAGCTCCAGCCTGTTGCGTTCATCAGCAAAAAGCTGCTGCAGCGAGAGAGGACATTGGCAACCATTGAAAAGGAGTGCTTGGCCATCGTGTGGGCAGTGGGGAAATTACGTCCCTACCTCTGGGGTCGACCATTTCAAATACAAACAGATCATTCCCAGCTGTGCTGGTTGTCCCAGGTGAAAAACACCAACCAGAAGTTGTTAAGATGGAGCTTGGCGCTACAGGATTATGAGTTCACCATTTCCCATATTAAGGGCAAGGATAATGTTGTGGCCGATGGCTTGTCCCGAAGCTTTGGGTGAGAGGGAGAAGTGGAGGAATGGTGTGTGAAGCCCCTGCCCCTGCGTGGGCACAAAAAAGAGAATAAAAGAAAAAGGGGTCAATGTGTAAACCGGGAAGAGAAAGGAGGAGATAGGATGGAATTTTCTAGAAATTCCATCTTAAGGGGGGAGGTATAAGGGTAAGGCGAGGGTTAACTGGGACTTGGAACTGGAATGTCTTTTAATTTGTAAATGTTATGGTTTCATAGGATGAGAGATAAGGAAACCAGGCAGCTGTATGGGGGAAAAGACTGGAGCCAGGCTGGTTGTAACTGTCTGTCCTTGAGTGATTAAATGGCCCAAGCGAGAGGTGTGAAGACACTCCACGCATTAAAGCTGAAGGGAGGGGGGAAAGGAGTGAAAAGGATGGTATAAAGATATCCCCTGTGAAGGGAACCGGGAGTTTCGGCTGAGATCGGTCTGGGGTGACATATGAGATTGACATTTCAGTTTTTAGCTTGCCTGCACTGGGTTCTTATATATATGCATGCTTTTATAGTTTTATTCTGCTAATACCATGTATTCCTACCCTTTTCCTAATAAATGGTCTTAAACCTCCTTTTGTGAGCTGTGAGTGTCTGTGCCTGGGGATCCATGCTAAATCCAGTCAAGAAGCCAGCTGGGTGCTGGGCGCTCTTCCTTTACAGACCAGATATTACATTTGCTGTGAATCTTTTAAGCAGAAAAACGACAAAGCCTTCTGTATCTGATTGGACAGCTGTAAAACGTGTGTTGAGATATCTAAAAGGTAAAATCAACCACAAGTTGGAAATATCTGCACACAAAGATGGAGATTTCTGTGTCTATGCTGATGCTGACTGGGCTAATGCAATTGATAGCAAATCTACCAGTGGAGCAGTATTCTTTTACAATCAATCTTTGATTGACTGGTATACAAGAAAACAAAACTGTGTAGCAGTCTCCAGTGCAGAAGCAGAATATATCAGCTTATCTCTGGCTTGTAATGAAATTGAGTGGTACAAGCAGTTGTTTGCTGACCTAGGGCTGGAAATAAAAACACCAGTAAACATATTTGAGGATAACCAGGCCTGTATTAGTATTGCTACATCTGAAAGGTGTAAACCAAGAACTAAACATGTGGATGTCCGTTACTCTCATGTAAAGGACATAATCCAGAAGGGTTGGATTAAACTTGAATATTGTCCATGTGAAATGATGCTGGCTGATTTATTCACAAAGCCACTACCAATGGTGAAACACAAGGAGATGCTTTTAAAGCTAGGCCTCAATTGTAACACAATTTAAACAACATACGCAAGAGGAGGACTGTTAAGTTTAAGAAAGTAAAAAGGCTTGCGTAGTCATTAAAATTGTGTGTGTGGCTATCTCAAGGCTAAACAGAGGAAGACTATCTGTGAGCAATTACCTTGAGATAGAAGCTGTACTGGGAACCTTGCCAGGATTCTGTAAAATATCATGGTGTATGAATATACCAAAGATCCTTGAGGCTGGGTTAGCCTAATCACAGCTGTATGTAATATAGATAAAAAAAACTGTGTATATATGTATGTGTGTATAGCTTTTGTCACTCTGCACAATGACACGGAATTGTAAAGAAATCTGAAGCTAATAAACTTACTCTGCTAAGTAAGACCTGCATTGTGAGCTGTGTTTCTGAGCACAAACAGAATTCCCAAGGAAAAGTTCTGGCCCCAACAAAAAAGAGATGTTATTTTCGTTACAGGAGACTGGAACACTAAGGTGGGTAGTCAAATTACTACTGCATGGTCTAGGAGAACAAAATGAAGCGTGGCATAGGCTGATAGAATTTTGCCAGGACAACTCACTGTGCATAACAAACACTCTCTTCCAACAACCTAGAAGACGGCTTTATACATGGACTTCACCAGATGGCCGACACCGAAATCAGATTGACTACATCCTTTGCAGCCAAAGGTGGTGGACATCTATACAGACAATAAAAACAAGACCTGGAGCTGACTGTAGTTCAGATCACCAACTTCTTATTGCACAATTTAGAATCAAACTAAAGAGAATAGGGAAGACCCACAGATCAGTTAGATATGAGTTCACTAATATTCCTAATGAATATGCAGTGGAAGTGAAGAATAGATTTAAGGGACTAGATTTAGTAGATAGGGTCCCGGAAGAACTATGGACAGAAGTCCGCAACATTGTCCAAGAGGTGGCAACAAAAAACGTCCCAAAGAAAAAGAAAACCAAGAAGGCAAGATAGCTGTCTGCTGAGACACTGGAAGTAGCCCAAGAAAGAAGGAAAGCAAAAGGCAACAGTGATAGGGGGAGATATGCCCAATTAAATGCAAAATTCCAAAGGTTAGCCAGAAGAGATAAGGAATTATTTTTAAACAAGCAATGCACAGAAGTGGAAGAAGACAACAGAATAGGAAGGACAAGAGACCTCTTCCAGAAAATTAGAAACATCAGAAGTAAATTCCAGGCAAAAATGGGTATGATCAAAAACAAAGATGGCAAGGACCTAACAGAAACAGAAGAGATCAAGAAAAGGTGGCAAGAATATACGGAAGATCTGTATAGGAAGGATAATAATATCGGGGATAGGTCAGACAGTGTGGTCAGTGAGTTAGAGCCAAACATCCTGAAGAGTGAGGTTGAATGGGCCTTAAGAAGCATTGCTAATAACAAGGCAGCAGGAGACGACGGTATCCCAGCTGAACTGTTTAAAATATTGCAAGATGATGCTGTCAAGGTGATGCATGCCATATGCCAGCAAATTTGGAAAACACAAGAATGGCCATCAGATTGGAAAAAATCAACTTATATCCCCATACCAAAAAAGGGAAACACTAAAGAATGTTCAAACTATCGGACAGTGGCACTTATTTCACACGCCAGCAAGGTAATGCTCAAGATCCTGCAAGGTAGACTCCAGCAATTCATGGAGCGAGAATTGCCAGATGTACAAGCTGGGTTTAGAAAAGGCAGAGGGACTAGAGACCAAATTGCCAATATCCGCTGGATAATGGAGAAAGCCAGGGAGTTCCAGAAAAACATCTATTTCTGCTTTATTGACTATTCTAAAGCCTTTGACTGTGTGGATCATAACAAACTGTGGCAAGTTCTTGGTGGTATGGGGATACCAAGTCATCTTGTCTGCCTCCTGAGGAATCTGTATAACAAACAAGTAGCAACGGTAAGAACAGACCACGGAACAACGGACTGGTTTAAGATTGGGAAAGGAGTACGGCAGGGTTGTATACTCTCACCTTACCTATTCAACTTGTATGCAGAACACATCATGCGACGTGCTGGGCTTGACAAATCCAAGGCTGGAGTTAAAATCGCAGGAAGAAACATTAACAATCTCAGATATGCAGATGACACCACTTTGATGGCTGAAAGCGAGGAGGAGCTGAGGAGCCTTATGACGAAGGTGAAAGAAGAAAGTGCAAAAGCTGGGTTGCAGTTAAACCTCAAAAAAACCAAGATTATGGCAACCAGCTTGATTGATAACTGGCAAATAGAGGGAGAAAACGTGGAGGCAGTGACAGACTTTGTATTTCTGGGCGCAAAGATTACTGCAGATGCTGACTGCAGCCAGGAAATCAGAAGACGTTTACTTCTTGGGAGGAGAGCAATGACAAATCTTGATAAAATAGTTAAGAGCAGAGACACCACACTGACAACAAAGGTCCACATAGTTAAAGCAATGGTATTCCCCGTAGTAACCTATGGCTGCGAGAGCTGGACCATAAGGAAGGCTGAGCGAAGGAAGATGGATGCTTTTGAACTGTGGTGTTGGAGGAAAATTCTGAGAGTGCCTTGGACTGCAAGAAGATCAAACCAGTCCATACTCCAGGAAATAAAGCCAGACTGCTCACTTGAGGGAATGGTATTAAAGGCCAAACTGAAGTACTTTGGCCACATAATGAGAAGACAGGAGACCCTGGAGAAGATGCTGATGCTAGGGAAAGTGGGAGGCAAAAGGAAGAGGGCAAGATGGATGGATGGATATTCTGGAGGTGACAGACTTGACCTTGGGGGAGCTAGGGGTGGCGATGGCCGACAGAAAGCTCTGGCGTGGGCTGGTCCATGAAGTCACGAAGAGTCGGAAGCGACTGAACGAATAAACAACAACAAAATATTTTTAATATTACGTGTAGAATTTATATTTAAAAAGTAATAATACAGAATGGAAAAGGTGGGGTGTGTGGCATGGTGGGAGTTGTAGGACTTTTTTTCCTGCCCAAACATGCACAGGGTTATGCCTTTAGAAGTCAAGGAGAATAGTTCTAGCTTGACCTTCTTGACGTGCTCGTTTTCAAAGCACATGTTGTTGTTTTGTATTTTTTATTTGCTGGCACAGTCCATCATATAAGACTCCACCTGCAGTCACTCTTGTTTTATTGGTGCTCTATTATTTTAAAGTTATTTTAGTCATACTCTAATTTGTCTAATTTGTAATTTGTCTTATAAACTGTTTTAAGTGTCTGGCTCAGAGTAAATGGTTAAATAAAAAAACTGATGAACTAAATACTCCTTCACATAAATGCAATACCAGGCACACATAAAATGTGGTGGGGAACATATTTACTCCTCTCCTTACTCTAGAAACCACTGATCCTAGGCAAACTGAACACACACTTCATAGTACATTGAACCAGATGATTGTGAGGCGGCATTAAGCCAGGGTGATTAACCCAACAAAAGCAGGGACATATTTTTATTCTCTTTCAGCTCTTTGCAAGGCCCTGAGGTAGCAAGGAAATTTGACATACACACACATGAATTGCAAGGTGTAATTAATTGAATCAATACATCCATCTTTTTAAACTTTAATCCCAAATTAAATATCCTCCTTACCCTCATTTAATCAGTGGAACTGAAAACAAAATAAAGAAGTCAACAAACTCTAGCAGAGCAAACCAAAAGAGATTACAGGTAACTGAAGCTGTTTCACTACATACTTTAAACATAGATCTTACACAGCACAGATGGGCATTGTTGTAGTTTTTCAATATACACTTTGGCTTTGTTTTTTCCATGATATTCTATATTCCCAAACTTGGTTAAAAATAAAAACATAAAATTGATCAGGGGTCTGGAAACAAAGCCCTATGAGGAGATACTGAAAGAACTGGGCATGTTTAGCCTTGAGAAGAGCCTTGAGTGGAGACATGATAGCCCTCTTCAATTACTTAAAAGGTTGTCACACAGAGGAGGGCCAGGATCTCTTCTCGATCCTCCCAGAGTGCAGGACACGGAATAACGGGCTCAAGTTACAGGAAGCCAAATTCTGGCTGGACATCAGGAAAAACTTCCTGACTGTGAGCATTCAAGGTATAGCTGGACAGTCATCTGACAGGTATGCTTTTAGGTGGATTCCTGCACTGAGCAAGGGGTTGGACTCAATAGCTTTATAGGCCCCTTTCAACTCTACTATTCTATGATTCATTCTAAAGATGAATCATGTGGAATAAATACTTACTTGCTTTGAGTCAAGTCAATGACAATGAAATCTTTTTCCAACAGTACAACTAAAGCATAAGGTTCTTGAATTTCTAAGAATTAAACATAAATATTAATTAGGACATTAAATAAGTACTAAATTATATTGCTATCCTAAATAATCACTAAATGAAGTCTTTAAGGCAGAATCCTGAAGAGCTGGAAATAGTTTTCCAAGCTAGGAGATATGATATTTAATTACATTCTTATTTGAATAGACGTCAGTGGCAAGAAGCTTACACACTGTTATTAGAAACTAAAATAACATTCAATTTTCCTCCCTATCACATTATTAGAATGACACAGTGACTTAAACCTATCTGGAACACGGATGGTAGTTTGCATGTTATATAAATACAGCTTTAATGTACTCTAGTATATGCCATGTCACACCTTCTCACAGAGAAAGTGATATCAAATGAGTAAGAGACAACTTACACTGAACAAACTCCACCTTTTAATAGTGTGAGGATGTGCGACTCATTCTGGGAGTAGGTGATGCTACATTCCACATAATCTGGACAATTGACGTGCAATGGCCAATTCCAATGTTCCTAGAGCCCTCATGGACAATAGTTTTTGATAGCAACTATGCTGCTAAGGATCCATTTGAATCAGGCCTCTAATACACACATTCGTATCGAGTAATACTTCAATATACCGTATTTCTTCGATTCTAAGATGCACTTTTTCCCCATATAAACATCTCTAAAAATGGGGTGCGTCTTAGAATCGCAGGTGCGTTTATTATTTCTTAGAATCAAAGCTTTTTTTCTGTTGGTGGTACTGAAAATAGTGTGCGTCTTACAATCGAAGAAATACGGTAGTTGAAATGCTTTTATGAATATTAGTATTACTATAAACCCTCCGCTCCACCATAGATTCTTATGGAGAAGGCACAAAAAGATTGACTTACACATATGAGGTTCTGCAAAACCCCGGGAAGATTGGGGGGGAAACTTAAGAGACTACATTTTTCAAAACACTTTTGTCTCTCTTTTCTACTGTTTTGCTCTCTGACCACTGCATACAACTGTAACACACACTCACCGTTTGGGTATGGAGTTTCACAAAGAGTTAAAAAGTCAACTATGGGGTGATCCATCTCAAGCACTGTAATTGCTTTTCCATGCATTATCGTCAGACTTGGCCTTCGCCAAGGTTTGTCATAAGAAAGTCCACCAGAAAAAATTATAAAAGGGTCACTATATTGGAAACAATAATAAGAGCATGATCATTTTACAGTTTTTGCACTGACTTTCAGCCCAAATATTTCTGCAAGTCGGAAAAAGGAACTAAGTTTATTTTATTATTTATTTATAATTGATTATATCTTTAATCTGCCCAATAACCAGGGTTCTGTATGAAACCAGTTTGTCCATTCTAATTGATTGATTTATTGTAAATTATTTTTAGCTCATCTTTATTTATTTATTTATTGCATTTTTGTACTGCCCAATAGCCGAAGCTTTAAGGGTAGAACCCTGTAAAACACACCATATGTAAATTAGGGATCTGTTCCGCTCCGATTAGAATCGGAGAATCAGAAGCGAATTGGCCTGCTCCGCCTTGCCCAGAGGCGGAGTAGAAGCGGACCGGGGACCCGTAGAAGCACGGCGAAGAGAAGCGCCCATACGCGGAGCGCTTCTCTTTTCACGGTGCGATCCGATCGTGATTTTGAAAAATTTCGCCCATAGTATTGCATTGCAGAAAAGAATAGGGGATAATTGTGTTGTTTTTTAAGCGATCTTTCTACAACTTCTTGTGCTTAGAGAGTCGTGGCTGGCGGTCATTTTGAGCCTGCTCTCTGCGTGCTGCGGTTCGCTTGCTAGAATTTTTTGAAAAAAATCGGTTAAAAACAGTGGGAAAAGGTACCTTTTCGAAGGGCTGAGGGGCAGAGTCAACTCCCAGTCATGATCACATGATCCCAAAGTTGGAGGAGGGGATAGGCAAAACGGGTAACTTGGGATTCTGGGAACTTCTCTTTCTTAGTCTGAACGGACTTTTCCCAGTGTTTTTTAAAACAGTAGCCCCACCAAATGCACAAACACAACCTGAAATCATATACTAAGCAAATAAATAACAGATAGGAAATACAGCACTGCTACCCACCATAACTTTGGGGAACAACTGAATAGATGTGGTGCAAGGGGATGAGCTCCCCTAGGGAATGTGGACATGCCCAGTGCACTCTCCTGTCCTTGAAGGGCCATCAGAGCCCTCTAAAGGTAAACCCGTGGAGAAGCAATGCCTTTCATGAGTTGAAGTGAAAGTTTGCTTCTTAAAGACTGGTCCCTAGACAGGGACAGTCAAATTGGTGCAATTATCCCCCTCCCCCTGGGCACGTCCACTCCCCTCTTACTGGTAAAAGACAGATATAGCCTTTTTTAAAAAAATCTTCTGTTGTTTATTCAGCAATACTACTGCTTTTAATTCCACCCCTCCTTTGTTTATTTATTTATTTATTCCATTTTATATGCATTACTGGCTTTGAAACTATCCTTGGCTCACTTCCTTATGCCCCCAGAAATGTCTGCTGCCTGCTTGCCTTCCCTCCCTCCTCCCCTGCCCGCCTCGCAGGGATGGTTTGTGTGTGTCTTGCTTTGACTCAGGGGAGAAGTCCTTCCTGCGCTCACTTAGACTTTTGGAAGTTCCAAATCAATTTTTCAAGTGTGGAAGAAGATTCATATTTAGGTTTATCTCTACTCCCCAATTCATGGCATGTTGGGATTTCCTTTGAAATGGCCCCATTGAGGTGTCTGCAGCTTTAAATCCCTGAGATACTGGGGTGTACGATTTTCATAAATTCCCCAAAAATCAGGGGATGATGGGATTGGCTTGAGTCTCAGCATGCATGTGTATCCCTGGATAAGCTATCATGGTGCCGAGTTTGAGATTTCTAACATGAAAATTGACGGAGATATCAAAAGGGGTGTGAATTGGGGTGAGTTAAAAGGTTAGAGCCCCGCCAAAAATCAGGGGATGATGGGATTGGCTTGAATCTTGCCATGAATGTGGCTCTAGATGGCATCTGTGGGGGTGCCCACTTCAATTTTTTTTTATCTGTCAAAATGTCGGAGAACAGCCCATGTCTGCAAATGGGGTGTCCGATTTTCATAAATTCCCCAAAAATCAGGGGATGATGGGATTAGCTTGAGTCTTGGCATGCATGTGTATACGTCCATGAGGTGTCATGGTGCCAAACATGAGGTTTCTAACTTTAACAGAAAAAAAGTTGTATACTTTTTTGGCTTTCAATGCAAGCCTATGGGGGGGAAAGCGGAGCTCCGATCCGGATCCGGAGCTCCGCAGCGGAGCAGAGCGGACTATAGGTGGAGCGGAGCAGAGCGAAGCGGCCCAATCCGCAAATTGCGGATCTGGAAGAGAAGCGGATCGGGGGGTCCGTGCACACCCCTAATGTAAATTGTAATTAAATTTTAAACACTGACTTTGACCTTCTTGGGATTCTTGAATTGAAAAATTATAATTTCAATATCGAAATGTGAGTTAATGCAGTTGCATTATAAGTCTGATTACGGGACCTACTAAAAAGGTCACCAAATGCCCATTGATGTATTACCAGGTTAGGAAAGACAGCACCAAGTCTAAGAGGTCACCAACATGTTTAATGAGCAGTGTCAAGGAAACTATTAGAGAAAAGAGGGCTTCCTTTAGAAAATGGAAGTCTTGCCTAAGTGAGGAAAATAAAAGGGAGCACAAGCTTGCACAAAGTAAAATAAATAAAGGCAATGCAAGCAAACAATAAGAGATGCAAAAAAAGCATTTTGAAGAGCATATCACTAACAATATCAAGGCAAACAATAAAGAATTCTTTAAATCTACTGGAAGCAGAAAACTAGCTAGGGAGGGAGTTGGACCATTGGATGACAATGGAGTTAATGGAGTACTGAAGGAGGACAGGGAGATTGCAGAGAACCTGAATGAGTTCTTTGCATCAGTGTCCACTGCAGAGGATATAGGACAGATTCCTGTGCCTGAACTGATGTTTTCAGGAAGGGAGTCTGAGGAACTGAGGCAAATAGTGGTGACAAAAGATGAAGTTCTCAACCTTATTGATAAACTGAAAGTAAATAAATCATCAGCCCAGATGGGATCCATCCTAGAGTTCTCAAAGAACTCAAAATATGCAACATGTACCAAAGGACTGGAAAATGGCGAGTGTAACACAAAATCCCTCACCAAAGACTCCTGAGCAGACTTCTGAGCAGACTTCTGAGCAGACTTAGCAGACATGGAATAAAAGGAGAGGTCCTCCTATGGATCAGTAACTGGTTAAAGAACTGAAAGCAGAGAGTAGGAGTAAATAGTAAATTCTCCCAATGGAGGGAAGTAAATAGTAGGGTCCCACAGGGATTTGTGTTGGGGTCAATTCTTTTCAACTTGTTCATAAATGATCTGGAATTAGAAGTGAGCAGTGAAGTGGTCAAGTTTGCTGACGACACCAAATTAAAACAAAAACTGATTGTGAGGAGCTCTCCAGAATGAGAGAATGGGCATCCAAATGGCAATTGTGGGTCAATCCAAGCAAGCGTAAAGCAAAAAACATTAGGCAAAAAACAACAACTTCAAGTATAACCTGATGGGATCTAAGCTAGTGGTGACCAACCAAGAAGAAGACCTTGGGGATTGTGGTGAATAGCTTGATGAAAATGTCAAACCAATGTGTGCCACTGCTGTAAAAAAAGAAAGAAAAAGGCAAACTCCACGTTAGTCATAATTGGAAAAGGAATTGAGAATAAAACTGCACGCATTGTACTCTCTCTGAAAATTGCATTTGCTTACCATCGCATCTCCACCCATGTGTTTGTCCCTCATAATTTCCTCTCTTGAAAGAGGAAGTAAACAACTTGCAGATGGCCCATTCAGTGGGCTGTTTTGATCCCGCTGCTTCTCCTGCACACAGCAGGAGTTAGTAGCAACTTCCGTCTTTAAAAATAAGTCAAACTTACTGGGGTGTTTTTTTGTGGCATGAACAAGGCTAGAAGGGGCGGGAGGCATCCAGGAGGCAGACAAAGTTGTGAGAGGGACCCGTGAAAATTCGTGCGTTCCCAGTAACAAGTGTGCAATAAAACATTTGTCTGATGGAGCTCTCTGTCTTTCTCCAAAAATAGGTATGAAAAATTATCAACTTCAAGAGTATATCAAAATAATGGAAGATTTTTAAATGTTTTACTACACACAGACAGGAGAGAAGACCTACGCAAAGTGAATTCTCTTCAAGACAGCTATATGTCGGAAACAGCTCTCAATTTGGGTTCGTTCTGTTTGTTATTCTCTTCTATCAGACTGAATTGAGATTTGAAACCAAGGCCATTGCTAGACGAGGGTTTAGCCCGGGCTGAAACCTGGGCTCACCCGTGTGTGCAGATGACGCACAGGGGATCCCAGGGTCAGGCCGGGCTAAACCCTCCCTTGACCCGGGATAACCAGATCCACTTGTGGCCCGGTTTTTCCGCAGCCCCGGGCTAAGCCCGGGGCTGCAGAGAGTCTAGCAATTTCTGCGGCTTTTCCCAGCTACACAGCTTACTCGCGAGTAGCCGGGAGAAGCCGCGACCATCGGGCCGGGAGCGAGGGAATCGCGGGGGGGAGAGATGGGGCGAGTGGACGGGTGAGCAAGTGGGCGAGCAAACGGGCGGGGGCGAGTGGACGGGCGGGCAAGTGGGGGCAAGCGGACGGGCGAGCAGGCTGGCAAGCGGGGGGCGAGCGGATGGGCGGGAGTGGACTGGCAAGCGAGCAGGCGGGAGCGGACTGGCGAGCGGGGGGCATCAGACATTGTGGGGGGGAATCAGGGGGAGGGGGAGCGAGGAACCCATTAAAAAAAAAAGACTTACCTTCTCATTGGTGCGATCCTGGGCACATGGTCCTTTAATTTAAAAAAATGGCTGAAGCGACGGGGCTTTCCCTTACCCCGTCGCATGCTACGTCTAGCTAGGGGCGACTGCCTGTGCTAGCTGCAGCGCGGCCTCGCCCCTACTCCCCTCCGGATTACCTGGTAGGTCTAGCAAGGCCTCAAGTCTCCCTGGTTAAAGTGTATCATTCTTCCCACTACATCACAATAGCTTAGCTGTGTGTTCAAATAGTCTGTGTGGGCTCCATCACACCTATTTTCCCCCCTGGTTTGCCTCTGCGTTTTTTACCTCCGTTTGGTTTGGCGTGGCACTGTGAAACCTTCCTTTCACTTGCTTGCTCTTCCACTCCACTCCACCCCACCCCTTCTCCTTCCCCCTCTTGTACATTGGTTGTGGTACTCTGATGGGTGTGGACTCCTTCGCTCTGGCTTTTTTGTCTATACTGAAGCTAAGAGCTAAAACCCAGCAATTGATTGAAAGGAATTCCCTGTAGGGCATTTGCAAAATATACGCTCTCGTTCAGGCTGTGGTGGTGGTGACCCCCTGCATTGTAACAATGCCTCCCCCCAGTACAAAACTCTGCACTGCAATCCTTTCTCTCTGGCTAAGCTGCCCGAGTGCTGCAAAAGCTGACTTCTTTCTGCACTGCAAAACCTAAGTCCTTAGTGCTAACATGTACAAACATCCCCATGACTGGAGGAGAACTGCCCTGCCCTCCCCTTTCATCACCAAGCTCTCCCTTCACAGCACACACTCCCGACAAAGGAAAATGCGAGAAGACATCACTACACAAAAGCTTCAGGGTACATTAAATGCACTTGGGGAAAATAATCCACAATTTCCCCTTTCTAGGAGCTCTATGTGCTTCTTTGAAACGCTTAAAAAACAAAACGTTTTCCTGCTATTTTTTCCCCTGTGGAAATTTAATGAATTTGACTTATTTGTTAAAATCATAGACTTTCTAAATGTATGGTGAAAAACAAAACCATTTAAAATTTGTTTTAAACGTTAGCTGTTTTTATGTTTTTAAATTTCGTATATTGATTTTTTAATGTTTAGTCTTTTTATCTAATCTTTTTAATTTTTGTAAACCACCCAGAGAGCTTCAGCTATGGTGCAGTATATAAATGTAAATAAATAAATAAACAAACCATCATACCAGCATGAATGCATTGATTTAAGCAAAAACAAGCTGCTGTAGAGTGATCATTGCCATCTCCTTAATATGATAAAGAAACCTACCTACCTGTTTTTACAAGTCTTGTACTCTACTTTAAGAATTGGTTTACAAGATTCAATTTTTTTCCCATCCCGTTGAATTCTACCTGTAAGAAAATAATTTAAAAAATTGTTTGAAAATGCAAACTTATTTCCCCTTAAGATCAATGGATTTGCATAATAATTCTACTATTTAATTCAGTTATTTCCCCGAAGAATCAGAGCTGAAACTGACAATAATGTACTGTGCAATTAAAAATATTTCATGTAGTGGCTCAATCACTTAGATAACTAGTTTATCTGTAGATTCCAACCCTTCATGAGCCAATAGTTACCATCCTCCTTTAGGCCCTGGGAAATCCAGGGAAGAGATTATCATTGTAGTTCTTTTCTCACCATGTGGATGGAGCTGACAGACAACCATCTCTCCATGCAATTGCAACCATTTCAAGGGACACTGTTAGAACCAACATGGATGTAATTTCTATGCTTTTTACAAAATCAAGCACTGTGAGGCATGCTGCAATTCCCCCAGGCAGAGTGGATAGTTTAACCCTGGGATCTCCACCAGGCTCCCTGCCCCTCCTGATCTTTATTTTATTTCTCAAGATTTTTGTTAATTAATTGTCTTTCACTGGGACACCAGCATACTGCAAAGCAATGTGCTGCCTTCCAACACCATCCTATTTGTGTTCAAAGGAGTGGTTTTATATTTTGGAGTGCAGAGACCACCGCTATCTTGTATTTAGGTTCTTGGACAACTTATGTTTCTTCTAGTCTCACCAGTTTGCCTTCTGGGAAGGAGAAGGTTACTTATCTGTAACAGCAGTTCTTCACATGATCATCTGTGCATTCACAGATATGGGCTCTGCGCCTAAGCAGAACCAAGTTGGGAACCTTCAAATGAGGAATTTTTGGCAGGACCCCTACCCCACTGAGTGGGTGGTGACCAACCAGCTCCAAGCTCTTTTGCATGAGACTGGTTATTGTTGGCCCGCCTAGCACCAACGATATAATCTTTCCAGGAACAGGTTAAGACTATCCTCTACTCCCAAGCATTTATATATGACAGATGTCTGAACAGGTCTACCATTTTATTGAAACTATATTTTGCTGTTTAAATTTTGTATATTTAAATCTTTATGCTGCATTTTAACCTGTGAATTGTTGTGAACTGCCCAGAGAGCTTTGTCTATTGGACAGTATAGAAATGTAATAAATACAATAATAATAATAATAATAATAATAATAATAATAATAATAATAATAATAATAATAATAATATGCTCCGGGCAGCTTCCTGCCTATTCCCTCAGTTCCTGGAGACTGCCAAACATAGCCTTGGAACCAAAGGAAAACTCAGTACTAAGTACACTCTAAAGTAAGGTTGGTGTATGGATATGTGAGTGTGTGAATACACGGATGTCCATTTATGGGAATTTGAGTAATTCTGACTGAGGTTGTCCAAAAAGTGGTTGTTCACCCTCACTATGTGAACAGCTATTAGACTGACATAGTGAGGGATGCACCAGTGATAGATCCAGAGTGTGAGATCAAGCAGGGAAAGGGATCTTGTTTCACCTTGCTTGTTCAGATAATAACCAGTAGTGGTGTTGCTGGATACTATCTGAACCAAGTGTTCTTGTATCACAAGGCCTTCAGAACAGCTAAATACTCTAGCTGACTGATATGATGCTTGGATTGAGTCTTGGACCAGTTCTTAGAATCATAGAATAGCAGAGTTGGAAGGGGCCTACAAGGCCATCGAGTCCAACCCCCTGCTCAATGCAGGAATCCACCCTAAAGCATCCCTGACAGATGCTTGTCCAGCTGCCTCTTGAATGCCTCTAGTGTGGGAGAGCCCACAACCTCCCCAGGCAACTGATTCCATTGTTGTACTGCTCTAATAATCAGAAAGTTTTTCCTGATGTCCAGCTGGAATCTGGCTTCCTTTAACTTGAGCCTGTTATTCCGTGTCCTGCACTCTGGGAGGATCGAGAAGAGATCCTGGCCCTCCTCTGTGTGACAACCTTTTAAGTATTTGAAGAGTGCTATCATGTCTCCCCTCAATCTTCTCTTCTCCAGGCTAAACATGCCCAGTTCTTTCAGTCTCTCTTCATAGGGCTTTGTTTCCAGACCCCTGATCATCCTGGTTGCCCTCCTCTGAACCAGGATGATCAGGGGACATCCTGGTTGCAAATCCTGGTTACACATCCTCAGAGTTCCACAGTGTGTACCCCAACCTAAAGCTGGTATGCTTCTGCACTGATGTCAAAATAGAGGAAATGTCAATGGCTGGCATTGATTGAGATGTAGAAATAGGCATCTTTTAGGAACTAGTGATGTCGACCTATCTCCCTCCCAAAGTAGAGGATAAAAGCAAGCATGACCATCCAAAAGTGCTTTGCATGATGTATGAATTTACCTCTGTGAGGTACAGAATCAGTCAAAGACCTCCATCCCATTTCAGGACAGTGAAATAATGAGAGTAGAACCCGTCATGAACCTTTGTGGTGATTCCAACACCCCCTGCCAGTATGAGACAATAAAGACTTCTGCTATGAAATCTACAAAGCTTTATTCAACAAACACACATCTCTTCTCACCTGAAGGGTGTGTGAATGCTAGGAGCTATGTTCTAAGCTTAATTTGACTAACAAATCTAGGCAGTTGCATTCAACTCAAGCAGGACTGTTCCCAGGATTCCAACAGACACTTTTAGTCAGCGAGGGTCTTTCTCGAGAAGTCTCTTGCGAACTGCTACCCTAAGAGACTGCCTCACACTTCCTCTCAACTCCACCCTCTTGACTCTGTGGTGGAATCTGGGATCTGTCAACTCTGATGTCTTCTACCCCTCAGACAGAGGCGGAGTTCCCAAGAAGGAGGATGGTCTCTGGGCCATCTGCATTCTCACAGATAAACTGCTGGGAATATTCATCCTTGACTCCTGGGGGGATTCCACACGTCGTACTGAGGGCGCTTCCATGCGCCCCCAGTGCGACCCCAAAGCGATTGTGTAGCTTGCCTGGAGAAGAGACGAGGAAGAGGCGTCCTTGCCGCTGCCGCCACCCACCTACCTCCTCGCTGGCCGGGTCGGAGAGCTCGGCGGAAGAAGGTGGGGCAAGCTACACGATCGCTTTGGAGGCGCACTGGGGGCGCATGGAAGCGCCCTCAGTACGACGTGTAGAACACCCCTGAAGAGTTTTGGAGATTCTCCACTCCTGCTTCCTGTGTTGGCTGGTAAATTTCTGGTCCTCCCCCTCCTCCTTCTTCAGATTCTGAGTCTGATTGACCCCCACAAGCCCTTCATCCATACTAAGGAGAACGGGCCTGATCCTGACAACCTTTAGCTTTGAAATGACCTTTATTACCCCTTTTAACAGAAGGCTGTTCACTTCTGCCCATAGCATGGCTGAGGGTGCTATAGTCCTGATAGCGCTCATTGGAGCAAGGTTGTCAAACTTGATTCTGTAACTCGACTGGATAATGAAGAAAACCCATAAATCTGATGTTATCTGTTTCCAAGCCTGGAAATAGTGCAAAAGATGATAGCCAAAGGTGAGGTGACAGACAAAGGGATCAAGTGGAAAACTGAGGGAGTCAAAAGGTGACATTTCTTTTTGTCATCTTGCGTCCTTTGGGTGTTCCTGAATTGTTTCACTTGTGCTAGTGATTGGCATAAAATTTATTTATTTATTGCATTTCTATACGCCCAATAGCCGAATCTCTCTGGGCAGTTCTGCTGGCAAACAGGATGTCGTGGCTGATACAATATGAAACGGGATACTTGGCTCAGCAATAGTACAAACGAGAAGGATCTTGGAATTGCTGTAGACTGCAAGCTGAATATGAGCCAACAGTGCGATATGGCTGCAAGAAAGGCAAATGCTATTTTGGCCTGCATTAATAGAACTATAGCTTCCAAATCACATGAGGTACTGGTTCCTCTCTATTCGGCCCTGGTTAGGCCTCATCTAGAGTATTACGTCCAGTTCTGGGCTCCACAATTCAAGAAGGACGCAGACAAGCTGGAGCGTGTTCAGAAGAGGGCAACCAGGATGATCAGGGGTCCGGAAACAAAGCCCTATGAAGAGAGATTGAAAGAACTGGGCATGTTTAGCCTGGAGAAGAGAAGATTGAGGGGACACATGATAGCACTCTTCAAATACTTAAAAGGTTGTCACACAGAGGAGGGCCAGGATTTCTTCTCGATCCTCCCAGAGTGCAGGACACGGAATAACGGGCTCAAGTTAAAGGAAGCCAGATTCCAGCTGGACATCAGGAAAACCTTCCTAACTGTTAGAGCAGTACAACAATGGAATCAGTTGCCTGGGGAGGTTGTGGTCTCTCCCACACTAGAGGCATTCAAGAGGCAGCTGGACAAGCATCTGTCAGGGATGCTTTAGGGTGGATTCCTGCATTGAGCAGGGGGTTGGACTCAATGGCCTTGTAGGCCCCTTCCAACTCTGCTATTCTATGATTCTAGGACAATATACATTCATCTCACAGTGTTTCTGGCCTTCTGTACAGCTTCTGCACCTTCACAAGAACAGATGTTGAGAGAATACCTATTCCCTTTTGTTCATCCAACTCTTGTATGTTGTTAGGCATTGATAACTCCAAATTCCTCCATATACTTGAGCATCCTGAATCTCTTTAGTTTAATGAAGCTGAATCCATACTGCAAGCTAAAGCTGCTCAAAAAACATTTAATGATCCAGCAGGTGGTTCCAAGCGCCTGATATGATCTGGGTAGCATTGTTGCAAAAATCCACCTGGGCCTGTGAGGGCAGCGGATGCACTTGGGTGCAGAGCCGCCCTGACCTCTGGGTTGCACCCTTTGTTTGCCCCTTTCCCCCACTGTGTTAATGGCCTTGGGGAAGTCACATGTTGCTCCGTCCTCCCAATGCCAGGGACCCTTGTGTTAAGAGGGCCTTTAAGGCCCCGATTGTCACGGGGGAGGGGATAGCAAAGGGAGCTTTCTGGGACCTCCAGAGGTCACGCAATTCAGGAGGCCCCAGAAAGCCCACTTTGTAGAGGGCTCAGGAAGCTTGCGCATGCGCACCCTCCTAAGCACTCAGCAAGCGCTTGCGTGGCCTGGCTCGTTGGAGCAGGGGCGTTTGAGTGGGGCTTAGTGAGCCCTTGCTGAGCTCGCCAAAGCCTAGATCTGGGATTACTCATTACAATTTTGCTTCACTGAAGAAACAAAAAATCAAAGCTGGAAGAACTGCTAGATATTGAGGAAAACTCTGCAAAATATAAAACTTTTTTTTTAAAAAAGGAAACTTTTTGTATGTACAGAACAATGCCAGGACTAGCAAAATCATTAGTCTTAGATTACCTATTGATTTAAAATACAAAATAAAACCCAGAAATTGGGGGGAAATGTTTTATAAACACAGGGAAAATACTGTTCAGTACAGTATTCATGGAGGATAAAGCTATCAATGGCCACTAGACCTGGTGGTTATGTGCTACCTCTAGTATCAGAAGCAGTGTGTCTATGTACATCAGTGGCTGGAGAACGTGGGCGGAGGGTGCTGTGTATTTCCACAGGCAGCTGGCTGGCCACTGTGTGAACAGAACACTGGATCATGGTCTGATTCCGCACAGTTCTTCTTATGTTCTTCTTAACCATTACTTTTGCATCACAATCTACCATGTATCTGGAGGTGTTTGTTTGTTGCCTCACCTTGGAAAACCTTAGCAAGTTCACGCTTGAGCTCAGGGAGGTGGTCCAAAAGAGATCCCTAAGAAAAAAAGCTAGTATCTGGCCATTGTGGCATGACAGCTGCTGGGGTGGCAAAAGAATAGATAAAATACCCATCGAGTTTGCCTTCCTTGTCCACAGGAGATTAAATGGACCTTTTCCAATTTCCCCTGCAACACCTCAACAATAACAAAAGTGGTGATAGGACAGCTGAACAAAAGCGCTGCACCCATCTCTAGAACTTTGTCAACTCAAGAGGCTTTGACATGGGCAGAACAGAAGATGGAGGCTCCCAAGACTGCATTAAAGTGGAAAACACGGGAATCACTATCAGAGAAGATTTTAAAAGTTCATTTATTATTTATTTACAAAATTTCCATACCGCTCCGTATCTAAAATAGATTCCAGAGTGGTGCACACAGGAATGAAACAGAAAAAAGAAATATCATGATGATGATATTTATTCATATTCTGCCTTTTCCCCAGTACTGGGGACTCAATATTAAAACATGTTAAAGCCTACAAATATAAATTTACAAAACTTAAAAGAGAATTAAGCCCACAGTAAAATTAAAAGCATTTTTTTTAAAAAAAAGAGTTAACAATTTTTTAAAAATCCGATACATTAACACAGGTCAAGAGTATTTCCAAAAGCCTGCCAGATTCCAGAACAAAACAGGGAGCCAGTCTAGTCTTCCTGGGAAGGGAGTTCCAGAGCCTTGGAACAGCCACTGAGAAGGCCCTCTCCCGTGTATGCATCAGGCGTGCCTGTGATGTTGGTGGGACTGAAAGGCCTCCCCAGAAGATCTCAGAGCATGGGCAGGCTTAGATGGGAGAATATGGTCTTTCAGACAACCTAGACCCGAGCCATATAGGTAAGGTGACCACATGAAAAGGAGGGCAGGGCTCCTGTATCTTTAACAGTTGTATTGAAAAGGAAATTTCAGCAGGTGTCATTTGTATATATGGAGATCCTGGTGAAATTTCCTCTTCATCACAACAGTGAAAGCTGCAGGAGCTATACTATAGAGACCAGATTTAAAAGAGGGCAGCTTTAACTGGTGTGATGAAGACAAAATTTCACCAGGTTCCCCATATATACAAATGACACCTGCTGAAATTCCCTTCTCTATACAACTGTTAAAGATACAGGAGCCCTGTCCTCCTTTTCATATGGTCACCCTAATATAGGGCTTTATAAGTCATAACCAGCACTTTGAATTGTGCCTGGAAACATACTGGAAGCCAGTGAAGCTGTTGTAACTGGGGAGTTGTATGCTCCTGTAACCAGCCCCAGTCAACAATCTGGCTGAAGCTTTTTGAACCAGCTGAAGTTCCCAAACACTCTTCAAAGGTAGCACGTTACAGTAATCCAATTTACTGTAACTAAGGCATGTGTCACCATGGCCAGGTCTGACATCTCTAGGAACAGGTGCAGCCGGCACACTAGCTTTAACTGTGCAAATGCACTCCTGGCCACTGCCGAGACCTGGGCATCCAGGCTCAGGGCTGAATCTAAGAGTACACCCAAGTTGTGAATCTGTGTCTTCAAGGGGAGTGCAATTCAGCACAAACTGAATCCCTATTCCCTGATTTGCCTTTCGACTGACCAGGAGCAACTCTGATTTGTCTGTGTTAAACTTCAATTTGTTTGCCCACATCCTGTCCATTACTGCAAACAGACACTTATTTAGCACCAAAACAGCTTCCTTGGAATTGGGTGGAAAGGAGTAGAGCTGCGTGTCATCAGTGTACTGGTGATACCGAACTCCAAACTCTGAACAACCTCTCTCAACATTTTCATGTATATGTTAAATAGCATGGGGGACGAAATGGAACCCTGAGGCACTTCACAGGCCAATGGCCATGAAGTTGAGCCAAAGTCCCACAGTACCACCTTCTGGGTTCGCCCCTCTAGGAAGGAATGGAGCCACTGTAAAACAGTGACTCCAAGTCCCATCCCAGCAAGGTTGATGGTATTGATTAAAAACAGCAAATTAAAATAGTTTAATTTAAAACAAAAAACCAATAAAAACAGTGGCTGGTCAGTTGACAAAGACTTCCTGGAATAGAGTTGTTTTCAAGAGTTGCCAGAAGCAGCCTAGTGTTGGCACCTGCCTGACCTCCAGGGGCATGGAGTCCCAAAGAGAAGGGGCCACCACACTAAAGGCTCTTCTTTTAGTGGACTTCAATCAGGCTAAAGGCCCATGTGGAACCACTAGGAGCATGCCCTCCAAAGATCCATGTGGAACCACCAGGAGCATGCCCTCCAAGTCACTGGTGCCTTGTTAAGGGAGAAGGCGCTCTCTCACGTATCCTGGTCCCAACTTTGTACGCTAGTACCAAACCTTAAACTTAGGCTGGTAGCCAATAGGCAGCCAGTGCATTTCCCCCAGCAAAGGAGTTACATGCTGAAAAGAGGCAGCTCCTGATAAAAGCTGAGTTGCTGCATTCTGCACTAGTTCCAGCTTCCAGAGCAGCCCTAAAGGAAGCCCCACATAAAGTGCAATGCAGTAATCCAGTCTTGAAGTTACTAAAGCCTGTACCACTGTGGCCAAGCTATCCCTGTCCAGAAGAGGCCATAGCTGGCGAGCCAGCCGAAGCTGGTAAAAGGCACTCCAGGCCATCATGACCACTTTGGCCTCCAGCAACACTGATTGATCGAGGAGTACTCCCAAACTACAAACCTGATTATTTCAAATGGAGGGAAACCCCATCCACAATGGTAATGAGCCTATCTCTTGGACTCAGGAACCACACCCACAGGGCTTCCATCTTGCCAGGATTTAGATTCAGTTTCTTGACCCTCTTCCAGCTGATTCAGATGTCCCAGGGAGATAGAGCTGCGTTTCAACAGCTTACTGATGGAATTTTGCTCCAAATCCCCTAATGACCACCCCCAGAGGCTTCATATAGATGTTAAACAACATTGGGGACAAGATGATGCCCTGCGTTATCCCATAGCTTAATTGCAGAGGGGCCGAGAAATTATCACCCAATGTTACTCTCTGAAATCAACCCTGCAGGTAGGACTGTAACGACTGTAACACAGTGCCTCAAACGCTCATCCCACAGAGTTGATCCAGGAGGATACCATGGTTGATGTTGTCAAAAGCCAACGAGAGATCAAACAGAATTAACAGGGTTGTACTCCCCCCACATCCCTCTCTTGATAAACGTCACCCATTAGGGCGACCAAGGCTGATTTAGTCCTGTAACCAGGTCAAAACCCAGACTGAAATGGGTTTAGATACAACTTTAAATAATAAACAAATATTTTGTTACATAGACACCATAGTAAATGTGACAAAAATACATCTTGAATGCACTCTTATACATTCTTTTCTATCTTGCTTTATTTCCCTTATATTAGTTCTAGTTAATACATTTACTGTCTCAATCCAGTAAGTCCCTCCGTAAATTAACATGAATTACCAGTGGGTGAGTGCTTTCCTTATTTCATTAGCAAATTCCATAAATGGATAACATTCTTTATAAAATCTGTCAGTCTGTAAGTATCCTAGCTGTAGTTAGATCTGATTTGTTTGTTTCTACATCAAAGCAAAGTTCCACAACTTGAGCTTTCAGGTCACAATTTTTGGATCCTTGAACGTCTTCCAATTAGCTGTTATTTCTAGTTTTTCTGCGTCTGAAGAAACTACAACAGTCCCTTGTATTTTAATTATTTCTTGTTCAGTAACATATTAACACTGCCTTCAAAAGTCTTGGGTTCATGGGCAATCCAATAACACATGCAAATAAATCCCCTTATTGTTTTTACAATCTCCAACAAAATGGGCTTAGAGTATGATGCAGTGATGTATCACACCCTAAGGAGGATGGAGTAGTAAATCATCTATACCTTGTATTTAAAATATTTTCCCTTAACAGTGTCTAGGGGCATAAGGATACTTCAGAGAAAGGAATCCACACTTATCCCCCCTTCTCTTCACAATTGACATGGAAACAAGTGCACTGGCTGCATCACAGAGGGGGGGTAAAGAGTAGGGCTGTGCACCCACCCCCGATCCGCCTTGGAGGCTGATCCGGAGCCCCCGAAGCAGCCCTGATCAGCCTCGGGGGTTGCCCGAACCACCTTGGCGCTGAAGCCGAGGCAAGATTTGGGCCCTCCGAAGTGACTTGAACTTTTCCCGGCTGCGCAGCCGACACCCAGAAAAGTCTCCCTTTCTCCACTAACCTGGTGCCTCTGCCATCTGCTGCCATCGCTGCCATCCTTGCAAGGGCGGTGGTGGCAGCAGACGGTGGCGGCAAGTAAGCCCCCCCCCTCCTTACCTGCTGCCGCAGCCGCCCACCACCATCACCATCCTTGCATCCGGCAGCTTCCACTTCCCCTGACACATAAGCCCGGAAGTGGGTTGCACAGCCTACTTCTGGGCTTATGCGTCGGGGGCAGTGGAAGCCGCCAGACGCAACAGCCGCAGATGGCAGCAGCAGGTAAGCCTTCCTGCCTCCGCTGCAGCAGACGCAGCAGGTAAGGGACCCATCGAGGGCCGGCTCCGAAGCGGCCCAAAGCTTCGGAGCCAATTGGCTTTGGGTTGCCTCGTCCTTTGCCCAAACCGCCTCGGATCTGTGATTCAGAGGTCTGAATCACTCCAATCCACTTCAGATTTGGGGTTCGGATCTGAGGCGTTGCACAGCCCTAGTAAAGAGGGCATTCCGGTGGGCAGGAAGGGGACGAGAATGGAGACACTGGATGACAAGCTATCCCGAGGCCTCTGCAGCCTCCTTTTCTCTCTATCCAAAGCACCCCATCTAGATGTGCAAAAAAAGCCCATCTACCAAAAATGTAGAGCAGAAGGACAAGGAGGAGACGACAGCCTCCGCTGCTTTTCCCATTCTTTAGTGGATGCTTGTACGCTTCCAAGTTTGGAGACTTATGAGCATCAAGGGAGTAAACAATAAGGCTGTGCCCTCAACCATTGTTCTATGCTAATTGTATCATCAGATCTTTTTCACAGGTTAATTTTGCTCCCTCTCCTAAATCATTCCCTATATCATTCAATAGCTTGTATATAGTAGATGCCAGGCTCTTAATTTCTGAGGCCGATGTTATTACTATTTTCTCAAAACTATTCAAAGCTTGCATAATCTGGACTTTTACTTTGGGGTTATTGGTAAAGTGTATCACTTAGTGTACATTAAACCATTTTTCTTCCATCCGTGTTAATTGTACTCAAAGCTGTGGACCTGATTTTGGTTGCAATTTCCTTATATAGGTCTCTAAGCCTATATAAGCCATTTTCCTCCCATACTTTGAACTGTTTACATGATTTGTCACAACAAGTAACAGAGGAAGACAATCAAAGGGGATGGGGTAGGCATCTAAGGGCGAGTCTACACCTAGGGAGGGGATGGGGAGGATTTCGTGATATGGGGATGGCGAGAGCCTCCCCCTCAGTCCACCTGCGGCACGTGACGTCCTGGGAGGAAGAGGATGTTGCGGCCGCCATTTTGTTCTCCCCCTTGAAAATGAGTGCATGAGCACTCCAGCGATACAGGTAGGGTGTTGTTGTTGTTTTTAAAAAAGATCCTGCTCCACCCCCAATGGAGCTCCATGCCCCATGCCCGGTTCCTGGTCCTTCGCGTTTACTCATGAGGAGCCGGGACAAAACTGGGACGACTGCCCACACATCCTTGGGATGATCCCAAGACCGTGGGAAAAGTCAGGATTAAAGCCATCCCAATAATCCTGCAGAAAGGGAGGGATCATCCTCCCTGCCCACAGGATCCCATGTGCATCATGTGGCGATCCCCAGGATAAGCCCTCACCTAGACATGCCCAAAGTCTTTCTCCATCTTTTCTATATTTGAAGCATATTATAAAGGAACATATTATGTTTTCTCTTTCAAATAATGAATTTGAGATCTTGTCCTGAGATCTTGTCCTTCTATTATTTCCCATTTTTCCACTGGTGATCCATGATTTTATCCATTATTATTTAATTAGTGTAACCATTGCTTGATTTGGAATGGATCGTAATATCTCAGTAGAGCATGAACCTCCAACCCCCGTTTTTCACTTTCTTCCTACACTAGTGCAAAGCTCATGTCGCCACAGGTGCTAGAAGTCTGAGAATGATTGGATGAAAATATGTCTGGCTGTTTCCCTTGTGGTTGGAACACTTTCAAGGGGTATTTCCTGTTTTCCCTCTCTCAACTTTCCAATTATCTCCTGCATCAGCTTTCCTTCAATGAGCACCCCAATTATACAAACTCTACCCACTACATTAAAGCAAGCCTCCCCACTATAGTGAATGGGGTGTTCCATCCGACCGACCTCCCTCTCATTCACTCCCACAATTTAGTCTTCCTCCTTCTGATGAAAAACTCTTCCTATTCCATGAAAGTATAGACAGCCAGACCCTTCTCTGTTGCAGGGAAAGAGAGTATTCCAAGCCTCCACCCAAGAAACCCCACCCTCACCTTCACCTGGGCCTGAAAAACAAATGGTAAGACAGGACGGAGGGGGGAGGAAAAAAACCACTGCCTTTCTCTCACTTGCCCTGAGCCAGAGCCATGCAATATGGCTCTGGTCTTGTGCCCTGCCCACTCTTGCCACGTCACCCCACTCTCTCACACCCGCAGACACTCAACATACACACAAACCCCACCCAGGCACAGGACATCACAGAAGGAGCAGCAGCCCCTCCCTCTTCGTTCTCTGATTTGTCCCATTCAAAACAATACAATCCGAGGTAGGGGAGTGTGGTTGTTGCCCCTAGCAACCACCCTGAGGCCTAGCAGTGCCCCATAAAGCCTGCCTGCGAAGCCTCATGAATAAAAACAAACCCAAACAGAAACAGAAAAAAGGAAAGTGGGAGGATGCAGGTAATGGGGATTGTTTGGTGTGTTCTTTCTAAAAAGATATTTGGAATTTCTTTAAGTTTCAATTTGAAAGCACATGATGCTTGGTGTGGAGGGGGGGCATCTGTACAACAGTGCTTTTGCTAGCTGATTCCCCCAAAACCCTGAGCATCGCTGCTGCGAAGCGGAATCAATGGGCTTCAAATACTGAAGGACTGGAAAAATGCCAAAAAAAAAAAAAAAATCTTGGCAACTCTGCGCAACTTTGATTTTATTTAATTTCTGCATTATATACTATAAGTGCCCTTACTTTCATTCCCTGGAGATTAATATCATGATGGTGGCCATTCCTAGGCTTGTCAAGCCCACCCTCTGCCCTCCACCCTGGACTCCCATGCTTACCCCTAGCTATGCCCACTTTCTTAACCTGAACTGAAGCAACCACTGATAGGAGAAACAAGTGTGGGGATCTCAAGCAATGAAAAAAGTTGTGGTAAAATGACACTTCGAAAAAGCACAGTTTTCTGGGGGAAGACCGACGTGGCTGCAAGTTGGCAACTGTGTCATATAAACAATGGGGTCACAACTGCACAGCCGCGATAGACCGTAGTAATAGGAGGCTGTTTGGCATGGAGCAAATAAATATACTGTTTTGCTATTAAACGTTGAACTTTTCCGAACTTTCAAAATTTTCTGCACATCTATTTAGCTCAAGCTTCAGTTTTTTAAAAAGCGCAAAATCAGTCTGGTAGATTGTTAGTAATAAGTGTTACACTAAAGTATGCTTATATAGAATACTTTTTAAAAAAACTGAATCTGGAGTTTTATCACTGAAAATACATTTTATAAATAATGTTTGTCAATTGTTTAGTATACTTATGGGTACATGAATTAGTACAGTTTGGAATAAAAATAATAATGTAGTAATTTCTTCTTAACTGCTGTTTTTTTTCACCAGCCATTTAGTTTCAATTTTTTGTTTTATATCTCTAATAACTGGTTTATAATCTGTGTCTAATTATTTTTGACAAAACTGTTGGGATAATAATCCCTAAATATTTAAACTTTTTGGTACAGGTGGGTATACCTGAGAGTTTTTCCAGTCTTATACATCCATATTTATACATAGATTTTTTAATAGTTGATTTGCATCCCTACATCTATAGCCTTCTTAATTACATCCATAGCCTTCTTCAAGCTATGATGGGGTTTCAATATTAGATAATCTACAAATAACAGTAGATTGGTGGTATATTCTGAATTGATGGATATACCTGCTATACCCGGTGAAGTGTGTTACAGTTTGGAAAGAGGTTCTATTGTGAAAGCAAAAGAAGTGGAGATAATGGGTTTAGTCCCCCTATTAATCTGAATAGGCTATGGATCCAGACTATTTGTCCTGAGTATTGGCTGGTTTGGGCAATACAATTGGAATAGGCAGTTAGAAAATTTGTCATTCATTGCCATCTGTTTACTTAATTCCCTGCCACTTCATCCAGAGATGAAATCAATGGCACCACTTAAGAATAGGACATCAAGTCTGTCTGGAAATCCTCCAGAGCTGACTGCAGAGAAATCCCTTCCGGTTATTGGAAAGACTGTAGAGCACTTTGCCTTGATGGGTTTCCCATACTTGAATCAACAGGGTATGATGAGGTGGTCTGAGTGGAAACACTAGTGCATGGCATGCTGGATAGGTATAGTGAATCATGAGAAGCTGTGCTTGACACTTCCATTGGTGGCATTGTGGAAGTAGCCCTTAGTATCATGGAAACAACTGATGAAAGTTGTTGGTTCTGGTGGCACCTGAGACACTTCCCAATGGAGTGTGTCGGCTAGAGTAAGCATCTCCAGCAGCCTCTCCATATCTTCAGAGATGCTTATTGCTACAATATTGGCATTGTTGAGATCCCCCAAAGAAGGTGATATCCAATCCCAATTGTAATATGGCAAGCACAATTAATACCAAAGTGTTTGACAGCACCTGGAGCCCTAGCTTCCTTGATTGGAATAAAAGTAGCCTTCATGCAGCAGGATGTGCATGAAGGCGATGCATGAAGCAGAAAAAGAAGGCAATCAAGTATGCCTACCGTTCATTCTCTTCCTTAGTGGCAGGTAAGCAGGTTTATGACCCCCCTGGAAAAAGTGAAGCAGAAGTTGAGGGGGCAGGATTGCAGTTTGAGATTGATAAAGAAATGGTCAAAGAACACCTAATTTCCTTGAATGAGTTCGAATCTCCAGGGCCCGATGAACTGCATCCTAGAGTAATGAAGGAGCTAGCGGAAGAACTCTCAGAACCACTGTCTATTATCTTTGCAAAATCATGGAAGACGGGTGAGGTGCCGGATGACTGGAGGAGGGCTAACGTTGTCCCTATCTTCAAAAAGGGCAAAAAGGAGGAACCTGGGAACTACAGACCAGTCAGTCTGACATCCATCCCTGGGAAAATTTTGGAGCAGATCATAAAGAAGTCAATCTGTAAGCACCTTGAAATCAATGCAGTAATTACTAGAAGCCAGCATGGATTTGTCAGGAACAAATCCTGTCAGACTAATTTGATCCAATTTTTTGATCGGGTAACCTCCCTTGTGGAATGTGGGAATGCTGTGGACGTCATATATCTTGACTTCAGCAAAGCTTTTGACGAAGTACCACATGACATTCTGATTAACAAAAAAGCTAATAGTGAGCTAGACGGAACAACTATTAGGTGGATTCACAGTTGGCTACAGAATTGGACTCAAAGAGTACTTATCAATGGAACCTTCTCAAACTGGGGAGAGGCAACGAGTGGGGTATTGCAGGGCTCAGCCCTGGGCCCAGTGCTCTTCAACATTTTTATTAATAATTTGGACGAGGAGGTGCAGGGAACGCTGATCAAATTTGCAGATGACACAAATCTGGGTGAGATAGCTAATACCCTGGAAGACAGAAACAAACTTCTTGATAGGCTGGAGTGCTGGGCTGAAAACAACAGGATGAAATTTAATAGGGATAAATGCCAAGTTCTACATTTAGGAAATAGAAACCAAATGCACAGTTACAAGATGGGGGATACTTGGCTCAGCAATACTACAAACGAGAAGGATCTTGGAATTGTTGTAGATTCAAGCTGAATATGAGCCAACAGTGCAATATGGCTGCAAGAAAGGCAAATGCTATTTTGAGCTGCATTAATAGAAGTATAGCTTCCAAATCACGTGAGGTACTGGTTCCTCTCTATTCGGCCCTGGTTAGGCCTCATCTAGAGTATTGCGTCCAGTTCTGGGCTCCACAATTCAAGAAGGACGCAGACAAGCTGGAGCGTGTTCAGAGGAGAGCAACCAGGATGATCAGGGGTCTGGAAACAAAGCCCTAAGAAGTGAGACTGAAAGAACTGGGCAAAGAACTGGAGAAGAGAAGATTGAGGGGAGACATGATAGCACTCTTCAAATACTTAAAAGGTTGTCACACAGAGGAGGGCCAGGATCTCTTCTCGATCATTCCAGAGTGCAGGACACGGAATAATGGGCTCAGGTTACAGGAAGTCAGATTCCAGCTGGACATCAGGAAAAACGTCCTGACTGTTAGAGCAGTACGACAATGGAACCAGTTACCTAGGGAGGTTGTGAGCTCTCCCACACTAGAGGTATTCAAGAAGCAGCTGGACAACCATCTGTCAGGGATGCTGTAGGGTGGATTCCTGCACTAAGCATATTTCCCAGGTATACAAGCTAAGAATTCCCTTAATGGTTTCTGTCTACCAGAGTACAGAGGAAATCTCCCAATTTCACAACTCTTACTTCCATCTTCCTTGGTTGGGGAAGTATTGATGGCCAAGCTCCCTCTGCCTACATGCTAGGTTGCCATGCCTCGGGTGAATTCTTTTATTCAGGGAAATCTCATGGTGAAAAGCTTCATGGTTACACATACAAAAACACTTAAAGCTGATTGATGGTCAGAAAGCTCTATGTTTCAAGATTACGTACAGTTAAAATGCTTTAACTGCCTGGTTTCCTGGTTGTCATCTCAATGGTTTCAAACCTGACCAAAGGAAGGCAAAGATTTCTGGGATAAAGAAACCCTGGGAAAACCTGACTTTTCCCGGGAAATGTGGGCACCCATCCCGCCTGGTGCGATGCTTACTTGTGAGTAAGCGTGGCACCAGAAATCAGGGGAGGGGGTGGCAGCAATTTTGCCACCCCTGGGATGGCAGGGGGTGGTGGTTGGGGAGCGGTTTCGAGTGGTTTTAAAATAAAAAAACTATTTACATTTTCAGTGGAGCGGGGCCTTGCTCTTGCGCAACCATCACTGCTGCTTCCAAAAAAAAAAAAAAAAGGTGCCCAGACCATCCCTGGACGGCGCAGGCATGTGGACCCAGGGGGATAATCTCGGAACCAGGAAATCCTGAAACCCTCCCCAACCCCTCCTTGAAAGTTGGGAGGTATAGAAATGGCTAGAGACAAGCTTGCACAGACATTCCAAACTAGTTCTCGTTAAATCTACTTACAACCCTGAAAGGCCTCTCCAGCCTTGCATGAGAGTTATACCTGACACTCTGCCAGGTAAAAAGCCAATAGACCCTGGAGTCCTCCTCAATCAGCGACTTGGGTTAAATTTTGGCAGCCATAAGTATATTAGGTATAACTTTCATGCAAGGCCTGGGAGGCCTGACAGGGTTGTCAACACAGTCGGAAATCATTGCCCCACTCATCACAAGTGATATCAGGTGACAGACATTTTCGCAGTTGCTGTAAGATATGACAATCCTGAGGAAGCTTAAGAAGAAGCAGAAAATAGTCGGTGAAGAAGCAGAAACTGAGCAACAGTTGGGAGGCAGCATTTACGTTCTAGAATTTGGCTATATGCTAAAGCTGACCCAGGGAGAACATGAGAAGAGCCCTGCTGGGTCAGACCATGGGTCCATCTAGTTCAGCATTCTGTTCACCCACTGGCCAACCAGATGTCAATGGGAAACCCACAACAGCACCTGCAACTGATGTACATTGCCTTACTGCTTCCGATACTAGAGGTAGCACATAGCCATCAGGACTAGTAGCCACTGATAGCCTTCTCCTCCAGGAATGTGTCTGTTTCCTACCAGGAAGGGAGAAAAATGTTATTTAACCCTTCTCCACTCTGAGGCCTGAGAGGGAGACCTCAGCCAATAACCCTACTATGATCCTCCTATATCCAGATTTATTCCAGAGGCTTAATTTAATACTAGGGTAGATTATTCAAGACCCCTATTACAATTATAGTCCCCATTATGGAAAGCAGCTAGAATTAAGAACCGGAGGGGGGATCAAGAAAAGGTGGAAACAAAGTTCCCACTACAACACTCAGGAGCCCAATGCCTCAAGGACTGCTTCTCCCACTATGAACCTATCCAGTCCCTGAGGTCAGCTTCAGAGGCCCTTCTCTATGTGCCATCCCCCCAAGAAGCTAGGTTGCTGTTGTTCAGGAACATGCCTTTTCTATGATATGTGTTTATGGAAAGCTATCCCCATGGAAGCTCAGCTGACACTGACACTTTTTCAGCACCAGGCAAACATATACTTATTTTCCCAGGCATTTGGACATTAGTTCTAGGCTGTGAGATGGAGATTTTGTGTAATGTGGATGGAACCTTTCATAGTCATAACTGAAAGACTGCCTTCTCCCATACGAGCCTGCCTGGTTCTTGTTTTTTGAAAGAGGCCCTTGTTTCGAGACTGCCACCTACAGAGGAACATTTGATGGCAATGCGAAAGAGGGTGGCTTTCTCGGTGGCTGCTCCTTGGCTGTGGAACTCCCTGCCTAAGGAGGCTAGGTTTGCTTCTTCTCTGCTGTCCTTCTGCCGGCAGACTGCTTTATTCAAGCGGGCCTCTGGTATTTAAGCAGGTCTATTGAACTGGCTACTGTTTTTACTGTGTTGTTATTGTGTTTTTCATGGTTTTTCATATATTTGCTAATTGTTACTTTTGTCAATCATAGTAAGTCACCTTGAGTGCCATTATTGGTAGAAAGGCAGCATACAAATCAAATAAATAAACAAACAAATACATTATTGTTATTGTTGTTGTTGTTATTGTTGATGATAATGATGGATCAGAGCTAGCAGTATGATAGAAGTAAATAGAGAATTGCTCACAGAAACAATAGTCCACACACTATTTAGCTGCTATTTAGCCACAGTTTTGTGTGGCCTAATTATATTTTATGAGTATCAGCAGTATCTTGCATATCTTACCATGTGGAATGATGATCTGGAAAGGCCTGCTGGGACTTTTTAGATTCCACAGAGTCAAACTGCCATCAGAATGACTGCACATAAAGTGCTTCCCTTCGTGATGCCATCCAATAGAATGAATTGCCTAAAAGACACAATAGTAATAACAGGTAGAATAATCTGTATTTGACACTTGGATGAAATTAAATAAGTAAAACTATTATATATATAAACAGAGGGGGGATCTTGCGATATCTTCATCCCTCCATCACGCAATAACAGGTAGGTCTAGCTAAGGCCTCTGTCTGTAAGCAGACAAACAGAAACACTTGCAGTCCAAACCTATGCATGTTTACCCAGAAATAGTTTACTGCCACTGCATTCATTGAGCCTACCTCTAAATAAAAGAGCACAGGGCAGCAGCTTTCATGTGCATGTGTGATTTGGTTTAAAAGCTAAAAATCCATCTACGCAGCATTCGGTTTCTGCCAAATGCTTCTGAGAAGCTCACAAGCAGGATGAAACGGTAACAGCCATTCCCTGCTGCTTGTCACATATAAGTGGTTTTCAAGAGTATACAACCTCAGAAGCGAAGACACACTATTTCTAATTGACTCTAATTAAGTTAATCCTTTTAAAAACTGCCTATGCTGCTAATGACGTGATATTCTGTCACATAGTTAATCATGTATAGCATGAAAAGGTATGCCCTTTTGTTCGAACTCATGATCCTCATTTTTTTGAGTGAATGACTATGAATATTTTTCCTCCATTTATATCCCTGGGCCAAATCTAACTTCCTGACAACAAAACCCTTTCTCATTGCAGACCCAGAGATAAACAGACTATGGGGAGGAAGGTGTTGTACACAACATTCCACTGAGGGAGAGAGTCTGGTCAGGATCCATGATTGGGCCTTCTCAGTACTTGAATATGAATTCCCACCCCTAAATGTCGCTTTTATAAGCTAAAACTGCTTAAATTGCTACTTGTGTCCTGCCAATTAAACCTTAGTCAAAATAATGTATAATGCAGTAGACTCAGGGCTGACAAAGTATGAGAAAATGATGAAGGGAAGGGCCATAGTTCAGTGAAATAGAGTACATGCTTTGCAGGCAGAAGGTATCAGGTTCAATCCCAGGCTTCTCCAGGTAGGGCAAGGAAGGAATCCTGCCTAAAACCTGAAGAGCTTCTGCCAGTCAGTGTCAACAATACTGGGCTAGATGATCCAATTGTCTGACTCAGTATAAGGCAGCTTCCTATGATCCTATGAAGAGGAGTGAAAGACAAGCCGTGAAGCTGAGTTTTCAACGAAGTGCTAAACCTGCACCTATTAGTCTCTACATGACTGAATGCTCCTCTGTATGTGTTTATACTGGAGGAAAGTGTTCTCTCCCTTGATTTTTTAAAGCAACGAGCAGTTAATAATTTGAGCCTCACTTTATAGTCTGAAGTGGTCCTATCCAGACACAGGTTTGCCACCTCAGTGAAAACTATTTTTGAAAGTGTCTGCTCCCTGCTCAGAGCAGCGTACATGAAGATTTTAAAAGAGGCGGCAATTAGACCACTCCTGAAGAAGCCTAACCTGGACCCAGAGGATGTTAACAACTACAGGCCGGTGGCTAATATCCTTTTCCTGGGCAAGGTGCTTGAGCGGGTGGTTGCAGGACAACTCCAGGCACTCTTGAATGAAACGGATTATCTAGATCCATTTCAATCGGGTTTCAGGCCTGGTTTTGGAACGGAATCTGCCTTGGTCGCCCTGTGGGATGACCTCTGTCGGGAGAGAGACAGGGGGAGTGCGACCCTGTTGGTTCTCCTAGACCTCTCAGCGGCCTTCGATACCATCGACCATGGTATCCTTCTGGATAGGTTGTCTGAGCTGGGAGTTGGAGGTACTGCGTTGCAGTGGTTCCGCTCCTACTTGGATGGCCGATTCCAGAAGGTGGTGCTGGGGGATTATTGCTCTGTGCCGTGGCACCTAAGCCATGGGGTTCCACAGGGCTCTATCTTATCCCCTATGCTGTTTAACATATACATGAAGCCGCTGGGGAAGGTTATCCGGAGATGTGGACTGAGGTGTCATCAATATGCAGATGATACCCAGCTCTACATTTCCTTTTCATCAAACCCAGGTGAGGCAGTGGCTGTTCTGAACCAGTGCCTGGGCACGGTAATGGACTGGATGAGGGCTAACAAACTGAGACTCAATCCAGACAAGACGGAGGTACTGTTAGCGGGTGGTTCTTCTGTCCGGCGAGGTGATGTTTGCCCTATCCTGGACGGGGTTGCACTCCCCCTAAAGGATCGGGTCCGTAGTTTGGGGGTGCTCTTGGATCCAGAACTGTCACTTGAGGCACAGGTGAATTCAGTGGCAAAGAGCACCTTTTATCAGCTCAGGCTGATATACCAGCTGCGCCCTTATCTGGACAGAGATAGCTTAGCTACAGTTATCCATGCTCTGATAACCTCTCGTTTGGATTACTGCAATGCGTTATACGTGGGGCTGCCTTTGAAAACGGTCCGGAAACTTCAACTGGTACAAAACAGGGCAGCATGCTTACTAACAGGGACTGGCCGACGAGACCACATTACGCCAGTCCTTTTCCTGCTTCATTGGCTGCCAGTCCAGGTCCGGGTCCGATTCAAAGTGCTGGTATTAACATTTAAAGCCCTAAACGGCTTGGAGCCAGGTTATCTGAAGGAACGCCTCCTCCCGTATGTACCTGCCCGGACCCTAAGGTCATCTTCAGGGGTCCTTCTCCGTGAGCCCCTGCCAAAGGAAGTGAGGCAGGTGGCTACCAGGAGGAGGGCCTTCTCTGCTGTGGCACCCCGGCTGTGGAATGAGCTCCCTAAGGAGGTTCGCTTGGCACCTACATTATATGCTTTTAGACGCCAGGTGAAGACCTTTTTATTCTCCCAACATTTTAACAATCTATAAATTTTAAATAACATGGTTTTAAATTTGTAATTTTGCATTGCTGCTGTTTTTATCTGGTTGAGCTTTTATATTATATTTTATATTATGGTTTTATACTGTTGTTTTATACTTTGAATGTTTTTAATTTTTGTGAACCGCCCAGAGAGCTCCGGCTATTAGGCGGTATAGAAATGTAATAAATAAATAAATAAATAAATAAATTTCCTCATTTGATCTCTGTGAAGTAAATTAGACTGCAAGAGACATCTGGCCCAAGGGTACCCAAGGAGTTTCCATCAAGACTAAGCAGGGGGTTGAGCTCAGGTCTCCTACTTTCTGCGGGCTGTGCCATGCTAGCTCTAATAAAGAGGGCAAATAAATACAATAAGTATAACAAAGCTAGAAGCATAAGAACATCAGAAGAGACATGCTGGATCAGATCAAGGGCTCATGTAGTCCAGCACTCTGTTCACACAGTGGCCAACCAGCCAGGGAACCACAAGCAGCTCATGGTGCAACAGCACCCTCCCACCCATCTTCCCCAGCAACTAGTGCACACTGGCTTACTGCCTCTGATGTTGGAGGTTGCATCAGGAGTAGTAGCCATCGATAGCCTTCTCCACCAGGAATTTATCCAACCCCTTTGAAAGCCATCCAAATTGGTGGCCATCACCACATCTTATGGTAGTGAATTCCATACATTAACTATGCACTATGTGAAGAAGTACTTCCTTTTATCTGTCCTGAATCTTCCACCAATCAGCTTCATGGAAAGGTTGTGCTATATACTGTTGTGAATGGCCACTGTAATTAACTTGTATACATTTGGACTTTACACAGAAACGTCATAGCCTTTATTTGGGTTTTACTGTAACAGTCTACCCCAGCTACATCTTTGAGACAAATACAATCATTGTATATATTGTAGAAAATAGACCTGTTTTAACTAGAAGTATTTTTCAAGACTTTTAACACACAGGTTGTGCTTTTAAAGAAAACAGAAATAGCTTACCTCATCATAGTATACTCTTAAATCTGCTCTTTTTGTTCTCAAATCCCAGAATACTACGGTCCCATTTTCATAGCCTATCAATAGCTGGGGGTGGGGGTGGAGGGAAGCCAAACATAATCAGGTTCTCAAATTTTGAATGTTTTTTTTTAACTGATTTTGTTTTACTGTATAATTATACTTTATATTATTAGCTTTGTTCATACATGAGTAGTTTTTCACCAAAAAAAATCAGTCAGCATTTACACTGAGCCATACTTACAAATAAGAGCTCATCAATCAGAAAGAAACTTGTTTTTGTTAATTTACAAAGAATTATTTTCCTCACAGGCAATGCCTCAACTTAATTAACTAAGGATACCTAGTGGAAATAATTATGACTACAATTGTACTTCATTAGAATCAATAGTTTATTTCTTGATTATTAGAGAGGATTGCATCCTATGGTAATATAATTTGTTTGGGTTTTGCCTTACCCATTACTTGGCTTTCCAAAGATTCTGTGAGACCTGAATGGAAATTGCTACATATTTTTTTTTATTAAGTGTTGTGTCTCTGGAAGATAATCGCAACAAAGGCTGGAGTCAGGCAATAGGTGTGTGTCTCGTGTCCCCCCCCCCCCCCCAGTGAGCTGAAATTCGCATCGTTGCTCCTGATGGACTTGGGTGGTTTTTTCCTGTTCCACTATTGCCTCTGGGCCAAACCAGACATGTGTATTTGCATTTAACATGCAAGTTATTGAAATGTAGAATTTAATAATCAGTTGGGATGGTTGCTGAACCATTGCAGGCATGGGGCTGATCTAAACAGAGGCACATTCTGAGGTGATTTGAACAAAATCCAGATTTTCATAAAATCAAATAAGCTTCTTCCATGTGAGGCACTGTACTCCTCAGGAAAAAAACACTTTCGTGGGCAAACGAGAACTGCCTTAAGTCAGGTTTGTGGGGGCGCAGTCCTGCGAGTAAAAATGAACTTCAATAATTGCTAGGTGCAGGGCAGCCACTGACAGGAGGGTTGCTCCCCCTCCCCTTTCCCTCCTCCCTCCTGTGTTAAATGAAGAGCAGTGGAGAATATTCATGAACACCCCCCACCACACACACAATATGAAGCAGCAAGTGGGTGGACAGGTGGGCAGGCAAGCAGGCAGCCTGAGCGAGCTGAGCCCGTGTATATGAACTGCCCTCTGCCCCACCTCCCATGAAGTGCTTCTGAGTACGGTTCAGGAAAAACATCTGCCCTGGGAACCTTTCTTAGCTATGTTTGTTTCTAGATGCACAGTTCTGAATCAACAAACTCCACCCCCACCCCCCAGCTCACATGTTCATAAAGTGCAATGGAGGAGTTACTTCTGAGTAGACCTGCTCCTCCCCTCTGTCGATCAATGTTGATCTCCCCCAGCCTGCATTCAAGTCAGTTCAGGTCATGTGGACTCTCAAACTACACTCAACCCACTGTGACAGAAAAATCCATCACAAACGAGTTGGTAATAAAGTGGTTTTTGAAGCGTGGAAAAGGACACCTGCTACTGAGATGGCCATGCGTCATCTGACACAATCGTATTAAGGGTGCAGTAAAATGAGGGTAAAAGCCCCATGTAGATGTGCCCATGGAAAGGGAATTTGCATTGGAAGGAAATCCCACATTGGCATCAACTTGTGATTTACTCCCAATACAAATGCAACCTCCAGAGGAGGGATATTCCTCAGGACCAAAGCAGGGGAAGAAGGACTGAAATCCCCTCTCCAAACCTGCTGTGATCCTGACAATGTTGAATCCTCAACTGATGATATTACTACTCTTTAAAAATTGCATGTTAAATGCAAAAACACATTTAAGATACCAGCTTTGTTCATGCATTTTGAAGGGGATTTTATTTTTAGAACTTCAGAAAGAGGCAACAATGGAACAGGAGAAATGACCATGTACACAAGGCTTGGGGAATCTGGTGACTGGAACCAATGTGTGGTGGGAAGGCTAAATCTAGATGGCAGGAGTCCGCGCAGTCTATCTGGTGGCCATCCCACTTGTCAAGCCCACACCCTCTGCCCTGCATTTCTGGGCTTATCCTGCATGGGGAACCGCCCCTAGGAACTGCCCCTAGGAATGTCCCTGAACCAAAGCCATCATGGACAGATGGGAGAAACAATGAGGTGGCATCAAAACAAATGGGAAAAGGCACCGCAAGAAAGCGTAGTTTCGAAGGTAAAACCCCGATGTGGCTGCAAGTTGGTGGCTGCATCCTTTAAACAACGCAGTGTCACTGCGCAGCCACTATGGGGCTTACAGGGTGCACAGAGAAGCCCCTGGGCACTAGCAAGGAGAACCAATAGGAGAAATTGCCTTTTCTCAAACTGGGAGAGCGCAATTGTTTTTGGACTGCTTGAGGGGGGAAGAGCTGTTGGCATGCCAGCCTCCTTCCTTAGGGAGCCGGAGCAGAGAAAGAGCAGCACCCCCAGTGTAAGAGTCCCCTTTGCTGTTTAACCCCATCCAAACAAGGGGAGTGGGGGAATCCCAGAGGGCTGCAAAGAGCAGCTGCTGCTAAATTAGGAGGCAGAGGCAGGGACACCAACAAAGATGCAATTGCAGAACTTTAAAAAAATGTCCCTCCTCATTCGTATCAGCCCAGAGCTGGTGAGGCTCAAATGCCCAAAACATCATTGCCAATGTCAAAAGTACACCTCTTGGAAAAGGTTGAAGAGTAGCATTAAAGATGCACAGATTTTGCTTATTCTGTTCTGGGTGTGTTTTACAGATCATCCGGCATCTTTTATTCCATCATCCGGTCATTGACCAAGTCGGATTACTCCCTACTGTCTTGGAGAAGTATATTAAAAACTCTGCCACAATTTACTTTTGCTGGCATGTAAGTTTTTGCATATTTTTCTTATCTCAGTGTTCAATCAATGAGCAGGGCACACACACACAGAGATTGTTACAAAGCAAAGTTTATAGAGAATTGTAGTTTTCTGTGTGTTTAATGGTGGTGTATATATTAGCATACTTTCCAGCAACTTCCACATTTTCATACGGATAAATTTGCATACAATTCTGAAAAGTAAAAAAACTGGTCTGCAAGTCTGCAGAATCCGTGCAACTCAGAAAATGCTATTCTGCTGCAGAATCTGTGATCGGGTTCATAGAAATCTGAAGGCATTTGAATCCATTTTGATTTTTTCTAATTATCTTAAGCAGCACTAACTTTACACCTACGGAGATAGTGCCACTCTTCTCTTCAAAAAAGTTGGCCTTTTCTTGGTTTGAAAAAAAGAGGAGGAGTCACAGAGAAAACACAGCAGGTCTTTGATTCCACCATGGGGTTGTGTTGTTTTCCCTTGCCTCCGCCAAAAGCTAGTAAACAAAATGTGGCAACTTCACACTAAATTCTTCATCTGAAAGCACCCAAAGTGCTGGTACTCACCAGAATGACCTGCACAAATAAGACCAGCTTATTTCTTTCTGTCATGAGACATATGAAGGACATTTGGCAGGTTCCTGAGGCAGGGCCTCCTTAGGCCTTAGCTAGGCCGGGCGAAATCCCGGGGCAAACCCCAGGAACGTCCCTGCGCATCCACATGACGCACAGGGGATCCCGGGATCATGGAGGGATGATCCCTCCCTTGTCCTGGGATCTCGCCCTCCCCTTTGGGCCTGCTTTTTCTGTGGTCCCAAGCTAAGCCCAAGACCGCGGAATGTGTGGCCTGTTGCCGCGGAACCGCGCATGGGAAAAGGAATTAAAATTAAAATAGCTGGAAAAGGAATTTAAATTTAAAAAAAACTTACCTTTAGCGCATGAGAATTTGTGCGTTCCTTCCTCTTAAAAAAAAATGGCGGGCGCGACACCTGTCCTCCTGAGGTCGTCGCGCCTCACGTGTAAACGGAGGAGGGATCTCGCATTAATCACAATGCGAGATCTTCCCTCCTCCATCAAGGACTATGAGGTAGGTCTAGCTAAGGCCTTAGTGACTGCTCCCAAGCTCAGGAATCCCTTGCCGAGGGAGGCCCTTCTACCACATTCTCCGATTTCCTTCTGTCATAAGGCAAATGCATTTTATTCAATCAGGCTTTGGCCTTGTTAAGCTGACTTGCTATAAGCTGACTGTAAATTTTGTAATTTGTTCAATTAGCTGTTTTTAAAATCTTTTTTATTTATGTTTTATCTTCCTTTTAACATTTTAATGGTTATTTTAGCGTGACCATAAGTCCAGATCCCACAGGACAAGTCCGGAAATGGAGGGGGGGGGAATTCAGCGTCCAGGGGGAAATGTAATCATTAATTAAAACGTCCGGGAGTTCTGATTTCTCTCACGCTGCTCTGGCCCTTTTCTTCGCCGCCGCGATCGCGGAGGCTAAGAAAGCACCCAGAGCAGTGCGGGAGAGGACCTTGGAAGGCGTGTTTCCGTCTCCCTCTCCTCTGAGTGTCTTGTCCTTGCTCCTCTCCTTGCTTCCTCAGCCTGTTCACCTAGGTGAAATCTACACTAAGCCGCCTCTGCTGCCGCTTTTGCAGCAGACGTGCCACCGCCAAATTTCAGGCCCAGGGAAACTTCCCGCTGCGCAGTGGGGGGGAAACGAGGGCCAAAGGCGACTTTGCAGAGCTCAACTGCAGGGAAAATGAGATGAGTCAGCCGAGCAGCCGCGGCTGCCCTGACCTTCTTTCTCCTGCTCCTCCTCCTCGTGCGTGCGGCGCCTCCTTTCCTGCTGCTGAGGGAGGAGGAAGGGGGCTATGGGCGGGCGCAGAAGGAGTGCTCTCTACCTGGTCACTGGGCAGATGCAGGCCGCACTGCTTGCCCACCAGAGGGGAATCGCCTCGCTGGCGCACCGTGTGGTGCACGAGCATCTCTCTGTGTATCTAGCTAGGATCATGGTACATTTGTCTTCCCTTCTCTTTGGGCCTAGCCTGAGGCGTCCTTTCCACAGGAGCTCGGGGCTTCGTTTCAGCCCAGCGCTCGCTTTCGATGCGCTTTGGCCCAGAACAGGAGTCGAGTTGCCAACTGTCTTCTTTGCAAACGGCCGTGGCTTCTGTGCTCTTTTGGTGATATCCAACATTAGCCCTAGGTTAGACCCATTGAAATGGATGAGACTTAAAGTTAGTCCCAGCTAAATGAAGTCCCATTCAATGGGTCTACTCTATGTAGGCCTAATGTTGCATACTACCCTCTCGAACAGCAGGAGGATCTGCAGCCATGAGCAACAGAAACAACAAGGAGCCCTTGTGGAACAAGTTTCTTGTGGACTAGAGCCTGCTTCATGCGAGATGACGTCTCTGGTCCACAGAAGCCTCAATCAAACTGATAGGTGCCAAGTGGTGAACTTTTTGTTTGTTTGTTTTGTTTTGTTGCTGTGGCACGCTATCCTGTGGCAGGATAGTTATCCCTCTAGAATGTGTCAGATGTTAGTTAGTAGGTGGTCGGGCTGATCTCCATGCTGTGAAAAGCTTCACACTTGCTGATTTCTGCAGACAAAGCTACTGTTCAAAGCATTAAGAGTCAGCATGACATTTTTCTTTCTTTCTTTCTTCTGGTCAGTTGGCAATCCTAAAGTGGAGCTGATACAGTCACTGTGAGGGAGCCTCTGAGCACATGCAGAGTGCTTTGTTCTCAAAGCAGAGGGCTCCTTCATGCAGTGCATGGCTTTCCTGCTTGTCTGCTCCATGTCTCCGGAGTAGGGTGACCATATGAAAAGGAGGACAGGGCTCCTGTATTTTTAACAGTTTCATAGAAAAGGGAATTTCAGCAGGTGTCATTTGTATATATGGAGAACCTGGTGAAATTCCCTCTTCAACACAACAGTTAAAGCTGCAGGAGCTACACTAGAGTGACCAGATTTAAAAGAGGGCAGGGCACCTGCAGCTTTAACTGATGTGAGGAAGAGGGAATTTCACCAGGTTCCCCATATATACAACTTATTGATAAAACACTAATACACATGGCAAAATCAACAAATATTTATTGTGTTTCCCATTCAACTCAACAAAAATTTCCAGTTATATAGAATTTGTGTGAGGTGCCATACTGAACATAATATTTCAAGAATTTTTACACAAGGCTTTTTTCATGTTTGAGTTGCCCAGTTAGGTGGCACAAAAGGGCAAAGAAAAGAAGAATATGTTTGTTTTACTCTTACTCACTTTCCCTTCATCTCTTGGGCTATCACTTAGATGTACAACGGGCCCAGGATGAGTTTTTGTGGACCTGCAAATAAAAATCAACACTATAAAAACTGTATAAAATGGTTATTTACTTTTGTGGCTGAGTAGGTAGAGGAAGTCACCTGGAAAGCTGCGGATATTATTTTATAACTGAATGGAGTATAGGGGGAAAGTGAGAAATGTATTCATTAGGTTGCATCCAGTTTTAGCCAGAGTAGATACATTGAAATCAATGGGACAAGCCATGACGAACTTAAGTTCCATTGATTTCAGTTGGTCTACTCTCAGTAAGACTAAATTTGGATCCAACCCATTGTCACTAAAATCAGCTTCCTTCCAGAGATCAGAAGACAGTCACTATAACACGGATATATATATTTGATTTAAGAAAGAGTAAACAGGTGCCACCCAAACCCCTGAGCGTAGCACGGGTGCTCCGGGGGAAGGGCAGCCTATTTTTCCCCCCTCATTTATGTACAGATAATTTTTAAAAAATAAATAAATAATGGGGGGAGGCGGTCCGCCCCCTTCCTTGTCCAGCCGATGCCGATTAACCATGGGGCGCCATCGGCCATGGCATTCCTCCACAGCAAAAAAACTCAGGGTAAGTGCCTGACTTTTTTTAAGTGGAGCTTCGGGGGTTTGCCCCTGGATGGGTTTGGGATGGCGGCTGTGTCATACAGATGGCCTGCCGCCACTCTGGATCCACCCCGGGGCAAAACCCTTGTCAAGACAAGCCCCTGGTCTGTAGTTCCCAGGAGCCCCGTCCTGAAAATATGGTCACCCTAGTTTCCCATTCCTTCACCACCACCACCCATGGTTTGGGGGTAAATTTGTATGAAAATGCAAAGGTCATTAGGTGTCCTCCAGACAAGAAACCCCCAAAGTTTCAGAAAGAGGGGAGCAGGGGGTAGGGAATTATGCTTGAAATCCAGTTTAAGGCTTTTTCATAGTGGAATGTGCTGGCACTGGAAGCCTGGACATCTCACGGTCCCATCCTTGCCCTCCAGCAAAGCAGAGTGATGGGAGCTTTGGTAAAAAAAAAATGTGACCTAGGGTTAGAAGGTGGACCTGTAAGTCATTGAACCACACTCCCTCCCTCCTTCCTCCTGCAGCTCTTAGCAGAAGTAAAGCAAAATACGTTATTTTGAGACATGGTCCAAATTCAGTTCTTATATGCATACAAATAACATGCACATATAACATTTAGAAATACTATAATTTACACTTCACCGATGTTAGCAGCAGGGGAATGTGGGTGGGAGGGTGTTGTTGTTTGTGGATTTCTCATGGGGAGCTGGTTGTCCAGTGTACATGAAATACTGGACTAGATGGACCTTGGTCTGATGCAGCATCAGGGCCCTTCTTATATTATGTTCTTAAATATAGAGTGCCTCTGAGCACATGCAGAATTCTTTCTTTCATCACTGAGCACATGCATTCTTCCCCTACCAATTATGGTCCCCTTCATGCCACAATCCCTCCTCATTCTACTATCCTCCAGCAACACTTAATAAAACAAATGTCTTTGTGTATGCATGTAACTCGCCTCTACCTCCTCCAAATTATGCACCAGAGGTCTCATTGTATTTTTCTCCCCATAACTTCATTTGTGCCAAGACTGCACAAGGATTCAGCCAATGAGCCTGTTTTCAAACCAAAGACTAAGGCCTTAGCTAGACCTAAGGTTTATTCCAGGAACTTCCTGGGGTCATCCCTGTTCATGTAAATGACACACAGGATATCCCGGGAGCAGGCAGAGATTACCCTGGGACGATCCCGGGATAAACCTTAGGTCTAGATAAGGTCTAAGTTATGGAGAAACCCTGAGCATGCACTAAGTGCCTTTCTCCAAATCACTGAAGCTAGAGCTCATGCAAAATGAGAAAAGACAAATGACAAAACTTGTATAGGACTGGGCTGAAAGGAGAGTCAATTCATTAGACTGGAATTGGGTGGGCAGTGTATTAAGCCATGCTCACAACTGAGGAACATTCTCACAAACTCCTTGCAAAAGTAAGTTGTGCTGGAATTCTATGCACACTCTCCTGGGGGTTAGCCTCATTAAACATTAGTAGGCATATATAGGGTTCGATAAGTGAGCAGTATTTATCTCCACTCCACTTCCAACCTCCCTACCCCCCCAACCCCCCTTTTTAATTTTAATTAATTAGGAACATAGAAAGCCACCATATACTGAATCAGAACCTTGGTCCATCTGGCGTAAAGTGACTGTATGGAAAGGAGGCCAGGCCTTATGTATCTGCATTGGCGTGCAGACAGGGGGTTCAGCAGGTTCAGCTGAACCCCCTAATATGCTGCCGCCGCCATGTTTGCCCCGTCCCTGCCAAAATACCGGGGTTGTGGTTACTGGGCCCGCAGCAACCACAACTCCAACTTACCGGGCCTAAATTTTCCCGGCAAGTGGCGGCGGCCATCTTGAATCTCGCCCGAACTCACGCGAGATCTCAGCAGCTAGCTGGGAACTCTGTGAGACCCAGCCAACAGCCGAGATCTCACGTGAGTTCGGGCAAGATTCAAGATGGCCGCTGCCACTCATGGGAGAAATTTAGGCCCTTGAGAGCAAGGTGAGGGGTTGGGGGCTGCGTGCAACAACGCAGCCTCCAGCACCCCACCCCCCAGCAAAGAAGAAGCAGAAGCAGCAGCAAGAAGAAGCAAGCAGGAGGAGGAGAAGATAGAGGAGGAGGCAAGACTGAGGTTTGTGTGTGAGAGAGAATGTGGGGGTGCATGGGGTCTTTGAGTGAATGCACGTGTGCATGTGTGTATGTGTGTTTTTGGAGTGAGTGATGCTGAGTGTGTGTATGTGTGTGCTGACAGTGTGAGTGTATTGATGTCTGAATGGGATGCCTGGTTGTTTGACTGAATGAATGTATGTTTGTAGTGGGGGTGGCTGTAGTTTTCTGTGACTTGGGGGGATGATTTGGAGACAGAAAAAGTCCTACAGCTCCCAGCATGTCCTAGCCAGCATGTTTACTTCTAAGTAGACATGCATGGGGTTGCACAGGGCTCTTTTCAGGGTTAAGGTTAGAACTAGGCCCAAGAGAAGTCAGCTTGAGTTAGGGTGCAATCCTATAGACAGAAAAAGGCCTACAGCTCCCAGCATGTCCCAGCCAGCATAGATGGCTTGGGCATTCTGGAAGTTGTAGGACTTTATTTCTGTCTGAACAGGCAGAGAATTGAGCCCAAGGATGGTAACAATATATCATAGAATCATAGAATGGCAGAGTTGGAAGGGGCCTACAAGGCCATCGAGTCGAACCCCCTGCTCAATGCAGGAATCCACCCTAAAGCATCCCCCACAGATACTTGTCCAGCTGCCTCTTGAAGGCCTCTAGTGTGGGAGAGCCCACAACCTTCCTAGGTAACTGGTTCTACTGTCATACTGCTCTAACAGTCAGGAGGTTTTTCCTGAAGTCCAGCTGGAATCTGACTTCCTGTAACTTGAGCCCATTATTCCGTGTCCTGCACTCTGGGAGGATCGAGAAGAGATCCTGGCCCTCCTGTGTGTGTCAATCTTTCAAGTATTTGAGGAGTGTTATCATGTCTCCCCTCAGGCTTCTCCTCAAGGCTAAACATTACCTCTGTTTCCTTTCCCCTCCGGGACACTCATACCTCTCCTGTCTGCACCCTCTCTCCCTCTTCTACCCCACACATAGGGGCATTTCTCTCTCTTCTTTCCCCAGGGCTCCCCCTACGCCAATCCTCTTCTTCTGCCCTTATTTTATTTAGAGTATTTTTATTTAGAGTATTTTTATCCCGCACCTCAGCCTAAAAGTCTTCCAGAGCGGCTTACAATTGATCAGTAAAGAAGACTGATGTGCCCTTGTGACGGTTTCCCATCCTCTCTTTTCTCCTTCATCTCCTGTCTTCTGCCAATAGCCCCTTCGCGGCCTTCCAGAGATGCCCCTAGTTCCAGATCTCCTACACTTTTCCAAATCTTGCCAGCCAGCCCTCTCTTACGCTAGGCTCGCAGCCACCCCTCGTCCTCACTATATTCACCCCAGAAGTCTCTCTCCTGGACCTCATTCCAAATTCTTTGCTCAGCAGCACACAGGGCAATCTTTTAAAATCATTATTAGGGCATTTGATGTATGGTGTATTCTCTGTATGGTGCTGGAACTTAAGATGACACTCATTAATGTGATAGAATCTGTTTTAAATGTGAATCTGTTTTAGTAAGTTTGGATTAGGTCATTATCTGATTAAATTTAAAGATGGTGAAAATTGACTGTATCTTTATATATGCCTGGTTATCACTACAGCAAAAAAATAGTATTCAGAGTCTCCATTTTAAAATGTGTATTTTTAAAGTACAGATTACTTGTTAATTAAAAAAAATACAGTTTACTTCAGTTTTCGTTTATTTTGTTTGTTTGATGAATGAAAAAAAAGTCCTTTATTACTGTATATTTAATCAATGTTTACCTTAAAAAAAAAATCCCTGGCTGAACCCCCTAATGAAATGTGCTGCGCACGCCTATGTGTATCTTTAACAGTGGTATAAATAGTGTGTGAGTGCAATTTGTGTTTAAAATACATTTCCTACCCTGTGTTCTCTCCCCCACCAGTAGTGTTTATGACAGTGAAGGATTTTTGTTGTTGTGATATTTGGATGGATTATGGCATTATTAAAAAAAAAACATCCCGCATTTTCATCTGTAAATGATTTATCATGGCTCCAAAATGAAAACTATATGCTTATGCCTCTTTTCTCTTTTCCTTAGTATACCCAAAGTTTTATTTTCCTTCCTGGAAAATACACCTAAAATACATTTATGACCTTTTCCTGCTGAAGTCTGTTTTGTATTCACATGCCAATCTAATTGTGCCAACAGCACATATTAGGTGGCAGAACCAGAAAGGAAGCAGAATGATTGCAATGCCTCCATGATGCTGTCGTACATAGTAACTACTAGCTATATTGCTATGATGAAGGCAAAAATCCTGTGGACAAATCCTGCCACCCCAGGCAAAGTAATTTCCCAGAGGCTAACTGCAGTCCAAGGTGGGCTTGGGAAGTCTGGGCCACTGAGCGGAGCCACATGGCAGCTCCCTTTAAATGCACTCAGTGGATCAGAAAGGAAATTTGCCCTCACCGGTGTTCCCTCACCCCCGAGGGAAACCAGCGCTGCTGATTGGCTCCTCATGGCACTGCAGCATGGCTCTGCATTGCCCAGAGAATGGAGGAATGAATGGAGGGGGGGACACAAGCATAACGTTGGTTGCACTCTGCTCCTGCCTCCTGGTTCTGACAAAGGGGGATCTCCAGGTAAACAGGGGCCCAGGCTTGGTGAATTCATTGACCAAAACGATTATCAATTATAATTTCATTCATTAAGTTGCATCTGTAGTCAACAAGTATACAGGTAGTTATGAGTAATATGCTAGATGTTATGAACTTGGCCTTCTAAAATCCTTTTAGCAACATTCCTCCTCAAAAGTCTCTCATTGAATTAGGAATAATGGGATAAGAGGGTGTGACTTCTTGAGATCACTAACTGGTTAAAGAAAAAGAAGTAAGTTAGAGTAAACTGACTGATCCCAGAATGGAGAACCAAAACCATTGCATTTAATCAAGTAGCATTGCTCTGTCTTTTTACATTAGGAATATATAAATATACAATAAACTTTCAGATAATACACAGGGGATGAAGGTGTGGCTTTCATTTCTGGACAGTTTCAACAGGGTTTCACTTTGGCAGGAGCATTTAGCCAAGGGGGCAGACTTGCAGCCTGGGCTTTGGGGTTTATTACCAGGGTCGATGGTGTGCAGAGAAGTGGCCCGAACACTGGGCAAACCTGAGCATCATCAGGGATCTGATGTTCTTGGAAGTATTCCCCATTGCGGTGGCAGTGTATATCTGGCAGGAGGAATTCAAAAACAAGAAAGTCTTGTTTCTGGCGTGACAACCAGGCCGTGGGTAGGGTTATCAACCAACAGACCATAGGGTGTAGAGGGAGGGAGCGAGGAGGATCGTGGACTTACCTGCTTCCGCAATCCTCCCCCAGCATTTTGATGGCCACACGACATCCCAGAGGTAAGGAGGGATGTCGCAGCCGCCATTTTTTTTGTAAACGAGGGAGAAGGAGCGCAATTGTGCTACACTGAAAAAGTAAGTTTCAAAAAACTTATAGCTCTGGCTATTGGGCGGTATAGAAATGTAATAAATAAATAAATACGAACCTGCCCCACACCCCACACCTCCGATGGGCATGGACTGACCATGCACAGCTCCATGCTTATTTTAAGAGCCCCGCTACTCATGGGGAGGAAGGGACAACCTGGGAGCAGTGGCTCCTTGGGTTGGTCCCATGACCATGGAAAAATCGGTTTTTCTGTGGTTCCCGATATCCCAGGGAAAGTCCCTGGTCATCCCGGGTTGTGCCCGGGAACCCCTGTGCATCATTGGGATGCACAGGGATGATCCAAGGATGACTCCCGGGATATAGGCCTGGTGTAGACATGCCCTGAGTAACCAATGTTCTGCTGGGATGTTGCTAACAGAGCAGGAGGAGGGAAGAGGCGAGTTTTGCCTCTTCATCCTCCATTTTATATTTTTATCCTCTAGAGGAGGCAGGGGCTCGGCCAGGGCTGGAAGGGCCATAGGGTTTCTTGCACCCAACCTCTCCTCTCCCCTTAACTCCCTGCCCACTGGAATGCCCCCCCCCCGCTTTTCGTTCTCTCCTGCGCCGTACTTGTGATCTTGAGAACCAGCCAGTATGGTTCTTTCTGCAGTGGCTACAAGGGGGCAGGAGGAGAGATTGGTTTCCAGAGTCCTCCTTCTGAAGTCGTAGCAGTGTCTATGGGCTAGGAGTGGGGGGACGGGGCTGCAAAGAATCCTATGGTCCCTGTGACACTCTCCCACTTTCATAGGACTGCTCTCCTATGAAAGGACATAAATACCCTGAGATAAATACCCTGACCCAGCTAAAGGGCCCCAAATACCTAAGTAGGCTTTTGCATGTGCATCTCTTCTTAGATCAGAAACCACAGGCGCAAGGATTTGAGAGAGGAAAGAGACTGGGGAGACCACAAAGAGGCTGAATGAAAAGCACCATCCAGAGAAGACAGTGGAGAGAACTGAATCCTTCTGCCCCCACCTCCAGCATTAATTCAACAGCAGCAATGCCACAAAGGATTGTATCTAAGTGAACTCTGGTGTATTGCTTTCAATGGGACACATATTCTCCTGTAGATTTCCACCCACATTTTGGCACAACTAGTCACAAGTAAATATACTGTTTTAAAGTGCAGCTACATCTGGATCAGGTTGAGAATTTTGAAAAATATACTTCAATGCATCATATAAAATGGAGAAAGCCTACATTCATAAAAAGAAAAGGCAAAAAGATATCAACAATTGATGAACAACTGAAAACTCACAGTTCTATTGCCTTGTTCCACATGATAACGTATCCAGAAAGTATGAAGGACTCAATATTTACAATGTGCGTATTTCCTCTCTCTGTTCCAACATAGAGCCATTTGCTTTGGAAAGGCAAGTGACAGAAAGTAATCCTGTATAAGGGAAAAATACAATAAAAAATATAGCTGAGCTATCGAGCTTCATCCCACGTACCTGTTCCTTCGAATTATCCCTACAGCGCTAAGCTGTCGGCGTTGTTGTTGCTGTTACGGGGCAGGAGTGATCCTTTGCATACCAGGAAGTAGGTTTAAGGGGGGAAATGTAAAAAAAATCATAAAAAATCAACGGATGACCCAATCCGATTCAAATTTGGTATGCTTAAGGCTCTCCTTAATATCTATTACTGTGCCAATTTTGATGTCTTTATCTTTAAAGCTTACACAGATGTAAGCATTTGTTTAATTCATATCAAATCCTGCTCCTGCACCCCAGTGGCCGCTCGGAAAACATGCTCGAAATCTGGTAGCTAAATATTGCACTTCTTTTGGCTTTATAGCACAATTAAAGCAGGATGCATGGGAGTACTTCACAGTCAAAGCAGATTATAAGGTGGAAAACTTCTGAGTCCTTTGCACGCAATTTGCAGTGATTACACAGTATAACCCTGGTGTGATAAAGCTCATCACCTCATAGTTCCAGTTTCAGGTATAGGTTTATCTTCCTCCAGTGATCTCACTGTTGAAGCACCACACTAAAAGCTAAAGTAGCAGTTTTGGGGGCCCCAAAAATGTATCTGAGGGTATATCCCCTCCAACCATTAGGTAAAACTACCCAATTTGGCCTTCATTTACTTTTTTTAAAACTAGTACGCCATCTGAAATTGACTCCAGCTTTGTCAATAGCGAAATGGCCTAGTTTTGCACTACTTATGTTTCCACCTACCAAGAAGCCTGTGTGTTTGTCTAAGGATGGAGCAGTTTTAATAAACAGTTGGATTTTATGGGCAGATATCCAATGCTGGCCGTCCACGCATGGGGCTCAGCACCACTTTTGTTCTCGGTGTGCCCAGCCCCGCTGATTCCATTGTGCAAGCAGCAATTTAGTGCTTCTGGGGCAAGTCACAAAACAAGGAGCGCTAACTTGCTGTTGCAGAAGTGGTGGGAGACACGTGCAACAGAATTGCAACCGGTTACCTTTGGGTGCTGCCTTAAATTTTCATATTTTCTATTGCACAACATAGCTTCCCTCACTTTTTCTGTGTCAAATATGAAGTGTTCTAGCATTGTTTTCTGCAAAATGCAGTCTCTAATTCCTTATTCATTTATTCATTCATTGGCTATTATTGGTATAGGATGGAGGTGGGGAACCTATTTCAGCCTGAGGGCTGAACTGGCTCCAAACAAGCACATCAGGGGCCCCATGGCAGCAGTGGACCAAGGCCACAGCCCCAAATAGCCAGTACTGCTATGTATGCACCCCTCAATGATGCCAGCTCCAGGTTTTTGAGGGCCTTGGGCAGGGCGCCCTTCCCCTGCGAGCTTACCTCCTCACCACCATTCTTAGCACCTACCACTTGCTTGCTCGACAGGCAGAGAGCCAGTGAACAAGTAGATAGTGGCATCTATTGCTCTTCTTTCTGATCACCATCACTGTATTGGTCTGAAAGGGAGGCTGTAGTGGTGAAGAGAAGGAGAAAGTCTAGGGGGCCTTTCTCGTTGGGGTGTGGATCCAGAGCAGATGCCCAACATGCCTACCTTTGACACCGATGTGCCTTGGCCCCCGATGCACTTGTCCCTCGCAGACTGATGATGGTTTGGTACATATGCATGATAAGACACATGGAGATTAGGAGGCAGGGTAAGGACAGGTTGCTTATCTGTGACTGTAGTTCTTTGGTCCCACCATTTCCACTCAGTTCCCAGTCAACCACAGCAGTGAGTTGATGCAAGAGAAGTGAAGCATAGATGTGGGGAGGAGGGCGGGTTGTGTTGGTACCCAGATGACAAACCACATTGAAGAACCACATTCACAGATAAGCAACCTGTCCTTGTTCATGATTTCTGTGACTCACACACAGAGGTGACTACCCAGCTTCTCTACCAGAGAAGGATGGATGGAGGTCACACCAAAATGAAAGACAGAACAACTATGCTGAAGGCAGCATCTGCCGTTATGTCAAGTCTGTAAGGGCAGGGGGGGGGGGATCCATTCCTGAGCAGAGCTCCAGAATGGAAAATCCCCAGAAGAGTGCAGCTGATAATGTCATAGCCAGAAGCAGCAGGAAGGATGGCACTGGGCACCTGTTTTGCGAACCTTTTGAATGAGCCAGGCTGCCCCTGGCTGATTCAATATAGTTAGCAATTAAAAGTGGTGACAGCTGGCAGCCTTGTTTGGCACTTCCTTTAACATTTATTGCCTTTGAGTTATATTTTTATATTATTATTATTATTATTATTATTATTATTATTATTATTATTATTATTATTATTGCCTTATTGTTGGCATGAAAGTGTGATTCAACATTTGTAAAAGGACAGTCAAAAGTTTAAAAAGAAATGGCCACTCCACAACATCAAAGGCCTCACGTCCATTTAAATTAAAAGTACTTTGGTGGCTTCCTGTTTCCTGTATTATAGTGAGTACTTTACAGATAGGGACAACTATATTTCAACGCTTTCTAAACACAGTTTAATTTGAGTGTATCTACATTAGGGTTAATTTACTTAGAGAGCAATCCTATGCCCCCTAGATACCGCCTGGGAGGACATAGAATTAACTGGAAGGAGCGCAGTTGCGGGTTTACAGCTGCTGCCACCACGCCCACCTGAGGCACCTCGGAGCATCTGTGCCCCCTCCTCTCTTCTTTCTAATTCCCTGCGTTGCATGCCAGCACTGTGGGACTAAGTTACAACAGATGTCTCTAGGTTGTCTGTGCAGTCTCTGTTGTCTGTCTCTCTAAGTCATTGCAGCCAAACTAAAGCCTCCAGCCTCAAACAATCTCGCCCCCTCTCTATCTCTCTGCCAAAGTCTGATGGTCCAGCCAGGCTGCACACTTGTGGCTGGGGGTATTACTTATTGCAACTTATTGCTTGGTCATGTTCAGTGACTCTTACTTTAAAAACCTCCACCACCAGCCACCTCCACTCCTGCTGCACAACTGCTCAACTCTGAAGTGCTCTTAAAACACTCTGGGTGGTAAGCCAGCCTCTCAGGGCCAAGCTACACGTGTATCTGGGTTGTCTTCAGCCTCTCTCTGCCTTAGCCGACAACTCCAGCCTCAAACTATCCCCCCACTCTGCCAAAGTCTCCCAACCATCAGCCAGGTTGTGCACTTGTACCCTGTGACCAGGGGTAGGGTCCCACCGTATAACTTGGTCATATCCGGTGACTCGTTTTTAAAAAAACTCTGCCACCAGTCGCCTCTGCCTGCACCAACACTGGACTCTGAGACGCTCTTGAAAGGCTCTGTGTGGCATGCCAGCCTCTCAGGGCTCAGCTGCAGCCATCTCTGAGTTGTATCTTCAGTCTAACTCTGTCTCTAAAAGATATGCCAGAAAGTCAAAGCCACAAATCTATCTATTTTTCTCTGACATGCACTTCAAACTTTCTGCACTGCATGACAGCAGTGCAGACAGAGCCTTGCTCACAAGTGAACAAAGTGAAGTGGAAGGGAAGGGGTAGAAAAGCAAAGCAATGACATACCAGGTTACAACCAGGTGCTGCTTCAGGGGGTGAATCATCTATTCCACCTGCTCCCCCACACACACCTGGAGACTTCAAAAGCAAGGCTGGAGCTGAAGGTTGGGGGAGGTGCTGCTTCAGGGGGTGAAATGCTGTTCTAACCAAGCTTTCCCCCCCCCCTTATCTCGTTTGTTTTGCTGTACACTTGTATTTAGTATATTTTTGAATATTATTGTGATATTGTTAAATATTGTTGTAGTTTTAATTTTTGTAAACCGCCAGAGAGCTTCGGCTATTGGGCAGCATAAAAATGCAATAAATAAATGAATAAGTGAATGAACATCCGCAGCAACAGGACATCCAGAAAGATGAGAGCCTCTCTCTCGACTGGCATCTCACTATTGGTTGTTAGAGTTTTTCTCTAAGGGTGACCCTTCACTGCCCATGATGTGGAACTCTAAGAAAAAGGCCTCTGGCCTGTTCTGTTTTACCCTGTGGGCTGCTTTGACTGACCTCTCCTTTCCCACATTTTGATTTGCAGATGCCTTGCCTCTCCTGAGCTTCAGCTGCCCGACTGCCCACCAAATTGCAACAGGAAAGGTGCCCTGCTTGCCCAGCACTTCTTCGTTAAAAATTGGAGATCCCCTTGATGCCAAGGGCTGAAACTTCTCAAGGTGCAAGACTCCAATGAGGAGGTTTGACAACCTGAGTTTGAAGGATTTGGCTCTAGCAGTTTTTTAAAAAATGAATTTTAAAACCTCAAATTTTAAATAAATCCTAAAAATCAATAGATGAATGTCTCTGCTTCAAATTTGGAATGACTAAAGCCCTACCTAAGAGTTGTCATGGTGCCAAATTTCATGTATTTATCTTTAAAAATGACAGTTTAAAAATAATAATTTTACAACCTCAAATTTTAAAAAAATCCTAATAATCAATGGATGGATGGATCTGCTTCAAATTTGGCATGGCTTAAGCCCATCTTTAGAGCTATCATGGTACCAAGTTTCATCTCTTTATCTTTAAAAGTGACATTTAAAAAAAAAAAGAATTTTAAAACCTCAAATTTAAAAAAAATCCTAATAATCATCAGACGAACTGCTGTGATTCAAATTTGGAATGACTAAAGCCCTACCTTAGAGCTATCATGGTGCCAAGTTTCATGTATTTATCTTTAAAAATGACAGTTTTAAAAATAGTAATTTTAAAATCTCAAATTTTAAGAAATTCCTAAAAATCAATGGATGAACGGTTCTGTTTCAAATTTGGCATTACTAAAGCCCTTAAAAGAGCTATCATGGTGTCAAGTTTCATGTATTTATTTTTAAAAATGACAGAGCTATAATCATTTTTGTTAATTCCCTTAAAAGTAGAACCGCCCTTTGATTGGGGAGTATGGGAAAAATCTGGATTTTTCTTCAAATTTCATAATTCCCCCCCATTTGTTACCAAAAATCCTAACAAATCCAGGTTTTTCTTGTCATATGGTCGCCCTAATTAGAGGATCAGTTGTCTTTGACTAGGGATGACTTAGTGGATAAAGTGGCAGTTATAGGAACTCTGGGTGAAAGTGACCATATCATATTTGAGTTCTTGATCTTAAAGGAAGCAAAAGCTGAGTACTCTGGATTTTAAGAAAGCTGGTTTTAAAGACTCAATTACAAACAATTCCAACAAGGAAAAAAGATAGAAGACAACAGAAGAAACCAATGTGGTATCAGGAGAAGGAGTACCACTCACTCATTGCTTTAGTTTCTGTTCAAGAACTGCTTAAGATTATTTGCATAAACATAGTTGAACGTATTCCAGCATATAGCCTGACTAAATATGAATGCCTTACCGTTCTCGGTTAAATTTCATAGAATGAAGAATCGCTGGCTGTTTCTGTCTTAGATTCCACAAATGGAGCATGTCATCTGAACTTGCACTGACCAAAGCACCCTATCACAATGGCAGAAAACAAGCATGCCAAGTGTTACTACAACCTTAAAGACTTAGGTGGAAAATTATATTTTAACTACAGATGCCCACTGTTTGTGACAGCACTTCTTCATGGTCTCTGTGAATTATGCATCTGCACAGATGCACAGAGCCTCATTCTGGATCTTGCTAGCATTCTGGTGGGCAGCCTACCCCCCCACCCCGGCCCACCCTAAATGTGCATGGTTAAGGTGCGATGGCTCCTGCCTTCCTGTTCACTTTTTTGTTTAGGTGCTGTAACAAGGGATTCACGTGTCAACAGCCAACAGTCAGGTCAGAGCACTCTAGACCAGCTGAAGTTTCTGAACCGTTTACAAAGACAGCCCCATGTAGAGCACATTACAGTAGTTCAAACAGGTTGTAATTAAGGCATGTGTGATCATGGCCAAATCAGACATCTCTAGGAGTGGGTGCAGTTGGCACACTCAGCTGTGCAAAAACACATTCCTGGCTACCGCTGAGACCTGGGCATCCATGTTCAGAGCCAAGTACATTCCTACTCTAAGTCTGAGGACGTTTCTACACCAGCCTGAAAATCCAGGCTGGTCACAACCAAGTCCCTGTGCATCTAAAATGATGCACAGGGACTCCCAGGGGCAGGGGGGAGGAGCATGTGTTTTCCCAGGGATAAATAATTCCTGGGAAAACCCGATTCCTCCTGTGGTCTTGGGATCATCCTGAGTGGCAGGTGTGTGGCCGCCCATCTCAGCTTCTTCCCTCCTCACCACGAGTAGCGGGCACCAGGTGAGGGAAGGAGCCGGGCTGGGAGGAATGGGGGGTGGGTTGCATGTACCTTTTGCTAGAGCGTGAGCACACTCCAGCTCCTGTAACTTTAAAAAAAACCGGCCACCTAAATTCATGCAATGACCCTCCTCTCATCCCGGACATCACGCTGGCCATTTGGACATGTGGGACAATCCCAGAAGGAGGTAAGTCTGGGATCACTCCCTCCCTCTACACCTGTATGGTGTAGAAAGGGCCGGAGTCTTCAAAGGGCGTGTAACCCCATCCAGCACCGGTTGAACCCCTATTTCTTGATCTGCCTTTTGACTGTCAGGAGCACCTCTGTCTTTTTTGGATTAAACTTCAATGTGTTTGCCCTTATCCAGTCCATTAATGACTGGCACAGATTTTTAAGCTTCCTTGTATTTAGATGGAAAGGAGAGATAGAGGTGCGTGTCATACAAGTGGCATCAAACCCCAATCTCTCCCAGCAGTTTCGTAAATATGTTAAAAAGCATGATGAATAAGCTGGAAACCTGAGGGACACCGCAGGTCCACGGCCACAGCATCGAACACAAATCTCTCAGTACCAGCTTTTGAGATTGCCCCTCCAAGGAGTTTCAGGGCCTTGTTTCAGCACTGCTGTGGGGGCCTTGTAGTTAATAGCTAAGATTTAATTAGATGTCATCTGAGAGGGCTTGGGCCTATTCAGCCTATGGAATGTCAGAATCTGTGAGCTTATCTCAGTCAGGGTTCTCAGAGCAGGCTGGACTCGCTCCAATCTCCCCGCCCATCTGTCAAGTCAATCCTTCGGCCTGGACTCATGTGGCATGGCGATGCCAATGCAAAAGCGGTTGCACGGGACTCCTTACGTCTGGGAGTTTACGCTTTCTTTGGTCTCGGTAGACGTTGACCATATAGCTTGGAGTTTCCAATGAAAGTTTCAAAGTTGGACTAACTCTCTATGGGTGTGCTTTTGTTTAGGCCTTTCAAGAATTTGCCCCTTTGATTGCCTGAGGGATCTTGCCATGAATGATCCCCATTCCTTGCCTGGATTTGGAACCTGTGTATGGACTGACCCTTCCCTTGTGTCCCATGTCAGTTTGCTAGAATGTGTGATTGCTGGAGGGACCAAGAAACCTGACAAGAAAGACTGGAGCCACCGTATAGCAACACCTCCCAATCCCATCTCAGACAGATGCCCCAGAAGGATACCATGGTTGACGTCATGAAAAGCTGCCAAAAGGTGCACCATTACTAATAGGGACACACTCCCCCTGCCCAGTTTCGGAAGTTTATCATGTCGTGTGGCGGGCAACACACAATGCGCACACAACTGAGAGTACGCAAGTCCACCACGTTAAGCAACAGAGAAAAACAACTGGCTGCTCTGCTCAGTTGATTATCCAAACACCCCTTGATTAACGTGTTGTGTTGCGAGCTCTGTTGCCTCATTTCATGCATTGAGTGTGCTATTTTGGAAGCCCATAGAGTCCTCTGGCAAGAGCAGCTGAAACCGCCACAGCCGCTCTGCTACAGATGCCGAAACTCCCTTCCAAAGTTTGCCTAGCAACTCATGACGCTCACCTCCCCGTCTCCGCCCTTAGCGCGCTCAAGCAAAGAGCCACATCCTGAAAGGAGCATCTCTCTATGGCTTTGCCTGCAAGGACACCAGCAAGCCCAACCACCCCAAAACAGAAACATCCACCTCACAAACGCCTCACAGCAACACTGGTGTACTCATGTGAAAGCTAATACAACCGCCCCAAGTTGTTGTCTCACTCCCCCTTCCCTCTTCTAAGGCAACTGCCCTTGTCCTCGCATCCTTCTCCCAGCCACACCTCCCAGTAGTCCTCAGCTACCCAGCACCCCCGGACCCCCGCTGCCCCTTCATTGCTGCATGCCCACTCACCCACTCGCCCTGGCACCATCCTGCAAGCTTGCCCGGCCCGGCCCGCCGCCCCTCCTCATCTCCACCCGCTCCGCCGCCAGCCCACGCTTCCCCAAGCCTCATGTAAAGCCCAGCCAAAGGCTGCACGCGGGCACCGCAGAGCCTACAGAAGCCTCTGGACTGCCACTTGTGGTTGTTGCGTGGAACATTCAGAATGCATAACACTCTCATGGCTATGCATCTTTGCTGTTGCCTTAACTCCTCCTGGCCAAAGTGTTTAGGCCAAGTTCCCACAACTATCTCCAGCTCCCAAATCTCTACTCCTCCACTGGCCCACAGGAGCCCTGCACTTAGGGGACCCGTCCAGCTCCTCACAAACACCCAAGGCTGCCACTGTCGCCATCATGGATACCAGCAGCCAAGAGATCACCGACAGCCAGACCAAGAGAACCAGGTCGCACACCATCCTGGAGGGTTTGGGAAGGCGTAGTGCTGAGCACTGGTACCAGGCAGAGATAGCAGCCTTCTTAGAACTGTGAGGAAGCCCCGAGGGCCGCAGAATCATGAACACTGCCAGGCATGACTAGCTCTATCCATGGCTCTTCGACCAGATGAAGGAATACAGATATGTGTGCAGCCCCATGCAGTGCAAGGATAAGCTCCACGGGTTCAAGAGAAAATTCATAGAATCATAGAATCATAGAATAGCAGAGTTGGAAGGGGCCTACAAGGCCATCGAGTCCAACCCCCTGCTCAATGCAGGAATCCACCCTAAAGCATCCCTGACAGATGCTTGTCCAGCTGCCTCTTGAAGGCCTCTAGTGTGGGAGAGCCCACAACCTCCCTAGGTAACTGATTCCATTGTCGCACCGCTCTAACAGTCAGGAAGTTTTTCCTGATGTCCAGCTGGAATCTGGCTTCCTTTAACTTGAGCCCGTTATTCCGTGTCCTGCACTCTGGGAGGATCGAGAAGAGATCCTGGCCCTCCTCTGTGTGATAACCTTTCAAGTATTTGAAGAGTGCTCTCATGTCTCCCCTCAATCTTCTCTTCTCCAGGCTAAACAGGCCCAGTTCTTTCAGTCTCTCTTCATAGGGCTTTGTTTCCAGACCCCTGATCATCCTGGTTGCCCTCCTCTGAACACGCTCCAGCTTGTCTGCGTCCTTCTTGAATTGTGGAGCCCAGAACTGGACGCAGTGCTCTAGATGAGGCCTAACCAGGGCCGAATAGAGAGGAACCAGTACCTCACGTGATTTGGAAGCAATACTTCTATTAATGCAGCCCAAAATAGCATTGGCCTTTCTTGCAGCCATATCGCACTGTTGGCTCATATTCAGCTTGCGATCTACAACAATTCCAAGATCCTTCTCGTTTGTAGTATTGCTGAGCTAAGTATCCCCCATCTTGTAATTGTGCATTTGGTTTCTATTTCCTAAATGTAGAACTTGGCCTTTATCCCTATTAAATTTCATCCTGTTGTTTTCAGCCCAGCACTCCAGCCTATCAAGATCACTTTGAAGTTTGTTTCTGTCTTCCAGGGTATTAGCTATCCCACCCAATTTTGTGTCATCTGCAAATTTGATCAGCATTCCCTGCACCTCCTCGTCCAAATCATTAATAAAAATGTTGAAGAGCCCTGGGCCCAGGACTGAGCCCTGCGGTACCCCACTCGTTGCCTCTCCCCAGTTTGAGAAGGTTCCATTGATAAGTACTCTTTGAGTCCGATTCTGTAGCCAACTGTGAATCCACCTAATAGTTGTTCCATCTAGCCCACTTTTAGCTTGTTTGTTAATCAGAATGCCATGTGGTACTTTGTCAAAACCTTTGCTGAAGTCAAGCTATATGACGTCCACAGCGTTCCCACGGTCCGCAAGGGAGGTTACCCGATCAAAAAATGAGATCAAATTAGTCTGACAGGACTTGTTCTTGACAAATCCATGTTGGCTTCTAGTGATCACCGCATTGATTTCAAGGTGTTTACAGATTGACTTCTTTATAATCTGGTCCAGAATTTTCCCAGGCATGGATGTCAGACTGACTGGTCTGTAGTTCCCAGGTTCTTCCTTTTTGCCCTTTTTGAAGATAGGGACGTTAGCCCTCCTCCAGTCGTCCGGCACCTCACCCGTCTTCCATGATTTTGCAAAGATAATAGACAAAGGTTCTGAGAGTTCTTCCGCTAGCTCCTTCATTACTCTAGGATGCAGTTCATCGGGCACTGGAGATTTGAACTCATTCAAGGAAATTAGGTGTTCTTTGACCATTTGTTTATCAATCTCAAACTGTAATCCTGCACCCTCAACTTCTGCTTCACTTTTTCCAGGGGGGTCATAGACCCGCTTTTGGGAGAAGACTGAGGCAAAGTAGGAATTGAGCACTTCAGCCTTTTATTTGTCATCTGTTGTCAATTTGCCATCCTCATTAAGCAGTTGAACCACCATTTCTTTCCTCTGTCTTTTACTACTCACATATCTGAAGAAAGCCTTTTTATTGCTTTTAGCATCCCTCGCTAATCTCAGCTCATTCTCAGCTTTAGCCTTCCTGACGCCATTTCGGCACTTCTGCGCCACTTGTCTGTACTCTTCTTTTGTAGCCTGGCCTTCCTTCCACTTCCTATATGTATCCCTTTTTGTTTTCAGGTCATCTCTAAGCTTTTTGTGGAGCCACATTGGTTTCCTCTATTGTCTTCTATCTTTTCTCCTTGTTGGAAGTGTTTGTAACTGTGCCTTTAAAATTTCCTTTTTTAAATACTCCCACCCATCCTTCACTCCTTTTCTCATTAAGGTCATTTGCCATGGGACCTTACTTATCATAGTTCTGAGTTTATTAAAATCAGCTTTGCTAAAATCCAGAGTACGTGTATGGCTACACTCAACTTTTGTCTCCTTCATAATCAAGAATTCAAGTATGATGTGGTCACTTTCCCCCAGAGTTCCCATAACTGCCACTTTATCCACTAAGTCATCCCTATTGGTCAATATCAAATCAAGGATTGCCAATCCTCTAGTTTCTTCCTCCACTTTCTGTAGGAGAAAGTTATCACCCACACATGTCAGGAATTTCTTGGAAGGGCTGCTTTTGGCAGTATTGGTCTCCCAACAGATATCAGGGTAATTGAAGTCCCCCATCACTACTACATCACACTTCCTTGAAACACTGGCAATTTATTTCTATAAAGTTTCATTCTCGTCTTCTCCTTGATTGGGTGGTCCGTAGTAGACTCCGATTATCATGTTCTTTTTATTCCTTGCCCCATTTATTTTAATCCAGATGCTCTCAATGGGGCTCCCAGTCTGATCCACCTGTATTTCTGTGCAGGGATAGGTATTTTTAACATATAGTGCAACTCCACCTCCCTTTCTATTTCTTCTGTTCTTTTTGAACAAGTTATATCCTTCAATTGCTATATTCCAGTCATGGGAGTCATCCCACCAAGTTTCAGTTATACCTATCAAGTCGTATTTGCCTTCATGTAATTAGAGTTCAAGTTCGTTCTGTTTGTTTCCCATGCTCTGGGAATTAGTATATAGACATCGAAGACCATGTGTTTTATAGTCTGGCTTTGTTCCTACATTGTTGCGGACACTATTTTGGGGCACTATTGGAGCTGTTCTCTGTACTGTGGTGCCTTGGCCTACATCCATTCTTGCCTCGAGGTTTACGTCTCCCGCCCCCGTAAGCTTCAGTTTAAAGCCCTCCTGATCAAGTTCTTCATGCTGTGGCCAAACACATTCTTTCCAGCCCTTGTGAGGTGCAACCCATCCCTTGCCAGCAGTCCATGTTCCAAGTAGCGTAGCCCGTGGTCCCAGAATCCAAAATTCTCACGTCGGCACCACCTTCGTAGCCAGTCGTTCATCCGAAGTATTTTTCTTTCTCTTTCTAATCCTCTTCCAAGAACCGGGAGGATGGATGAGAAAACTACCTGGGCCCCAAAGTTCTTCAGTTTCCTTCCCAGAGGTTCATAGTCTGAAATGATTTCTTCATAGCTCTGCTTGGCAACATTTGTTCCCACATGGATGAGAAGAAAGGGGTATGTGTCCGTGGACTTTATGAGTTTCGGTAACCCTTCAGTCACATCTCTAATCTGTGCTCCAGGGAGACAGCACACCTGGCGAGTCCATGGGTCTTCACGACATACTTGGGTTTCAATCCCACGCAGCAGGGAGTCTCCCACAATGACTACTCTTCTCTTCTTCTTGGTTGACCTACCTTCTGCCTCTTCTTCATTGTTGCACGGTGTCTCCTGTACTTCTTCCTCTGCAAACTGTCCTTCAGACTCATCCTCCAGAAGCTGACAGCGGTTGCTTAACTCTAATGGTTCCACCGGTGCAGTATGCCTTCTAGTTCTTCTGCTCCTAACTGTCACTCTTTTCCAGAGAGTTTCCTCTTCGTTGGCTTTCCTCCCCTCAGCATACTCCACTTCTGCTTCAGCTGGCTATTGCTCTTCAATCTCGTGTGCTTCTTGTTGCTGTTGCAGTTCCACCGTTCGGTCTAAGAACTCCTTGTCTTCTCTTATTCTTTGGAGGGTGGATACTCGCCGCTCAAGTCCTCTCACTTTTTCTTCCAAAAGTGCCACCAGCTTTAAATTAAAGGAGGTCATCACACACAACAACAGAACAGGGGTCAAGCCAAGAACCATGGCCTGTAATGATGAGCTGGAATGCCTGCTGGACACCATGATGTTGTGCCAGGATACACCACAAACAGTGAGATTGCCCCATCCATCGCACCCCACCGGAGAGACCAAGCCCACCTGAGCCAAGGCATCAGTCGTGGTGCCACCTCCACCAGAGCTGACCCACAGCGAGTGCAGAAACCACTCACCCACCCTCCTCTCACCAATACGCCCCTGGATACTGCCCCACTACAGCCCTTGCAACCCATGCCCAGGGCCATGGGTAGAGCCAGTGGATCTACCAGCCCCTCTCTGCTGGAGAAGTGGCTATCAGCCACTTTCAGGACTGTGCCCTCCTCCAGCAGCACCTCCTCTGCCACTGTCTCCTCAAGCACCAGCAGCCCTACAGCTTTTCTCAGGCTCTAGTGCCAGATGCACAGGACATGTATGACATGGTCCCTCACAGGACATGGTCCCTCACAGCCACAGCTTCTGCAGCAGCAGCAACCGGCATCTCGAGCCAAGGCTGTGGCTGGAGGAGGAGCTGTCAAGGAGGCTGTGTGGGCAGCTTTCCCGGCAGACATGCGGGATGAGTTGGATGCTGGCTCTCAGAGCCTCCTTGCCTGCCCTGCAAAGCAGTCCACACATCCCATCATCCACCTCAATGGCCATGTTAACTTAAAGGGAGACCTGGCGTCGTCCCGGGCTTGGAGTGGCACATCTTCAACCCCGTTACAGACAGCAATCCCATACCACCTGAGTTCAGAGAGGAGATGAAGGACTTTGTCGGAGGTGAAGTGGGCTGCGTCCTCTCCCGAGCTGTCGCCGTCCCACAAGAAGCTGGACGGCATATTCAAGTAGACCTTTGTGGAAACTGCTGCCTGTGAAAGCTTCTGGGAGACTGTGCAGGTTCTGATTGAGTTGTACCTCGATGACATCATCCGGGTGGGTGACGAGAAGAACATGCGTGGGGTCCGTGACCTGGGCTTTCCGCGCACAGTGGGAGCCCTTGACTCCAACGCACATGCTCCCCCTGGCTCCCCCTGCAGGAGCGATGAACACTACAACCGCAAACACTACTACAGCATAGCTCTGCAAGGTCTGGTGGATGCGAGTGGGAGGTTCCTGGATGTGTTTGCAGGGGTGTTGGGACGGAGCCATGACATGGCTATCTTCTGGAACTCCCCACTGGCAGACAGGCCCTTCTCCTCCGGGCCAACCTCGTGTGCAACCATGCGGTGGGCCCTCTGGTACTTGCCGACCAGGCATTTGCCTTTCAGTTGTGGCTGATGGCGCCATACCAGTACCCGTGGACCCGAGCAGAAGTACCACTGCCATACTCGCCTGCCTGTTGAGCGTGCCTCTGGGGGCCTGAAAGCGTGTTGGCGTTCTCTTTTTAGTCTGCTGAACCTTGAGTCTGACATCATCCCAGACGTCATAGTGTGCTGCTGCATTCTGTACAACATCTGTTAATCTCATGGGGATGTTTTACTGGAGGACCACCCTGACCTGCCTGACCCAGTAGTTGGGTCTGTTCGTGTAAGTATCCGGCAATTTGTGGTAAGAAGGTGCTACTTTGCTCACGTTTACTTTAGGCCTATGTAAGTCATTTAAGATAGGGACCACCCGAAAAATCAATTAGAAATCAATATGGTGGCCATCTTTCAAAATGGCAGACTCTATCTTAAAAATGGCATAGATAAGCAGTTGAGGTGTCTTTTATAATGTTTTTTTTATTTGGTAAAAAAATTCAATGGTACTATTTTAAAGTAGATATTTTAAGAAATTTGCTTTAAAAAATTAGAAAAATGAAAAAAATACTTTTTTATTGTAAAATTTCTTCACTAATCAAACATTTAACAGCCCCATCCAATGTTTAAAATGTATTTTTTTATTTATATAGGGAGAAAACAACCAAAAATATGAACTATGAACTGTTATTACAGTATTCCTCATTTCTAAATTTAATGTGTAACATTGGTATATATTGAAGTATACATAATTTATTTTATTTTATTTATTTATCATATTTATACCCTGCTCCTCAGCCAAAAAAGGCTCTCGGAGCAGCTTACACTTAGCAAAAAAGACAGTCCCTGCCCTCAGGCTTACAGTCTAATAAAGACATGACACACAAGGAAAAGGAGTTCAGGAGGGAAGAGGTAAAGAGAGAGAGAAATTAAGTGGACTGGGAAAAGGGCTGATGGGATTGTCCTGCTCCCGAAGGAGGGGAGTCCAACTGGAGCAGGCCCCGATGTTTCCTCGGCCTGCTCCTGCCCCTCGGTCTTTCCTCTTCCCCACAGGGCCAAGATGGCAGTTTGCCCTGTGGGGGTGGGGGAAGAGTCCAACAGGAGCAGGCCCCGATGTTTCCTCGGCCTGCTCCTGTACCCTCGGTCCTTCTTCTCACCCACAGGGCCAAGATGGCAGTTTGCCCTGTGGGGGTGGGGGAAGAGTCCAACAGGAGCAGGCCCCGATGTTTCCTCGGCCTGCTCCTGCCCCTCGGTCTTTCTTCTTCCCCACAGGGTCAAGATGGCAGTTTGCCCTGTGGGGGTGGGGGAAGAGTCCAACAGGAGCAGGCCCCGATGTTTCCTCGGCCTGCTCCTGTACCCTCGGTCCTTCTTCTCACCCACAGGGTCAAGATGGCAGTTTGCCCTGTGGGGGTGGGGGAAGAGTCCAACAGGAGCAGGCCCCGATGTTTCCTCGGCCTGCTCCTGTCCCCTCGGTCCTTTAATTTAATTTATAAATTAAACTATATTTAAGAAATAATTAAATGAAATCGTCTTTGATGTTTAGGCACTTAAATATTACAATACAACATCAGTGTCTTCAAATGGTTCTTCTTCTACTATTAGTAGATTTCAAGCACTTTGCCTTACAGTTCTTACACAGCAGTGTACATGGGATGCTAGCATTTTTGCAACTGCAGTGTTATTGGCATCCTGATTTACAGTTGCAGCGGACCAACTCTTTGCAACTCTCCCATATTGCTGGAAGAGATGTCCACAAAGGTGTCCATATACATCAGCTTTTTTCCAACCCCACTCTGAAGTTGGAGGTAAGACCGGGTTTGTAATATGAGACTGCCCCCCACATATGTCCACCCTGATAAGCAGCCCTTAGAAAGTGCTTTTGCAGCTGCAGTAGGAGGCACATTTTCTGGAAGTCTACCTTTTGATGTAAACAGCATTTTCCTGGCTTCACTGATGGACATGCCAGCACATTCTGTACTGTAAAGCAGAACAACTTAAGTTTGAAGTTTCTGCTGAAGTTCTGGGCTTAGATATGGCATAGGGTTTGAAAGTGCAAGAAATGAGCTTGTAGCATCTTCAAATTTTATCCAGCAATTCCAGGCACTTCGTTTTCCATTAGCAGAAAACGATGATGTGGTGTCACATCCAGTGAAAGTGTGGAAGCCTCTTAGGGCAACAGCCTTTGATTCCCCTAGAACCTCTGCAGTGTTGTGCACAGGTATATGGCACTTCTGGTTGCCAACACCAAACAAAATCCACAGTTTCTTAAGGCCAAGGCTTTTTAGGTAGTGATAGTAAGATATAGAGAGGGCAAGCACATCCGTATCTACAGTTCTGATCATAACATCGATTGCGTCATGAAAAACAAAATCCAGTGTGAAGTATTATGCGACCATCAGCTTCTAGTATCGAAAATGTCCCATGGAGAGAAGAGTTTGAGCATGATGATAAAAATGTTCCGTCATCATTCGTTACAACCTCAAACCAAACCCTTACTATTACTCTAGCTAACAAACCAAAAAGTTCTTTGTTTTTATCATTTCTAAGGAAGCTAGCCCAGTTTTTCGGAACAAGGCTTCCTTCAGTCACATGTCGGCAAACTCCAAGTCCTCTTTTCTCCTGTGTAGGCTTCTTGATGCTATCTCCAGAGTAAATGTCCCAGACGAAATCAGCCCTTTTTACAGCCCAGTTGTCAATTTTTCATTTAGTCTACTGTTGAAACTCACGTGTGCAGGATTCTCCAAATGTTTTTGATGTCTTTGGACGGCACATGTTGATAAGAGTTGAACTATCAAACACAATAGCATCGCATTGACCTGTGAAAACATCACTTCTATCTGCTACATTTTCAAAAATGGAAGCTAGGTCTGAGTTTACACTTGACCAAACAGCTGATTACCATGTTGGAAAAATGTGTCTGGATCCAGCTCACGGTATTGGGCAGCAATAAAAAGCTTTGAAAATAGTTGGACGTCATTTTTCAGAGCTTTCACGACTTTAATATGTCTAGGGATTGGGATTGCCTCTAGATCTGCTAATAACTTCCTGTTGTTCATCTTAAGAGGGCTGAAAACACTTACACTTGGGTTCTTTGCAAGTCGTTGCTTGATGAATGTATGATAGAGGTTTCTTCCACCCTCCACTCTATCAGAGCTTGCGACAAGACATGTATGAAGAGAAAAAAGATCACTGCTCAGTTCTTCAAAGGGATTACACACATCTAAGAAAGAATCTATCAACAGTTTTGTCTTATTGAGAAATTTATTTTGGTATGACTCGTATTGTTCATGATGGAGAGATGGATGGATTTTAGCATCCAGAATACAGAATTCATCAACTAACCTGGTTATCTCTGGACCAGTCAAAGCCCACTGCATGAGTGCTTTTGCATCTTGAAACAGCCCAAAATGATCAAAAACAAAGAACCATGGTGTCATGGGCTGGGCCCATGGTCCCTTTAAGAAAACATCTTTGCTTTATCCCGCAGAGAAGGAGATGGGTTTCTTTGTGTCCAGAAGGGAGTAGCAAGCTAAATGCCAAGGCCACGCTTTCACGAGAAGCGCTTAGCATCTGATAACGCCTCCACAGGCTGGTACCAGGGGAGAGTAACAAGTTACAGCTGTGCAATGTCTGGGAGCATTCCCCCTCCCTTCGGGTGAGGTATGGGTTGCTAAGGGGTTACAATTGGTCAGGGTGGGTCTGGTGACAAGGGGGTCCCAGAAAGAGATAAAAGCTTGGGCACCCAAGCCTCTTTCCTGTGGGTGTTAGGAGTCCGGTGTGTGAGCAGGAGCTGGATGGCGGAAGCCCCACGTGGCCGCTGAGGGAAAAAGTCAGTTTGAGTGGCGTGGAGCCAAGTCGAAGTGAGCAACAGAGGTTGAGTCGCAGTGTTAAGTGTTGTTATGTTTTAGGATAGGTTTGGGAACAAGTTGCTGGAGTTACGGCTGTTGGGAGGTTAGTGGAGAGTGAGTGCGAATCCAATTGGTTTGAGTGTGTGAAGGGGAGGTATTAGTTCCTGCTGTCCGAAGTGTGTCATTCCTTTGTCTGTGTTTCCCCCCAAAACCTCTTACATGTTTACCGTAATGTGTGGACCCTTAAGGAAGTGTGTTTGTGTGAAGAATAAAAGTGTTTGGTTCCCATCTCCTGTGTGGTGTCATTCCTTGAGAACCTAGACTCCCAAAGGGTTAAAAAGCAGCAGTGAAGGGGCGTGTGTCTGGGCTGGCCGAGCCAGACCCTCCCTTCTCCAGCTGGGGAATCGCTGAGTCAAGCCTGGCAGTTCCTTCACACATGGTATCATTTTCTTCAGTTTCTTTGAAACAACTATAATCTCCCATGCGGATTGAATACACGAATGTCAACAAAAGTATCTCTAGGTTCAATACTGTCACCCAATAAAGACTTGTTACATTTGAAAAATTTAAGCTATCTTAAAATGTTTGATTAGTGAAGAGTTTTTAAAGAATAAAATTAATACATAAAAATGTTTTTTTAATTAGTGCAATCAAAAATAGTTTTTAAAGCAAATTTATTAAAATACCTACTTTAAAATAGTACCAATGAATTTTTTGACCAAAAAAAAATTATAAAAGATACCTCAACTTTACTCTGTACAGCACCATGTACATTGATGGTGCTATATAAATAAATAATAATAATCTACACCATTTTTAAGATAGAGTCTGCCATTTTGAAAGATGGCCACCATATTGATTTCTAATTGATTTTTTTTGGGTGGGGCTATCTTAAATGACTTATATAGGCCTAAAGTAAATGTGAGCAAAGTAGCACCTTTTTACCACAAATTACCAGATCTTAATGTTTTTTTATGGGAGCAGCCCCCACTATATGGTGTTATGCCTTTTATCATAGACTATATAATTGGGAAGGAAGAGGGACTTCTTTTATTGTTAAATTTTTTTTGCAATGAACAGTAAACATCATCAACAACAACCCTCTAACTTGTTGGGGTAAAGGAGTTGTTTTTTGCCTGATTGGACTTGTTCATGGATTGTATAGCTCCCTTGTTCATAAACTTATGTGATTTCTCTAAACGCGCCCCATGTTCCTCCTCGGAACTTAAAAAATCATACTCTGGAAGTGTTTGTTTAGCTGAACTGTGATTAGTGTCAAAACCAGAATTAAACTAAAAATACATTCTGAGGCTGACTGCACCATAAATGTGAATAAATATAGCCTTACCTCATTAATTAAAAACTGCAGCTGCAGAACTGCAGCACCACTTTCATGTTCACAGTAGCAGTCAACACCTGGTCTGCCCAATCTGTTAAATGTCAAAGTCAAGGATCGGTTTGTCCAGGTTGACAGCCAAAATAAAAGCAAAACAAAATCAAACATAGTTAACCATTGTTTTCATTTATTAAGAAAGAACACTGCAAAAGCATTTCCTAGAAAAGTATAGAGATGATCCACAAGCATGAAAGGACTGTATAGTTGGCATATTGATTGAGACATGGATAAACACAAATTAAGCCTACAACAAAGTGTTGCAGTGTAACCTCCCCCATGACAGGAGTGCTCCTGTTCAGGATGCTCAGAGCAGTGTCCTACTCTCCTCCCAGATACTATAAAGGACTTGATTCACTCTTCCTCCACAGTTTTTCTTTTCCAACTGACATGCATCATTCCTGCAACTGACATGTTCAGGCCACATCAGGCTGCTTTCGTTGCCAGGAGGATTCTCGCCTTTTGTGAGGTTCCCCCACCCCAAAAAAGTTTTATACTACTCAAAGTCACCCAAGCTTACAGATATTCCTTTTTATTTCTCGGTAGCACCATTATGGCTCCAATCCTGACAGCATTCAACCACCCGAGTTCACTATGAAGAGGGAATGATGCATCTATAGAAAATAAATGCTACTCTTTCTATAAATACAATATTTAATAAAATGTAAGTTGTTGGTACACCACTTGGTTCCAAATAAAAAATATATACAGTCGTGTGAAAAAGAAAGTACACCCTCTTGGAATTGTATGATTTTACATATCAGGACATAATAACAATCATCTGTTCCTTAGCAGGTCTAAAAATTAGGTAAATACAACCTCAGATGAACAATAACACATGACATATTACACCGTGTCATGATTTATTTAACAGAAATAAAGCCAAAATGGAGAAGCCATGAGTGAAAAAGTAAGTACACCTTATGATTCAATAGCTTGTAGAACCACCTTTAGCAGCAAGAACTTGAAGTAATCGTTTTCTGTATGACTTTATCAGCCTCTCACATCGTTGTGGAGGAATTTTGGCCCATTCTTCTTTACGACGTTGCTTCAGTTCATTGAGGTTTGAGGGCATTTGTTTATGCACAGCTCTCTTAAGGTCCCGCCACAGCATTTCAATCGGGTTGAGGTCTGGACTTTGACTGGGCCATTGCAACACCTTGATTCTTTTATTTTTCAGCCATTCTGTTGTAGATTTGCTGGTGTGCTTGGGATCATTGTCCTGTTGCATGACCCAATTTTGTCCAAGCTTTAGCTGTTGGACAGATAGCCTCACATTTGACTCTAGAATACTTTGGTATACAGAGGAGTTCATGGTCGACTCAATGACTGCAAGGTTCCCAGGTCCTGTGGCTGCAAAACAAGCCCAAATCATCATCCCTCCACCACCGTGCTTGACAGTTGGTATGAGGTGTTTGTGCTGATATGCTGTGTTTGGTTTTTGCAAAATGTGGCGCTGTGCATTATGGCCAGACTTCTCCACTTTGGTCTCGTCTGTCCAAAGGACATTGTTCCAGAAGTCTTATGGTTTGTTCAGATGCAACTTTGCAAACCTAAGCTATGCTGCCACGTTCTTTTTAGAGAGAAGAGGCTTTCTCCTGGCAACCCTTCCAAACAAACCATACTTGTTCAGTCTTTTTCTAATTGTACTGTCATGAACTTGAACATTTAACATGTTCACTGAGGCCTGTAGAGTCTGTAACTCTTGGGTTTTTTGCAATTTCTCTGCGCATTACATGGTCTGACCTTGGGGTGATTTTGCTGGGACGTCCTCTCCTGGGAAGATTGGCAACAGTCTGGAATGTTTTCCACTTTTGAATCATCTTTCTCACTGTAGAATGCTGGACTTTAAATTGTTTGGAAATGGCCTTATAACCCTTCCCAGACTGATGGGCAGCAGCAATTGCTTCTCTAAGATCATTGCTGATGTCTTTCCTCCTTGGCATTGTGTTTACTGGTCTGGATGCTCCAAACCAGTAAACTGAAAAAACTTTGGCTTTTATAGAGGTGGTCATACTTGCTGATAATCAATTTATCATGGGCATTTGATTAGCAGAACCTGTCTGCTACTTAGCATCTTAATTCCTATGGAAGAAGTAAGAGTATACTTAAATAAATCATGACACGGTGTAATATGTCATGTGTTGTTGCTCATCTGAGGTTGTATTTACCTAATTTTTAGACCTGCTAAGAAACAGATGATTGTTATTATGTCCTGATATGTATTGTATTTCTTTATTTACAGTCAACAGACCAATATAAAACAAGAAGATACACCATTATATAAAACAATACAGAGTAGGGATAAAAAGAAGGAGTGTTACAAAATCACTAAAGATACTAGATGGTTATTTGTTGGTTTCTGAAAAGGGAACAGAATTGGGTTATTGGGGCCTAGCATAGTGAAAAAGGGAGGGATATATAGATAATAAAATTGCTAATCTGTGGATTTAAACGCAATCAACATCCATAAGCGATCTGGTGCGGATGGCCAAATTCAGGAATTTGGCCATCTGCTCAGTGGTAGATTTACTGGAGCCCTGAAGTAGACTAATCAGGAGTGACTCAGGGGATCGTCCAGGGAGACGTTGCATAATAGGACATAATAGGTCTTTTCTTGCCTGTTGGTAAAAATTGCAATGGAAGAGCACATGCAAAATGGATTCCACCTCGATTTTATTACATGGGCAGTATCTGTTTTTGGATGGAATTTTCTTATATCTGCCCTCCAGCAACTTGGAGGGGAGGACGTTAAATCTTGCTAGGGTGAATGCTTTCCTGTATTTGGGAATGGTTAACCAACCCAGGTATGGCATTCCGTCTTTGCAAGAAGGGACTGGGAGACCCAATGATTGGGGGGAACATGGTCCCCAGGCAGTTCCCCGGAGCTCTTGGTGGTCTATATCCAGTAGTCTCTGTTTGGTGATCTGTTTAGCGCTGTCCAAGTCCAGAGATAGCAGGAAAAAAGGGGATAGCCCTATTGAGGTTACTTTTTGCACCACTGCCCTAGACCAGTGAGATTCGGAGGGTTCTAACAGGACTTTGGTAACCAAGGAGTTGGGAGTGAGCGTTAGGTGACAGCGGAGCCAGTAATGTATGGTGAATATCCAAGCTTGGCATTTAAGTGTACTTAGTCCAGCCTCCAAGTTGAGGGCAGCACCAGAAACACATCTAGGGACTTCAAATATAAGCCTGAGGTAGAGATGTTGCACTCCTTCAAGAGAACTTTTGAAGTGTGGGAACCATATTGGAGCTCCAAATAGAGTTTGAGACACTATTTTAGCTTTGTAAACCTGGATGGCTGCCGGTAGATATTTCCCACCTTTCGCATAGAAGAATCGGGATAACGCACCAATAGTTTGTTCAGCTTTACTCTTGGTGTGTTTGCCATGTGCCCTCCAGTTTTGAGCTTCATGAAACCATATGCCCAGGTATTTATATGCGTCAATTTGGTTGATTCTGTTTCCCCCCATGGACCAAGGGAATCTTACCTTCCTCCTGGCAAAAACTACCACTTTGGTTTTTGAGTAGTTAATTGTCAGCAGGTTTTTCTCGCAGTATTTGGCAAAACCATTTAGTAGTCTCTTGAGGCCCAGTCGAGTCTGGGAGATCAAAACGGCATCGTCAGCATAGAGAAGAACGAAAACTTTTGTTGAACCAACCTTGGGTGCATGCGATGGTAATGACGCCAACCAGGCAGGGAGGTCTGCCAGATAAAGGTTGAACAAGATGGGGGCGAGAACACATCCTTGTCTGACACCAAGTGAAGTGACAATCTCATTTGTGAGATGTCCTTGTCTACTGCAACGAACCTGGGCAGATGTTTTATGATGCAGAGATTGAATCAGGAACAGAAGCCTGCTTTCGATAGAAAGCTGTTCCAGTTTGCTCCAAAGATGGGCTCGGCATATTGAATCGAAGGCAGATTTGAGATCAATAAAAGCGGTGAATAATTTGCCTCCACTGGGTGTAGAATATTTATGAACCAGGTGAGCCAGTACCAGGCAATGGTCAAGAGTAGAGCAGCCTGCTTTAAAGCCAATCTGTTCTTCTCCCAATATATTGTTATCAAGGATCCATGTTTTTAGTTTCAAGGCCAAGAAACTGGCATAGACCTTACCAACTACAGATAAGAGGCTAATGGGTCGATAGTTGGATGGGTCCTTTTTGGGTCCTTTTTTATATATTGGAATGACAATGGCTTTTAGCCAAGTTGCGGGAATTAACCCAGTTTTATTTATTAAGGAGAAAAGAGGCGCTAACAGGGCAGTCCACCAGCTGATGTTACTTTTCAGCATCTCTGAGGGGATGCCATCTGCTCCAGGAGCCTTACCTGACTTTAACTGTAGTATTAAGTCCTCTACAGTGCTGATATTGACATTGGGCCAGTTAGGGGAGTCAGGTGGCAGTCTCGGATCAGAATTTGATATGTGGCTGTCACTAAAGGCTATATGGAGATGATTCTCCCAGATTTCAGCCGGTATATGGCATTCCATGCTGCCATTGCTGTTACCTAGGGCACCTGATACTATCTGCCAAAAGGTTTTACAGTTGTTGGAAATGGAAGCCCCTATCAGTAGTTGCCAGGTTTCCCTGTCTGCCTCTCTTTTTTTGTGTTGCAGGAGCTTCTTGTATTTTTTCTTTAACTATGTATGTGCGTGGTAGTTGGCGTTCATTGTTCTCACGGTAGGAGCGGTAGGTGAGCTGAATTTTTCTTTTAAGGTTTACACAGTCCCAATCAAACCATTTATTAGTACGAGCTCTCTTGCATTTGGGGTTGCTGAGGTTGTTTAGGAGGGAGGAGTACAAGTCCTGCATTAGCTCCTCGTAGGCTAAGATTCCCAACTCAGGGGGCGCGTCTACTAAAATCCGTGCGATAGTATTCCTATAGCTGGGAGAGAGGACTAGCCGATCAAAAGCCTGTGCCGTTTTGCCTGTCCATTTGAGCTTTTTAGCACACACAGCAAAGGGTGGGCTGGAGTATGGAAAATGTTTCGCTTCCATCCTAATAGGCCCTGGAATATGGAGAGAAAGCTCTAGGGGCAGATGGTCACTGTCAAAACGTTCCGCAACTCGGAGGTTACACCCCAGGGTTTTCAGGTCCTTATGGACTAAAATGTAGTCGACCACACTGGCCCCCCTGGAGGAGATGAATGTGAATTCACCCCAGTTATCATCTGTGCAGCAGCCGTTCAAGATAAGCAGGGCGTTTTTTGAGACAAATTGGAGCAAACATTGCCCAGCAGGGTTTACAAATGAGTCCTTAGAATGACGTACATTGGCTCTAAGTTGCTCCTTGCTTGCGATCAAGCTATCACCGCGGTTGGCAGGGTCCACTAGGTAAGTTCCTGTTCTTGCATTTAAATCTCCTGCAATGATGGGGTAGGCGTGCGGATATTTGGCTATCGTTTCCAGATAGAAGCAATCGGCTTTAAGCCAGGAAGCCATTGCCTCCTCCTTGCAAGTTGCTGGAGCAAAATAGACATTAAATAAAAGTAGGGTCAAATTAAAGGCCCTCAGTTCCAAGATCAGGGCCAGCACAGAGGAGTCACAGCTAGGCAGCTCTGTTGTTTTGGCATCGAGGGAGGATGAAATCAGGAGACTCAGCCCCTTGCTTGCTCTACCCTTGCCTTTATTGGGAAGTGCAGGAAGACAAAAGGATACAAATCCATTCGCATGTATGTGCTCGCAACACCAAGTCTCTTGTAGCAGGACAATATCAAAGTCTGTCAGATAGTCGAGAAAACTTTGGTTCCCACTTTTAGAGTTCCACCCAGCGATATTCCAGGAGAGGAGTTTTAGGGGAGGAGTTATTTTCCCCTTTCCTTGTCAGTCTTGCTCGGTGATTGTGTCCAGGATTCCTTCCAGGTTTTCCAGGATACAGCCGTTGGGAAAGTTTGCTTGGGGGCTGCGTAGATCCCTGGTTAGCTTGCATGATTTGATAGGATCTGAGGAAACACCTTCATGGGGTTCTGGCTGTTTCGAGTTAGACCAAGATAAGTGATTTGAACTTAAGATTTTACTTTTAGGGTGGTTTTTAGTACACCTGTGTGGATCAGCTAAGGGCTCCCTATTGCCCACACTGCCAAGTGCTGTGTTTTGGTGTAGATTGCAGGATTTTGATATCACAATCTTGGGACTCAAAGCCACGCCTCCCTTGGAATACGGTTGCTGCAGATCGCATGTTCGATGCGCACCCTCATACGTATCACAGTGATCCTCTGCTGGAATTGCTTCCACGACAGAATAGCGGTCAGGGGATTTTGGGCTGATTGTCGTTAGGCACTTTGTATTGTGTTGGTTATTGTGCATAAGGAGCTTTCTAAGGTTGGAAAGTCTCAGTAAAATCTTATGTTGTTCTTGCACCGGTAGGGCGTCATAGCTGTCAATTAGCTGAATTTCTTCGGGTGAGAGGTCCTTGTTGACAGAGTTGGTACTGTCTGGTGTAATTTTCTTAATGCAGTCGATTTTGTTATTGTCATTTGGGAAGCCTACACTATGGTTAATTTCGAATGATTGGCAGAGAGTAGGGGGATAATCATCAGACATATTTAGATCAATCAGTTCCCCTACCGGTGGAACATTGTTAGCAAGTCTGGGGAAGCAATGGGTTCTTAAAGAGAAAACTGGGGATACGTCCTCAAAATGCCTGCTCACCCTCATGCCAATCCTTTGGAATGTTTCTTTAGCCTTGTAGATTCTGGAAGCTATATTGGGTGACACAAATGTTACAATGGCTCGAGCTGAGTGGTAGTTATAAAAGATATATTCTACTTTAAGGACCGAGTCTGAGTTAAGCTGTAGTGAGGTGCAAGCTGTTATAACCTGTATAAGGTGTATTATACGTTCTGATTGTGCTAAGCACCCCTTGGGCTTCGGGTAATTGGAAAAAACTAGATTCTGTTTCAGAAGCTGAAGCTGCCATGGTTTGTTAGCTAAGTTATAGTTCGAGTTTGGATTGAACTCCAATACCGCTGAGGTAATAGGTATTACCTTTTTTGGGAGATGTGAGATTGACCAGGGGTCCTGGGTCACATCTTTGATGGAAACAGGGGTTTGAAGGCAAAGAGCATTTGGTTTCTGTTCCAGGCAGGCCCTATTAGCAGAGTCCTTATTTGCTTTTTTAATTTTTTTGCATGATCTCGAGGGGCTTCCCTGTGGGTTCCTGTCCCTTCCATTCTCGTTTTCTTCCAATAGCTTAAATAATCTATCAAATTGCATTTTGGGTATGCTTCTCAAACTAGGAAGGGTTTTTATATTTTTTGATTTCTTTGTGTTACAAATTGGGACCTTTGAAGTTTTGAGTTTACGTTTGCCGCTGAGCTTGACTGTTTTGTTATTATCTTTACTTTCATCAACATCAGCTTCATCATCACTCTTCATATTGTGAGTGTTTTTATTAACCTCCCTATTTGGATGATCTTTGGCAGAGAGCCCGCTGACATATATGACGTTGGAGGTTGGTGTCGATTTTTTTCCAGAAGTCTTCATTTCAGTTTCACTTGACTTGCCCTGGATTCCTTCTTTAGATCTGCCAAGCGCAAAGACTGTTAAAGTAGTCAGAAGCTCCTTGCATTCTGATAGAAACTTCTTTATCAAAGATATATCGTCAGCCCAATTCAGAAACAGTTTCTTGGTCAGCTCATGTTGGCTGTTAAGCAAATTGACTACTGCATGGAGGTCTTTGTCTTCAGAAGAGATAGAGTGAGTGTTTCGATATGAAGATGAAGAATCGAGTTTCTTGTCCGAGAATGCATCCCGGCCGATTGGTATGACAGGACTTGTAGAACTGCCTTGAGGAGTTTCAGATGCGTGAGACGTATGTCTAGTCTCTGCAAGGGGAGCCCCCACAGATGCAAGTTCTGCGGCTAAACTGCATCTACGTTCCTCTGGGTTTTCCCACTCCATAACCCTCATTATACTCTGAGGACCCAGGGACCAGTCTAAGACCTCCAAATCAGGAGTCTTTGTCTCAGGTGTTGGATTGGGATTTTCCTCAGAGTTGGTGGCAAAGAAGTTAGTAATTTTTAATTGTTTATGGGCTTTAGTATAGGAGATCACATCTTCAGTCACTGGGACCAGACCTAGTTGTTTATATCCGTCCCTGGTGAGGACCATTGTGCTCCTTATCGTGTTGCACACAGTCAGGGAGCTGGAAAGAGCCCAGTGAGGCACAAGAAGTGATATCCAGTAACTGGTGGCCAATGTATTTTCGGCGATTCCTTTTTGTTACGTCTGAATGGCGGTAGCTCTAAGGGCAGCAGGAAGAAACAGTCCAAGTTGCAGATAAGCTGGCTTACTAACAGACAAAGCAGTCTCCCTGTAAGCAGATGAGGGCAGTTCACTAACTTTAAGAGTTAGTGATTAGATGATGATTAACAACTTTAATGCTTCAGAACCTCCCAATACTTAGCTCCTAACTGGACTTGACATCCTGCCATTAAACACACCTGGGGGAATCAGCATCTAGAGAGTGGGATCACTTACGACAAGGATTTATGCATAGCGTAGTTACTGGTAATCATATATTTTGTTTTGTTTGTTTGTTTTGCTTCTGCCTTTTTATCCGTTTCCTTCCTTCTTCTTTGTTTCTTAATTTCTTAATTCTTTGGTTCTTTGATGTCTTACTTCTTTTAATTCCAAGTTCCTGTCTCTCTTATTTCATGTTTAATTCTTTGATTCTTGTTTGGTTCTTCTACCTCCTCGATGCAGCCTGAGAGGTTTGGTATGCGGGGGAGCTTCTCTAGAGATATCCAAGGGAGTCAAAACAGCCAGGGAACCCTCTACTTGCCGCTCCTTACTTGTTAGAGAACAGCCCAGCTTCAGGTACAGAAGATTAAAATTCCACGGCTCCACAGCAGCAAGTAAAACATTAAAAAAGTTAAAAAGTTAAAAACAACAACTCTGCAATATAGAAACAGAGGAGGTCAAAATACCACACAGCCTTCCTCCTTCTGAGAGGCTGCCAGTTTTTTTTTTTTTTTGCTTTGGTTTTAAAATACAAGATAAAATGTTCAAGGCTTGTAAGAAAAAAGAGAGCTAAAATCGGTCGAGTTAAAAAAAGAATACTAAAATAATTGTTGGTAGTTCCGAGAGCTCGGAGCAAGGTGTCCTCCCTCCTCAGACCGGAACAGGAAGCCAACCTAGGGAGTTCATGGGCTCTTCCAAGCTAGACTGTCCTGATATGTAAAATCATACAATTCCAAGAGGGTGTGCTTTCTTTTTCACACGACTGTATTTAAGGCTGAGTCTGGCAGATGTTGGAAAGAATACAATTTTTCAAGATCTTGCTGCCATATTTCATGGCCTTTCACACATAAGCAAGTTTTTTAAGAGCAAATAATATACAAGATAAAGGAAATTACCGGACATAGTGTCCCAATTAATTCTTTATAACGCAACTGAAATTCTTTTGGACTTTTAAATAATTCAATATTACTTGCAGTTGCTAAATTAAGCATTGGCCAAAGCTCTAAGCAATATGAGATGCCAATATTAACCCACTGGCTAGATAGATTTGGGGATTTTGGAATTATGAGCAAGTTAATTGAACAGATTCTTGCACAGAGAATTTAGGTGATAGGATGATTAACAAATATAAAATCTCATAAATACATGGCATTTTGAAAATTGTCCCTGAAATTCCTAATTACTTTCCCATTGCATTTTAATACAAACTCCAGTTGCTTTCTTACCAATGGGTTTGAAACAATTCTGCTCTGCTCTTATTTATTTTATATCTCAAGACCTGATGGTATTCATTGACTATTGTAAAAGAATCTTTTAAAGACGGGGATGGATTTGGATATGATGACATAGTATCATTTGCCTAACATATATATATATAATGTCTTTTCTGGAGATACCTTCACAAAGCAATCCAACAACCCCACAATGCCAGCGGCTTGCTCATGCCTGTGTAATGCTGACATGAGCATTGTTCTTTGTCCTATATACCTCCAAGGAAGGAAGTTGAGAAGAAAATGACAGCTCAGTGGCACAACTACAGGGAACACTGACAGCAACACTCCAATCAACCTCCACCCTTTTCCCAGAATCAGGAAGGGGAGAGTATTGTTTTAAATATCCCAGTCAAGAGTACAATACTCAGTCCTTGGTTGATTGAAGACCTTCATTTGATTACAGAACAGATACTTTCTCTACTGGACAGTGGTGGCACCAAGAGGGGAAAGCAAAGGAGGGCAAGTGCCCCCCCAAAAGGAGCTTGCCAACCCAGTTGCCACAGAGCAGGAAAGAGCGGCAAGTTCAGCAGCTCTCCAAATCCCGCTCATGCTCAGGGTGGTCTTTCTCACTGGCGCAGCTGCTGCCACCACCCACCCACTTGGCCTTTTGCTCACCCAGCCAGCCACTCCCTCCTACCAGCTGCTCTGCCTGACCTGTCCGATAGTTGCTGAACAAGGTAGGAGCAGCAGCCATGCTGCGGCAAGGAAGGAGCACATGGCGGAGTGCGGGCAGCAGAGTGGGTGCCAAGAACAACAGTCGGCTGGCCAACTGCGTGAGAAGCAGGACTGTTTCTGCTGTCACAATCGATGAGTAAGGTTGTCAGGAGCTGCAGTTTGCGGCCCTCTCCTAGGGTAACCATATGAAAAAGAGGACAGTGCTCCTGTATCTTTAACAGTTGCATAGAAAGGGAATTTCAGCAGGTGTCCTTTGTATATACCTCTTCATCACAGCAGTTAAAGCTGCAGGAGCTATACTAGAGTGACCAGATTTAAAAGAGGGCAGGGCACCTTCAGTTTTAACTGTGGTGATGAAGAGGGAATTCCACCAAGCTCTCCATATATACAAATGACACCTACTAAAATTCCCTTTTCAATACAACTGTTAAAGATAGAGGAGCCCTGTCTTCCTTTTCATATGGTCACCCTACCTCTCCCCTTCTGAGCTGCTGTCCTTCTCTCCCAATCCTGCAGACTGATGTTTGGGAGAAAGAAAGAGAGAGAAGCTGTATGTTTATTTGTGTTCTCTCCTCATTCCCCCACCACTCCAGTCTGGACTCCAGAAAGATCAGGAGAGAAAAGAAAGAGGGAAGGGTCAAGGAAGATGCAGCAGCACTTTTTTCAGAATGCTTGCTAAAACAATTCTTGTCTGCCCTTGCTTACCTTTTTTCTAACCCCTTTTTTCAAGCTGTTCCTTTGATAAACATGGTATGTGTGTATCTTGTGTCACCTTAAAAACAGAGCTGCAGCACAATCTTAAGTATGTCTACTCAGAAGTAAGCCCCACTGAGATTACTAGGACTTACTCTGAGGTAAATGTGCATAGGATTCAGCCTGAAAAGAAGGGAGAGTGAAGAAAAGCTAGGAGAAGAGGATACAGAAAAAGGCATTGTAGAAATAGAATAGCAAGATAACTGTGGGATGTTTAACCATATTTGAAGAATATAGTAAGGACAGTAATGATTACTGCCCTTAAAATTATTGCCCCTCCCCTTCAGTCATGTGTAACTGTATTTCAGTCCCAATCAAATAATCACAACAGGGAACCAGCCAGGTTTTCCATGGGAAAACTCTGTACCAGGTGACAGATAGCAGTGAAAGCCATCTTGGAAGACTTGGAAATGATTATTATTTCTGTTTAGTCTAAACTTCACTATTAATATCATTTAGTTTGTCAAGCCTTAGTAATGGTATGGACAGTATACATACAGCCATTAAGTTGGTCAATTCTGTCAACAATTGCTTATAGAGAAAAGGCCTGGATGTTCTTTCTCTGGCGGAAGGAGGAACTGGGGTGACTTTGGGGAGTTCAAGGCTTGTGTCCTCACCTTGCACTCCTGGGTTCTCATTATTCACAATAAACAGTATATATCTATGGCTGATATGAAGCAAAAATTGGAAGATATAAGTCTTTATTGGTTATATATGCAGATATGTCAACTGTTACATAGTCCTCATGTATTGCTAGAAGTAACACATCCAGTGACTAATCTGAATGTATTTTAATTTGAATGCATTTTAAGCTCCAAATCTCTAGAGTTAAATGGCATGGTGTCCAAGGTATAAAAATTGCTGACAGAATTATTTTGTGGGTCATCTGAAATATTAAAAGCAGGTTAGTAAGTGGATTTTGGTACACCAGTAAACAATTCCCATTGGGACGAGTGTTTTATTTCCGGCTTCATGAAGACAATGAGGGCAAGGGCAAGGGAATTGATTTTTAAAGTACTTTCTCGGTGGTACTTAATCCCTATCAAGTCACAGACGATATTCAAAACAGCTTCAGATAAATGCTGGAAGGAGTATCATGGTGCTGGTACTCAAATGTGGTGGTCATTTCCTCTGGTAGGACAAAGTCTTTAAAGAAATTAACAATATAACCAAACAAAACATCATCAAGACTAGAGTACTGGCAATTCTGATTATCTTTCCAAAGGATTTACAGTCAGCCCCACATAAATAAGGTGACCATACGTTCGGATCCCCCCAGACAAGTCTGGAAACAGGGGCCCAATCCGGGGGCAATTCCAGAATTAATACAAATGTCTGGGAAACTGCCCTCCCCCACGCTGATCCAGCCTTTTTTTTCTTCAGGAAAAGGCCTGGCTCGTTGTGGGTGGGCGAGCTCAAGGGATGTGCTTCCGGAATACATCCTCCAGTTGGGTGACCATATGAAAAGGAGGACAGGGCTCCTGTATCTTTAACTGTAATGTAGAAAAGGGAATTTCAGCAGGTGTCAATTGAAGAGGGTGAAATTCTCTCTTCATCAACACAGTTAAAGCTGCAGAAGCCCTGCCCTCTTTTGTATCTGGCCCCTCTACTATAACTAATGTAGCTTTAACTGTTGTGATGAAGAGGGAATTTCACCCACTTCAATTGACACCTGTTGCAATTCCCTTTTCTACAGTACTGTTAAAGACACAGGAGCCCTGTCCTCCTTTTCATATGGTCACCCTATCCTCCAGCCATCCCCTGTGCTGATCTAGCCTTCTGCTGGGCTGGTGCAATTGCACCAGCCCAGGAGAAGGCTGCAGACAAGGCTGAGATCGGACTGGGTGGGGGTTAGAGGATGCGTTTCTGGAAGTGCGGGAAGGCGGCCTCCAGCCCTTTCCAGAGCCATCCAGGGCTTGTTCTAGGCCTGTGCAATGGAGCTGGCCCAGAAAAAGCCCCAGATCACCGAGGGGGAGGGGCTGGAGGATGCGTTTCCCGCACTTCCGGGAACGCGACTTCAGCCCTTCCCAGAGCCATCGTAATCGCCAGCCCAGCAGCAGGAGGAGGAGGAGGAAGAGGAAGGGGAAGGGGAAGAGCAAGAAGAAGGTAAGACTAAGGTAGGTGTGTGTGTGTGTGTGTGTGTGTGTGAGTGAGTGAGAGAGAGAGAGAGAGAGAATGGGTGAACAGGGTGCCTGTGGTTTTTCATAGTGGTTTTCATAGTGGTTTTTCTAGATGAGCATGATGGGCTTTGCCAAGTCCTGCTGTCTTTTACTGATTCAGAAATTTCCTGTCTATTGAACATGTTTTAAGTATGACTGCTTTCTGGATGTTGGCATGCATGTATTTTGGTAGGCCTAATTTCTGAAAGTTTTGTGTGAAAGAAAAATGATGTGATGCTGGTGACTGATGTGACTAATGGAATAATTGCAACTTTTTCCTGTTGCCATAGTTCTTTAACTTCCATAGCCATTGCTGTATATTTTTCTCTCTTGTCCTCTTCCTTTTCTGCAACATTTTTGCTATGTCAATGACGTAGGTGTGTTTTTCTTTGTTGTTTTTGACTGTTATGTCTGGTTGAAGTTGAAGAGGTGCTAGCCTTTAGTCCATTTTGTTCCATGGCTAATATTTGCAGGGTAATAGTAGTTTATACTCTTTCTGAATTCTCGGTTGCTTGTTTATTGTACTAGATTTTTCTGTACTTGTCAACTGCTTCATTTGTTCAGTGGTAACAGTATGCTGAATGAGTGAGTATGGATATGAAAAAGGTGATGGGGAAAGAGTGTTAAATGTTAGGAAAGTGAAGGATTTGCAGTCAGAAAAGACATTTCAGGGAAAGGGAGACTGTATCACAGAGCATAGCAAAACCTTCAAAGTACAGCAAAAGCTACAAAAGTAGGTATGAGTGAAGTTAATTTCAGATACATTGAATGTCTCACTTGTTCTTTATTTCAGTGATTTTAACATTAAGATGTTATGTAGAACAGGTTTGTCTTAATTGTGTGCTGTGAAATCAGATCTGTGACCAAGGCCACATTTGGGTGGGCATGCCCCCTTTGGGGGCTGGACATGTTGGTGAGCACACCCCCTTGGAGGCTGGACATGTTGGTGGGCACGCCCTCTTGGGGGCGGCCATGTTGTCCTCCTTTTTGTTTTCCAAAATATGGTCACCCTACGCATAAAGACTTTATTTTATGCTCTTTAGCAGCCAGCAAGAGCAATGATTGCAAGCAAGTGGAAAAGCTTGGTGAACTTTTCTCTCAAGTCATGGTTTCAGAGGCTCTGGAATCATTTATAAATAGACAAGATTATCCAGCGTATGGAAGTTGTTAAAAGGTCATGCAAAAACTGAAACATTTAATGCAACATGGTGCCCATTTCTATGGTATGTTGATCATTCATACAAGACCCAAGTCCCTCAAGATATTATAAGGTTTTGCTAACCTTGTGTTTGGTGTTTTTAAACCTTTTCAGGCTATGTTTATCCCATGTTCATTGAACTAAAAAAAAACACGTTAAAAGTTATAGCTGCAGCCATCATATTGTTTTGCTCAATAGCAAAGGATACATTCGAATGGCACCTGTTCTTGTCCCAATAGCCAGAATCTTCTGAACTGGGTCAAAAGCCAAGGTAGTGGGCAGATATGGAAATCCATGCCGTACAGTCTGCAACAGAAAAAATAAAACTGGTTGATGGAAAGTAGTTGACGCATTTCATCTAACAGCATGTTTTATTGTCTTGTTAATTTTAATTGTCTGGGGCAAACGAAACTGGATAAGCAAACTGATTAATATATTGTCAGCTGATTGAGATCTTTTAATCAATTAACAGTCTAGCTTCTAACAGATTCACAAGATCAATTTTCATGTATTTCCATATTTCAAGACCTCAGTATGGAAAGTCCTTAGAATCTCAAGTTAATATGGCAGCTTCTCATGAAGAACAGATAAACCAAAATTAAGACAAAGCAAAATGTGTGGCAACAGGGAGACTGAAAGAAATTGGTAAACAGCTGAGCTGAGTAGGTTTACTGACGTAATTTGTCTAAGCTCTGATCCAGCTAAAGTTGATCATAATTAAATCCCATTGAAACCAACATTACAAATTAGTCATAGTGCTGCACCTTAAAATTGATTGCTTTCAATGGGACTTAACAACTAGCTATAACTGGATTGAGATCCCAATGGTTAATGCTTTCAGCTTGGACTGGGGAGATTTGGAGCTTGGACCCAGTTCTACAATGGAATCTTTGGAGAGGGACCATCACTCTGTGGTAGAGCCCCAGGTCCAATCCACACCACCTCCAGTTAAAAGGAACTCAGGCAGCTGGATTTCCAGCTGGAGTTGATAAGTGCTGGAGTAACTGGTCTGATTTAGTATAAGGCAGCTTCATGCTCTGGGAGCAAATCACAATCTCATGGCCACAGTGGAAACACTATTTACTGATTTATTCTAAGCATTTATACACTGCTTTTCAGTTGTAAAACCTTCCAAAGCACTTTACAAAATTTCAAATGATACACTGACAGTGAAGATTTATATAGTACAGACCGAACACATCACAACAAAAGAGCATGTGCAAAGCAAGAGAAAACTATCAGCCAGAATAAAACTGCCATGTTTCTCTTCACTGCTATTCCCTATCAGTAATTCAATTAAATCTGCCTCCTCTTTCAAAATTCTATTTTAAGACTGTGAGCAATGCAGACTGTATGGATTCAACCGCTAGCCAGATTTTTGCTCTCCTACATCCCCACTTTTCTTAACATCCAGACTGATGAAAAGTTCTGGAGCACTCTACAACTTGGGGACTGTTTAAATGTTCTGGAAGCCCCAAGGTGGCACTGCGTTGAGAAGACCCGCTTTTTAAAAGTCAGAGACTTACCCTGACTTTTCAGGATGGATCATGGTGAACATGGCCCTTCGGCTGTCTAACCACACTCTATCTTCAATGCAGAGGTGTGGCTGGGTGGGTGGCGACCCGATTGGTTACCGTGCACCCTGTCAAACCCGGCACTTTTGCTCCAGTGTTGGGATTAGCCATTACCACTCCGATGCAGCAAAAGTGTGGCATTTAGCTTATTGCGGTAGCAAATCACCATCATATAGGCAGCCCCTTGCTCCCTATTTTGTGGTATTTCAGTCAGTTCTGATAAAGCTACTGTCCTACTGTGGGTTCTGGAATTGCTCTAAAGAGCCTATTTCTTTTTTCTTTTCTCTTTTACAATGTTATATTATTTATTTATTATTTTTATTTGTATCCCGCCTTTTGCCCAATGCTGGGCCTCAAGGCGGCCTTACAAAGTTTAAAACATACATTGGGGGGAAAAAACCACAAACTTTTAAAATACACAACAAAATTATAAGACATTAACATAAATGGAGGACCAAATTACTCTCCAAAGGCCTGCTGAAACAAACAAGTTTTAGCCTGCTTCCGAAAGCCCATCAAGGAGGGAGCCAGCCTAGCTTCCCCACGAAGAGAGTTCCAGAGCACCGGAGCAGCCACCGAGAAGGCCCTCTCCCATGTTCCCACCATGTGCACCTGTGAAGATGGTGGGTCTGAAAGAAGGGCTTCTCCAGAAAGGGAGAATATGTTATTTCAAATAACCTGGACCCAAGCCATACAGGGCTTTATAGGTCATAACCAGCACTTTGAATTGTGCCTGGAAACAGACTGGAAGCCAGTGGAGCTGTTTTAACTGAGGAGTTGTATGCTCCCTGTAACCAGCCGGTCAATAATCTGGTTACTCCCTGTAACCAGTTGTATGCAGCCGGTCAATAATCTGGCTGCAGCTCTTTGAACCAGTTGGAGTTTCCGAACACTCTTTAAAGGCAGCCCCACGTAGAGCGTGTTACAGTAATCCAATCGGGATGTAACCATGGCCATGTCCGACATCTCTAGGAACAGGCGCAGCTGGCGCACTAGCTTTAACTGTGCAAATGCACTCCTGGCCACCGCCGAAAACTGGGCATCCAGGCTCAGGGCTGAATCCAGAAGCACACCCAAGTTGCAGACCTGTGTCTTCACAGGGAGTGTAACCCCATCCAGCACAAGCTGAATCCCTATTCCCTGATCTGCCTTTCTGTCTTACCTGGATTAAGCTTCAATTTGTTCGCCCTCATCCAATCCATTGCTGCCAACAAACAGCGGTTTAGCACAGAAACTGCTTCCTTGGAATTGGGTGGAAAGGAGTAGTAGAGTTGGGTGTCATCAGCGTACTGGTGGAACCGCACCCCACAATTCTGGATAACCTCTCCCAACGGTTTCATGTATATGTTAAATAGCATGGGGGACAAAACAGAGCTCTGAGGGACTCCACTATATACTATAACTACATGTTATATTCTCCCTACTCTAAAGCAGGGATGGGCAGATTTTTGGCTTGCAGGATCTTTTTGTTTGTTTGTTTTTGGGCCAGGGTCTCAAGAGCCACCCCACACAGTCACAAACTTGTGGTGCAGGAGGGTAAAGCACATCAGGGGGCAGAGCAAGTCACAAATTCACAGCTAGTGACTATCCAACTGTGCCATAAACCCAGCTCTACACAGGAAAAGGGGGATGAACTCACACCTCCATGGACTGTAAAAGGGACGCTCTTTCCTTCCTCCTCTCACATCCCATCCCATTCCACAGTGCATGTGGAACAACTACTGCTGCCACTGGCAGAAACTTGCACAGTTATTGCTGCTGTTCTTGCTGTCTCCTCCAACGTAAGCTTGGCTACTGTTGGGCAGATGCTCTGCATTTTCCATCCTCACCCGTCCCTTGATCAGATGTAAAGACATGGACTAGAATTATAATTCCCTTTTTATTTTTTTATTTCTTTTGAGAGCAGATTTATCCAATCCCCAAGACAGAGCATGCAGGAGTCAGAACTCTTTCATATTTAGCTACCAACAAACCTGCAACCCTATCCTAAAAAGAATGATAGGAGAGCCTAAACTCAGCTGCACGGCTGCAGTCCTATATGCATCTATTTGGGAGTAAATCCCAGTGAACAAAATGGGATTTGCTTTTGGGTAAACATGCATAGAACTAAGCATCATATATATTAAATGGAGCAGGGAGAAATCTCATCCAATCCTCTCACCCACACCCAAAGGTGGAAGAAGATCTGGAGGAGGAGCAGTAGCATTGTCATGGTAGAGGGGAGATTATGGAGAGGATGTTAGGAAGGGTGTTTGGGTGTGGGTGTTAGATCAATGTTCTTTTCACCCAAGGACGAGATCTGCTAACATGGGCTCCATCACACCTACTTTCCCACCCATCCCTGGTTTGCCTCTGTGATTTCTAGCTCCATTTCATTAGCGCATCAAGCTAATGGCTCCTTTCACATGGGTTTGTGGTATTGTGTTGTACCGATGAAACCTCCCTTTCACTTGTTTGTTGTCCCACTCCACTCTGCTCTGCCCCCTCTCCTTCCACCTCCAGTTCATTGGTTGTAACATTGTGAAGGGTGTGAACTCCTTTCCCCCTTGCTCTGGCTTTGTTATCTAGCGATTTACCGACTTAACTTTTCATCGGCTGGGCTCTGTTTCTGCGGGAAATGAGGGTGAGGTTGGAGCAGTAAAATTCCATCCAACTGACTCAACACAAGTCTGTTCATTCGACATGGTGCTGGAGGAGGAGAACCGCCCCACCCTCCCCTTCCGTTAGCAAGCTTTCCCTTCAAAGCACATGCTCCCAACAAAGGAAATAGTGAGAGGATGACACTACACAGGGGCTGAAGGGCACTTTAATTCCATTTCGGGGAAATAATGCAGACTTTCCCCGCTCTAGGAAAACACAAAAAAGGAAGGGGAAGAGGCAGGATGTGGACGGGAAGAGGTGGGGAAAAGGGAGGAGAAGAGGTGGGACAGGCACAACGTCATCTAAGTGCCGTGCTGCAAAACCGCAAACCAGGCATGACAAGAGCGCGATAAAACGCTGGTGTGATGGAGCCCATGTCTCCTTGCACTCAGGGTTGGAAGAGGAAATTCAATGTTGGTGAGGGATAGAATCACCTCTTTGGTGATCTGGTCAGTCTGGAGCTTCTCCACTGATATGCCTTCATCCCTCCTCCCACTTCTGCCTGCACTTTTGTGCATGTTGGGCAACCTGTTGCTGGCAAGTGAGGAAAAGAAGGCAAGGGGGCGCTCACTATGTCTTTTCAGCAGTGGGGAGCCCTGGGGAGGTAGAGCCACCCCCTCAACCCCACCCCTGTGATAGAAGCAGCAGACCAACCCTTTGCCAAAACAGTGATTTTGAGCAGGATTGGTGGAAATTCAATCTTCAAATAACAATGTTGATGAGGAACAGGAGTGGGGCTTTAACACTTCCCTTCAGTAATCTTGCTCAAGTGTTTGTGTATGTTTGACAGTGCCTGTATGCACAGGTGTGGCCCCCAACTCACTACCCATCACTGCATGCAACCCTTGGAGCGAAAAGGTTGCCCAGCCCTGGCCTAGATCTTCATAAGCTTAATCCCCCTTCATGCAGGATTCTTACAATAACTTGTCAGGGGTTTGAGCAAGTCAGTTCTCTCTGTTCCACTGCCCTTCATTTTCTTCTTGGTTTTGTTTCAACTGACACACAAACGCTGTTTCTCAGTTGCTCTGAACCAAAGACTTTGTTGGTAGAACAGTGAGAACTTGACAAAGGCTTTGCTGGATGGGTTGCAATTTCAATCTTCTGCGCTACTTTCACACACTGGCAGCAGCAACAAAACAATTTGTGGTTTGCTGCTGAAATTTGGCAAATTTGGCAAAAAACACACAATGTTGCCACAGCAACACATGGAGGGGCAGGGGGCACACTATCCAGTGGCAAGCCTATCCAGTGGAATTTTAGGGTGTTTCTAGAATGTTTTTTAACAGTGTATACTATGCTTTTAATCAGTATTTTATGTATTTTATGCTTTCTGTTGTTCCCTGCCTCGATCTAATTAGAGAGGCGGGTAAGAAATGTTATTGTTATTATTAATATGTTGTTGTTATTAATGCTAGAAGCTAGAAGCAGAGCATGCATTTCATTTCTTTACTAACTAATCTTGGGTTAGGCCTTGTGGACAGGGATAAGTCAAACAGCTCACACGACTCTCTCCCAAACTGGTTCCCTCTAGATGCTTTGGACTCTAGTTCCTGTCAGCCCCAGCCAGAATGGGCAACAGTCAAGTGTCCTGGGAGTTGTAATACAAAGTATCTGGAGGGCACCAAGTTGTGGAAGACTGGCTTAAACAAATGGGTCGTTGGCTCAATGGAACATGTCAGTCATGACTTAAGAACCACTGATATTGAACTAAAAGCAACTAACTAAGAGAGAAATCCACACACACACACACACGCCCCAATTGTTGATGGCAGGAAGGAGTTAGGAAATTAAAAATAACAATAAAAATGACAAGTGTAACTATAACATGCTTTTTATAATTAAATTATTAATTGAGATAATGTTAAATATACTACAATCTATTTATTGAGATAGATTCCAAAATTCTGATAGTCAGACTAATAAAACTATGGATAATAAAAAGAGTTCCAGCTATTGGGCGGTATAGAAATGTAATAAATAAATAAATAAATAAATCAGAAAAAAATGAACAATTCTTCTTCCCCTCCGTATACATAAATCCTTGAATATTTAACAAAAGAAAATGTAGATGTTTTCCATTCTCAGGTAAAATACCCACAGAATTCAGATTCCATGTGAACAAATCAAATATGGATCCCAAATATTTCTACCATTAAAGTTGCCAATGTAAATATGCATTTTATCATTATATGATTAGTCATCGGTGCTGAGTTTCTAGGATTGAGTTGGTTATATAAAAACTGAAGAAGCTGTGAAAAATAAGATGCAGCTTATTACCAACATCCCAGTAATATTCTTATTAAATTATCAAGCCTTAACGTGAGAGAATTTAAGTACGGCATCTTTGAACTGATGACAGCTTTTAGCTAGGCCACAAAAGAATACCTTTCATCTGGAATGCTCAGTGAACACAGCTAGTATTTAAAGAATAAGAAAGAATAGATAAATACTGAATAAACTAATATTTGTGATTAAAACTTCTAAACATGCTATTTTAAAATAACTGTACTTCCGATTGCAACCTTCCACCACACTCATACAAAAATATATTTATGTGTTATATACTATTTGAAACCAAGTCATATCCTTGATGCTGAAATTTTGCTTTATAAATTCAGTATTTTTATAACTCTACACATGTAAGAATAACAATCATTTGGATCCAACTTCTAATGTAACAGTTGTTATCAATTGGAATACATTTTGCCATTTGATCATCATCATTTAGGCCTCCTGACTTGGATTTTAATGTTTATTCATTGTAACAGTTTGGTATATTTTTAAAGAAAAAATTCTACTCTTACCTTGCACACTTGAAAACAGTCTGAAGTGAGGGCCTCCTGGATTTCCTCTCTGGGAGCCTCTGTAGCCCCTCCTGGGTGCACAAGACCACTTCCAGGCCCTCTGATGTTTCCACTAGGGACTGAAGTTAAACCATCCAAAACTTTGTGAAAATTAAATTTCTTCATTTTGAAGAAAAGCCTTAAGAAGGATTTTGCAGGGGAGGAAAACTGCTTGTATATTATAGGCTCACATTTAGCAGCAGCAGAAGCAGCAGAAAATAAAATTTAAAAATCTCAAATTTTCCAATGATGCAGCAATATGCTTTTTGGCATTAAGGGGAATGAAATATATAAAGATGTCATTTTATTAAGCAGGAATAAATGAAGGTATCTTGACAAGGGTTAGTCTAAAAAATAGGGAGGGGAAGAGGAGAATTCCATAGTCAGCAAACCCAAGACTAGCAATTCAAAAAGGGATTAATTATCGCTAATCACATGATGCCATTCTTTAAAATCTGTTGTTGAAAAATATGTCTATACTGAAGTAATTGATGTTACAAAACTCTAAGCCAACTCCTATAGCAGGCTAGTTTAGTCTAGTCTATACAATTCTTCTAAGAAACGATTCTGCTTTTTTTAATAATAATAATAATAATAATAATAATAATAATAATAATAATAATAATAATAATAATAGCCCCACTTCTGAGTTCTGCCGCTGCTACGCGAGCTTGCCCGTCGTCTGCAGCAATTGCAGCTTCTCCTCGATCTCCTCTGCGAAGCTTTGCTTTTAAAATCTCTGCGGCGGATGATCAACTCTCCTCAGCAGAGGTCTTTTCGAAGATCCGCCGCGGGGCGTGAGCGGCAGCCTCTTCCGCAGTCCGGACAACCGCGCCGCGCTTCCCAGCTCCAGCAGCCGTGGCGCGCCCGGAGCACAGCACCGCCGGGCCAGGCGGCCGTCATCGCCCAGAGGCTCCTGCTGCGGATTTGGACCGAAGTCAACCCGAAAGCTCCCTCGTCACCTTCTTGGGGGAAGCGCTGCGGACCCCAGCGCGAACTAAGGCATCAATGCCGGCACGACCCCCTTGCGAGCCAGGCCCTCGTCGGGACGCGGCTGCCGCCTGGGCGTCGCTCCCCCGCCTCCCGGAGGCACCTGGGCCCGCGAGAGCGCGCGGGTTCCAAGCCGCGCTTGGACCAGGTCGGCGATGCGGCTGGCCTCGCCCCTGACCCCGCGGAGCGGGCCAGCGACCCCGGGGCGCCTGGGGACGAGCGACGGCCCAACCAGCTTAGCCGTCGGGGGGGGGGGGGAGGGCGGTCCCCGTCCCTCTATTTGGCCGCGCTGCTGCCAAAAACGCTGCCAGGGATGGTGGCGGCGGCGGCGGGGGTGGGTTGCTGCCAGGCTGGCGCCAAGGCTGCGAGCAGGATGGGGGGGGGGGACGCAGCGCGCGCCTCGCCCGGAGCCGTCACGCCACTGCTGGCGCCTCCCTCCCTCCAGCTGCTCTCCAAGGTCCTGGGCGACGCGCGGCGCTCCCTCCGAAGCTGCCAGCGGCGCGCGCCGGGATGGGCGCGGGGAGGGGCGGCGGCGGCGGCGGCGGCGGCGGCGGCACCTGGAAGGGAAGGCAGGACGGAGGACGGAGGGCCGCCCTCCGCGGTCAGCGGCAGGCAGCGGCGTGGAAGGACGAGGCTCGGCAGAGTGCAACGGAGGCGGGGAGAGGCCAGAGAGCGTCGAAGCCGCAGAAGCCGCCTCCGTTTCGGGCCCCTGTTAGACCCGGGCTCCGGGCGATAAGGACTCCGCGAAGAGAGCGGCGTCCTGCGGGGCTTCTGCCCGCGCAGCGCAGCGCAGAGCTCGGAGAAAGGGCGGAAGAGGCAGCGGCGAGCAGGGCGGCGCGGTGGGCGGGCACGGGCGGGAGAGCGCGCGCCCCGCGGCCGCCTCCGGGTCTTCCCGACCCACGGAACTGCAGGGCGCTGCGGCCTCCTCCCCAGCAGGCGCCCCGACCTGCAGCGCTGCGCTGCGCTGCGGCCGCTCCAGAGAAAAATGCTGGATTTGAGAGCCAGACTAGGAGGGCCGTCGAATCTGCGGTGCAAGTTCGGGGTTTTCCACGTCAAACCTTCCCGCACAGCCAGGTTGCAACCCGAACCCTACTTCCAGGCCATACGGCTCACGGAGCGGTGGGAGTTACGGTGAACTGAAGTGGTGATTAGCGCTGGATTGGGGCCAAAACCGGGCCACTGAGAGAGAAGAGGTGTTTCTGGAACCCCGAGGGTTGTAGACGTGCATACTTAGAAAGAAATCAAATCCCTCCACCCCTCTCCAAAAAACCCTAAGTTGGAAAGGAAAATCAGAAAAGGGAGTGAATGAAATGAAGTATCCTGAGAACAGGTAGAATTTACAATTTGACAATCAGGAGGCAAACGCAGGCAGGGATAAGCAGGAAAAATAAAGAGCCATTTGTCAAATCCTGAATATATTTATTCATAAGTTACACACACATAACTTCCTAAATAAGCAGATTTTGGATTTTAGCAGCAGTTGGATAGTACAACCAAATTTTAAAATAGTAAAATTTTAAAATGTAGCTGCCTCTAACTGCTGCTAAAAAAATTATTTTTATTTATTTTTTTATTTTTTTATTTATTACATTTTTATACCACCCAATAGCCAAAGCTCTCTGGGCGGTTCACAAAAATTAAAACCATTAAGAACATAATAAATGCAAGTATCTCATTCCAGAATGTCCTTTGCAAGTGAAATTCCAACAGAGGCATTGACGGAAAGCTTCACCAGTTGAATTTCTCCTCTTAAAGATGCATTAGTGCTGATAGAAAACACACACACAATGTGACAACCACAGATATCATGTTGTATCAGCGATTCTTTGAGAAATAAAGGTGGGATAAGAATGGGACCGTAAACTCACAATTTCCAGTACTACTATGATTCATGGTTATGGAGGTTGGCTGCATCACCCATCCACTATTTCGAAGCGTGGGGTAGGTTGGGGTGAGCCCCTGCCCCCCTAAAGGTACTAAGCCGGTCACTATGGCAAGCTCAACAAGTAACATCGAAAGTGGATCAGGCAGACTTTTATGATGTTCTCACTGATTTCCAGCACAGCACAGGGCAGGGTCAATGGATCCCACCCTCTACCAAACCCTTAAATTTGTCTTTGCATGTTTGCTATCTTGATCAACTCTTGATTGCACCCCTGTCCCTGACAGGGAAGGAGAGATCATGCAAGGTTTGTTGGAAGCTTTTAATTGTGTTTTAAATGGAACTGAGTTAGGGAAAAGCAAGAACTTTAATCTTTGCTGTTACCTTTTGGGTCTGCCCCCCTCCCCCATTGAAGTGGACACTTTAGTGCCTTTCCCACCTATGTTAATATCTTGGATTACTCCATTGATTTGTATGGGCAGCTCTCACATCTGCTCCTGTATAGACATCTAAAAAAAGTTTCTCAGTCAATAAGAAATTACCTATTCAAATAGCAAGAAAGTTCTAGTAACAGGGTCAGCTCAGTCAGCTGAGACTGACAAGTGCATGATGGATCTCTCTGCCTGGCTCTGGTGGCTCAGAGCAACCTTTCCTGGGACTTTGTTTTAGGAGATTAGCCATGACCCTTTGAGGAGCCAGTGTTTGCCTTAAAGATCGTTTCAGAAAAAAGAGCCTAAAGCTTCCTAACCATCGTTCAGCTTTGTGTGTTTTGGAGACTCTGTAACCATTAAGCATGTCTACCATGTGATTTCCTCCATAAAAGAAGTCTCATTGATGTGAGAGTCTTGTGTAAGCTTGCCAGCACGTGTGAATGCCAGAGGGAACAGGCAAGAATATGACAATTAAAGATCTATGGCCACAGGAAAAGGTCACAATTATCCCGTTAGTCACATCAGTCACCGGCATCTCAACAAAAAAAATTATACAGAAAACCTTCAGAAACTGGGCCCAGCAAAATGCATCCCCACCAGCATCTAGAAAGCAGTCATATTTAAAACATGTTAAATAGTCTGGAAATTCCTAAATCTGTCTAGAAAAACCACCATGAGCAAGAAAAGAGATGATGATCTCAGAGCCACACAGAAAACAGTATTTGGAATCCAGCAGTATGTTCTGAGAGCAATCAAATTCTATCCCTTTTAATGTGACAATGCTATGATATCCTCACACTCACACACACGAGAAACAACGGTGGTGTTGGCAGTGGCTGCTGTTGCTTCTTCCTGTGGTGCCGCCTTGGTCTGGAGTCTGGCATGATGCCTCTCAGTGCTCCAATTGGCCACTGCTGGTCAGGCTAGTTGAGCCACTGGCACCCTACCGACCCCCTTCCTTTTTGGAAGGATCAGGATCGGACCTGATTGGCTGCTATGCACAAAATCCTGTATGTATCTTCCTTTAAAAACAAACAAACAAACAAACATCATGCCAGTTTTGGAGGAGCTAGCCCTCCAGGACAGAAGCCAGTTTTAAAACATGGTTGTGTGTGCAAGTGTAAGGTCTTGAAGCGCCTTCTAGAAGTTACAGGAGAAACAAAAGTTTCTTGCAAGTAAAGCTGATTGGTAAGGGGCAGGTCGGATGCTGAACTGTCGCTGCCCTCCTCCCACTTCCCCTGTTACCAGGCTGAAATTGCTTAAAATGCTGCTGCTGGACCAGGAGTCCCTTCCTAGTCCATGCAGTGCAGCAGCAGCAGCTGACACCCTCGTGCTGAGCAAAGCCAAGCAAACACACACGATCTGCCACACAGACTGCATTGATGCCTGGTAGCAGGAGGAGGGAAGTGGCTGTTCAGCCCTGACCTTCTCTGGCCCACTGGCTGCACCCAGGAGCAACTTCCCCTTCTCCTGTATCTGCTGTGTCTCAGCAAGCCTTTCCAAAGACCATCCACTTAATTAGGCTGGGAGCCCTGCCAGCATGAGTAATAATGTTTGGTAGTGGGCTCTTCCTGATCACTTTTATTCACAACAGTATAATAAGAGTGATAACACTCAAACCACAAAGACATCAAAACAACTTTCATAGATGAATAATTCAGAAGAAGCATTACTGTCGGCTTGAGGAAACGAGAATGATATGGTGGTAAGCTTAGATAGTTTTTACTAGGGTTACCAACTGTCAGGATTTCCCCGGATTTGTCCTGGTTTTTGTTCTTTCCATGGTGTCGGGGGATTTTCTATAATTTTCAATAATGTCCTGGAATGACACACCTTCCTCTTTAAGGCTGCCATTAGCATGGCAGGAGGGAGTGACATGCTTTCTTGAGGCACATAATTCCCCCACCCCGAGCTCCAATTGAGGTCTTAAAGGGGAAAGTGGGTCATTCGTGGACATTATAGAAAAGGCCCCAATTGGAGTGGATGGTGGTGGTGCAGAATGAAATCTTTTCCCCTCCTCCACTCCAATCGGGTTCTTTAAGGTGGCGGGGGAATAACGTACTTTCTGCAGGACTCAGAAAGCTGCTTCCCCACACACACACACACTAGGTGTCCTCTTTTTTGGTTTCCCAAATATGGTCACCCTATTTTTACAGCATGGTTGTGCATCATTTACTGAGGTTGTGAATTGTTTATAATGATAAATTTCATTATCTTTTCCTTAGATAAACCCTGGTGGGTTCCTTTCTAATTGTGTAGCCGTGGCTCCTTCTGTAAACTTAGTTGGTGAGGCCAATATTTTCTGTTTTGTTTGCACTGCATAACAATATATGTTACTGCTTATAAATGCTGAATATGGTGTTTTTGAATTACTTTTCAGCGTCATACTGAGGAAGAATCTTCGAAACAGCAATTAGTACCGGACTACTGTTTATATAAAAGACGCTTCATGTGAATAGTTCACTATATGTATATTAGATGTTGATATTGCAGGCTTTGTTGTGAATGTTAGTGTGAACATCCTATAAATATTGTTGATGTGCCTGTTCTTTGTACATTTGTAAAGTTTCTGAATTATGAAAGTTGTTTTGATGTCTTTGTGGTTTGAGTGTTATCACTCTTATTATACAGTTGTTGTTTCCAAACCACAGCCTTCTATTTTCTTTACACTTTTATTCACAGCCAGCTGATAAGGAGTTGGTCAGAAAGCAGTGCAAAAAGTCATTTCAGAAAAAACTCCTAGTATCCAGACGAGGGTTAGGTACTGGTATTAACATTCAAAGTGCTGGTATTAACATTTAAAGCCCTAAACGGCTTGGGGCCAGGTTATCTGAAGGAACGCCTCCTCCCATATGTACCTGCCCAGATGCTAAGGTCATCCTCAGGGGTCCTTCTCCGCGAGCCCCTGCCAAAGGAAGTGAGGCAGGTGGCTACCAGGAGGAGGGCCTTCTCTGCTGTGGCACTCCGGCTGTGGAATGAGCTCCCTAAGGAGGTTCGCTTGGCACCTACATTATATGCTTTTAGACGCCAGGTGAAGACCTTTTTATTCTCCCAGCATTTTAACAGTCTATAAATAAATTTTAACTTGGTGTTTTAAATTTGTAATTTTGCATTGCTGCTGTTTTTATCTGGTTGAGCTTTTATATTATGGTTTTATACTGTTGTTTTATACTTTGAATGTTTTTAATTTTTGTGAACCGCCCAGAGAGCTCCGGCTATTGGGCGGTATAGAAATGTAATAAATAAATAAATAATAAATACCGTATTTCTTCGATTCTAAGACGCACTTTTTCCCCTAAATAAACACGTCTAAAAATGTAGTGTGTCTTAGAATCGATGGCGTCTTAGAATCGAAGCAATAGGTAAGAGGAAAAGAGGAAGCTCCTGCAGTAGCCTCGAGCCATGCGAGCGAGGAGGAGCTGGTTGGGTAAGCGCCTGGTTTTTTGTTAGTCAAATTTATTCGTAAGTCCCATTGATTTCCATGGGACTTACTCGCGTGTCGTTGTCCCCTGGTGCACAGACAAGTAAAGAGCAGGACTGGACAGTTAAGCGTTTTAGCTCCTTAATTGCGTCTTCTCCTCTCTCTCCCCGCCCGAAAATAGTTTACTCTTTGTTTCTACGCCCCCCCTTCTTCCCGCGCAAATGGCAGTTTCTTCTCTCACAGAGGGAAAAAAGAAAAGGACACAATCATTAGAAGAAAGCGCGGGGGGGGGGGAGGAGGTTGGCTGGGCGGTGAGAGAAGTATTTCTTTGATTCTAAGATGCCCTTTTCTCCCAAATAAACATCTCTAAAAATGGGGTGCATCTTAGAATTGATGGCGTCTTAGAATCGAAGAAATACGGTAGGTGAAGGCAAAGTCAGGAACAGTCCCTGGGTTGAAAAATGCCAGTTTCCAAGGCAGAAGACACACAAACACCAGAAGCTCTCCAAGACATTGGGTTCAGCCAACCCCCCTTTCCTAGCTTATATACAGGCACTAGTCTGAACACAGCCAGTCGCCAACTGTAGCTCATTAGAGAGCATTCCAGTGACGCTGGCTATAAAAGAGAGCCTCTAGAGCATAAAGCTCGTTTGTAGCCTGGTGCTTTTCTGCAAAGGCTGCCTGCTGTCTATGCTTCATTCTTCATCACTTCCAGGGGCTGGGTGGCCTTGTCACATCTGGCTCCGCTTCCCAACTTTTCCTGGGCACAGCATGGGGGAGAGGCTGGCAGGCCCCCATCAGGCACTCCAGAGGCCCGCCTCCTCCTCAGCCGCAGATCCATCCTCCTCCTGCAACGCTGCCTTTGGAACATTAATGGGAGTCGTGATGACATTTTCATGACTTCCCTTAAGGAGTCATGAAGACATTTGGGATGCAATGGAGCAGTACTGTCCCAAAGTGGGACCAAAATATGTGCACGCTCAGCAGCAGCCAAGAAAAAGAAAAAAAATGTAATATTTTGTAGTGTATTTCCAAGCAGCAGCCTTGCAAATCTCTCCCACAGGAGCTTTACACTGGAAGACTGTGGTACTTGCTGCTTCTCTGAGGAAATGAGCTGTGATCCCTTGAGGAAGGCATCTCCTAGGGCCTGGTAATCCAGGACAACACATCCCTTCAGCCACTGGTCAGTGAGGTGTGATACAAACAAGGCCTATCATCTTCCAAAAGAACATCTCTAGATCAAAGCAGAGGGCTCTCCAAACATGCCAGACCTTTTCTGTGCTTAGGGCAAAATGAGGGCAAGGATTTCTTTTGAATGAAAAACAGAATTGACTTTGGGCATAAATGATGGGTCCATTTTAGGGGGAATTCAAAACAGGAATGCAACACGGGGAATTCTGTTTAAGTCTGAAGGGATTTCACAGTGCTTTGATTCTAAGAAGCGGCAGTAGACTAGCAGTTCCCCCCCACCCCTGATTCTGGAAATATTTTATGTGTTTTTATTTTTAGATCCCTTGATTTGTGCAAATGGAGATTTGTGCAAAAATGCAATTTCCCCACTTATTTTAAACATTTGCGCATATAGGGTTGTGCTTCTTAAATTCATACCATTTTTTACTGGGGGTCTTGCAGAACTGCACACTTCTGCAAGCCCCCGACTATCTACTTTCTTGAACAGTACAGTAGGCCAGCAGTATACCCTCTCTTATGACCTGTTGGAACGATACGTGTCATTTACCCCTCCACTTCATCTCCTAGACTTGTCAAAACAGGTTTCCTCAGTTACTGCAATGCCTGTTGGCAGGAAGTACTGTGGTGTAGTGAAATTCCCATCCTTGAAAAATTGCATTTGCACTGCATTGCACAAATCTCATCCAAAATTAGAACAAATGCACAGAAAAATCTCTACTCTGCTTAGCTCAGTGACAGCAAAACAAGGTATAGTGGAGGTTACCAACAGAAGTTCCGGCTACTGGGCGGTATAGAAATGTAATAAATAAATAAGCCTGTTTTCAGTGAGGCTAATTGTGACATCCTTCTTGTGACGGAGTAATATCTTCTCTCATGCTTCCCCCAATCCATAGTATTCATCTCCAGATGAATCATCCTTGACCTATCAAGAGGCAAACAGTCCTCAGTGTAAGGGCTTTCTCCCCTTTTGAGTAGTAGTTGACTGATTTATTACTGTACATTGGATAAACAGATTTGGATGGTTTTTGGGCCACATTGCAATAAAGCTTATTTATGTATGTACTACTTTGCTTTCCCTTTTGTTAATTAAAATAAATATAAATATAACTCACATTGCCGAAGATTGAATTGTACATATTATTTTGAAATTTAAATTACTCTACAGGTCAGCATCAAGAGTGGACAACCGTAGAGTACACCTTTCAACTTGACACAAAGTGGTGGTGGAGTGTGTGGCTTTGATGCATCATATTCATCCTCAGACTGAGAAAGCAGTGGGTGAAGATGGTGGAAGCATTGGCAGAAAACCAAGTTTCTTGTAAGCCAGCATGGGGGGGGGGGTGTCTTCTCTCTCCAGTGCAGTCACCACCTAATGGGGTGGGGGACCGCTCATTCACTTCACAATCCCATCTATAGGCTTTCAAATTTATAGCAAATGCTTATATTGCAAGCCCTAAAGAACTCTTTGCCACTATAACTCAGGGTTCCACAAGATAACCCTTTTCCGTTGCCACCAACTCTATTAGAAATTAATGCTTGACTGTTTTCTGTCTTTAAGAAACAGAAATTTTGGAAACATTGAAAAATAAGCAATATTTACTTTTTAGCACACTTCATAAGTGTAGAGTCGGTCACTTTGTGCACTCCAGATGTTTTGGACTTCAGCTCCCATCAGCCTCCAGCTGCATAGCTAATGGTAAGGAATGCTGGGCATTGTAGAACCTCCGATATTGGAGGCTCTGATCTGAGGGCGTAGGATTGCCTTCGGTGTTAATCAAGTAAATGATGCAGCTGCTCCACTTTACTTTATTAATTAATGAAAAGCCCAAATTGGCCTTGGATGGAAGCATCATGTTATTTGTTCCTTTTTTATTTTAAGATAGAAGAAACAAATTTAAGAGTATCAAAGTTTCTGTAAATAAATTCATAAAAGAAACCTCACAGGTTCAGGAAAACATACATGGTCAATACTCAAGACTTTTATCACTTATAGTCCTGATAACTTGTGCCATTCCAGTAAATTAAAACAGAATCTGAAACTGAAACTAGAGCATTAAAATACCCAATCCTTTTACTACTCTACTGTGATGACCAATATGAAAATCACAATTAATTTTAAAAGCTGTACATGTTTTGAAAACATAAAACATTACCAAATTGAATTTGCTCATGTGGACATAGCTGGAAATATTAAAATAGAGTGTGTCATTCTAAATACTGGCATCCCACAAAATATTACATAATCTTTTTAAAAATAATAATAATAATAATGCTAAAGCCCTTTGCATTTGTGCTAAAATAAAATAAAATCTTCCACAAAGTTACTTGGACATCGGTCTTAACTCATGGCAAATGCAGAAAGGCAGTCCTGTTGCATTCCTAGTACTCTCGTGGTAGATCTGTGAAGAGGGCAGGGACTTATTCAATATAGACTATACAGCATAGAAAAAAATATCTTTCTGGGAGCCAAAGTGAGGCTTGATTCTGACTGACTGATCATCCACCAATGGAAAATATGAGAGCACGTCTGGAAGAAGCAGGGAACTAAAGTCAAGCTACATTTTAAAGTCATCCTTTCATTTGAAAATTATAGCACTGCAGGTGAAGTGATTAAGTGAAGACTGGAATTTGCTCATGTTAGCAAAGAAGCAGTCACTGACAGATGAAAGAAGTTTTTTAAAAACACATTTTCCAAGATTGTTTTACCAGAGGATGTAAGAAGCACGTTCTATGGGGCACCTTCAGCAACAACCAAAACGTTTGCCTGTCCTCAGTGCACTGTCCTCTCCAAAACAAATCTTTAAAACACTGTGGTGCCCAAATGCCGCCTGGATAACATGATTGCACACATGTTCTCTGTGGCCACACTTTCTCTTTCATGTGGAAACGAGTATGTGGAAATGAGTGGAAATGGGGAGCAACATATATATCCTCTTTGTCTGCCTATTAGAAATAAAGATCACCACATATATGTTATACTTGCCAGGCAATACATATCTCTAACCAGATCACATTCAATTATGAAGCACCATCTTATTTCTAGAAGTCCTGCTAACAGTCATTCCCAAAATCTAGTAAACTTCTAGAACCCCCTTTAAGACAGAAAAACAAGCAACCAAAAGAACATGCAGATTTCTGAGGTGAAAACAAACAAAAACTAAATAAAAGGTAATGGGTAGGATCTGGAAACTTTAAGTGTGCATTCATGCATGTGAGTGAGTGTGTGAGTGAGAGAGAGAGACTGACTGTGTTTAGATTTCCCTACACCAGCCTTTCCCAAAGTTGTGCCCTGCAGATATTTTGGACTACAAATCCCATCAGCACAAGCCAGCATGGGTAATGTTCAGGGATGCTGGGAGAGGTAGTCCAAAACATCTGGAGGGTATTGCATTGGAGAAAGCTGTAGTAGACGTTTGGCTGGACCCCTTTTCTGATCTTTGATATTTCAGGTGAGTTTGTGAGACTCTAAAGAATGACTAAACTAAATGAAAATGGGGAAGATATAATTCATTTTTTGGTTCTGTCCCAGTATTTCCAGTTGAAGATCGTGTTTTAATGCTGCCCAAAGGGAAGGACGCTAATCAAACATGTCCTCAAACATACGCTGGCCCATAGATATATACTGCTCTTTCTCCTCCAGAGTCATTTGGGCCACAAGCTCAGGCCGCTGGTTTACTTGACTGTAAGAAAATGGGCACCCTGCCACCGTCACAGTGGGGTCCTCTGTCACCACCTCAAACTCATCGTCATCATCTTCCTCTGTCAGCCCATAGAGAGTTGTTGTAGCAGGGACTCCATGCGGAGGGGAGTCCTCATCTGATTCACTTGTTTCACTCTCAGAATCGCTGGCATTGGCGTTAGGCAATGGAGCAAAGGTTCCCATGGCAGCCACAGAGGCAGAGGTGGTTTTCTTTTCATGGATGAGCAAAGCGCGCATCACCTCCTCATTATTGTCTAAAGTAGCCTGACCCTCTTCTCCTTCCTGCAACATATCTGCATGCTGAACACCTGAAAGAAAGCAATGGATAATAGGAGAAACAGAAAGAAGGAAACAATTATTCAAGGGCACAAAAAGACGGAGAAGAGTTCATGTAATAGGCACTTCAAGGAATTTAATCTGCCACTGATTTCATCAAGATGAAATATAGCCTTATTTTTTGCATAAATGAAAAGCTCACCCCAATTTCTGGTTGGACCATCACACATCAGTGCTGCGCTCAACACCTTCAAGTTGCAGGTGCTGATCTATAATGCCCTAAATGGCCTTGGCCCAGAATACCCATGAGACAGGCTCCTCCATATTCCACAATAACCTTCAACAGGGCCCTATTTAATATACTACTTATCTGCTGTTAAACTGGTAAAGGCACAGTGAAATAATCCGAGTTGCTGAACCAAACCAAACAAAAAGCCTTGACATAGAAAGCTGGCATGTCATCAAGGAGGATTCTAGCCTAGCCTCTCTAATAACCTACTGGTAGATCGGCAAGGATTTGTGTCAATAAAATGATTCCACCCCACCCTAAATTATACTACTGAAATGAGGAAAACTTGTAACCAGCAGTGATTTTATGCAAGAACTGTGAGCTCCATTCAGTTGTTGTACTCAAATATATTCCTAGAATCAGTATTCTTTCATTCTACGTATTTACCTTTTGTATCTGGGTTTGGTTGGCTGATCTTGGGGTTTTAGTAAAAATCAAAGTAGTTACTGTAAGCCTGAAATCTGCCCACCCCTGCTTTACATCCTATCCTCTCTAAGGTAACCTGAATCAGGCCCTCAAAGATGATCTTAACAGGCAGGTGGCTTTATGTGAGGAGAGGTACTGGGATATGCAGGTCCTAGACCATGAAGGTCTTTAAAGGTCAACACTAATAATAATAATAATAACAATAAAATTATTTTTACCCGCCTTTCCATTTTGATTGAGGTGGGAAACAACAGTAAATATAAAATCCATAAAACTGAATTAAAACATAATATACATAGTTAAAACATCCTAAATTTCCACTGGATAGGCTGCCAGAAGAGATCAGTCTTGATAGCTTTCTTGAATGCTAATAGACTGTCAAGTTGACAAGTCTCCTCCGGCAGCCCATTCTACAGTCTGGGTCCTCTGGGTAACAGTTGTCAATCTAGTTTTTGCTGACTGAAGTAGATTCTTCCCAGAGGACCTGAGTGTGCGGGGCGGATTGTATGGGAGAAGGTGATCCCGCAGGTAGCCTGGACCCAAACCATGTAGGGCTTTAAAGGTGATAACTAACACTTTATACTTCCCCCGGAAACTAATTGGCAGCCAGTGATGAGATTTTAAAACTGGTGTAATGTGGTCACCCCTAGGTTGGTCCTGAAGACACAGGAACAATTCATCTCATCTGGCAACACTCACCACAAGTTGGACTGCGGCATTCTGCTGTAGCTGCAAGTTACAGACACTCACTACCTATATCAGGGGTACACAACCTTTTTGGTCTCAAGAGACACACATGATGCTGGCTTGGAGGCCACACACACATGCACAAATACTCTGCAGCTGGACAACCATCCATCAGGTATGCTTTAGGATGGATTCCTGCACTGAGCAGGGGGTTGGACTCGATGGCCTTATAGGCCCCTTCCAACTCTGCTATTCTATGATGCACCCGCCCCCCCGCAATGATTCTGATAGAGATTGCTCTTTCCTTGCTGCTAGCATCATCATGGAAAGCACAAACTGTATGGTTCCTGGAAGAGAGAGTGGAGAGCCTACCAGCGAGGAAAGAGTTATCTGTATCAGGGTCACTGGACAAGGGAATTTGATGGCTCGAGGGGTGGGGTCAGGACATCTGTAGGGTCTGCAATGCAGCCCATGGGGTTCTTAGAAAGCCTTTTATTAATATGTTTGGGACATTCAGTTGCCTACATTTTAATTGACAATGGATGTCACACATTTCCATGGGTATTGCACTCTTTCCTCTGTGGGCAATTCCACTATGTTGCTTCCAAACTAGTGGGTACAATACAGCCATGTGGCTGGGGAAGGGGCAATTCATGGGAGCAGCCATTATCTTAAGACAATTTCATAAAATTGACTTTCTGGTTATCAATTATTTAATTTACGTTAAACTACTTATTTCTGTGCTATTACCTGAAATTTCCAAGACTTGCAAAGTTTTTTTTTTAACTTATAAAGCGTCTTAGGACAAATTGGGGGGGGGGGAGGAACCCATGTTGCTAAAATGGTCACTGGAACAGCAGCAGGGAACAGCAGTTTTTGTTTTGTTTTTGTTTTTTAAAAGTACATACTCACACTCAGCCAAACAAGAATTAAACAAATATGAATTAATTGATCAATAAAAACATCTAAGCCTGCTGATAAAATGTTGCCTAATGGAAAGATAATATGAACGTTGACAAGTGGTGATAGATCACAGAATCATAGAATAGTAGAGTTGGAAGGGGCCTAATAAAGCCATCGAGTCCAACCCCCTGCTCAGTGCAGGAATCCATCCTAAAGCATACCTGATGGTATGCACCATGTACATTGATGGTGCTATAATAATAATAATAATAATAATAATAATAATAATAATAATAATAATAAAGCTCAATGCAGGAATCCGCCTTAAAGCATCCCTGACAGATAGTTATCCAGCTGCCTCTTGAAGGCCTCTAACCGTGGGAGAGCCAACAACCTCCCTAGGTAATTTGTTGTTGTTGTTATTATTATTTGCATTTAAATACTGCCCCATAGCCAAAGCTCTCCGGGCAGTTTACAAAGAATAAAACACAGAACATTAAAAACAAATATACAAAATTTAAAAGCATAAAAACAGATTACATAAAATGGTTCCATTGTCCTACTGCTCTAACAGTCAGGAAGTTTTTCCTGATGTCCAGCCGGAATCTGGCTTCCTGTAACTTGAGCCCATGATTCTGTGTCCTGCACTCTGGGTTGACCGAGAAGAGATCCTGGCCCTCCTGTGTGTGACAACCTTTCAAGTATTTGAAGAATGCTACCATATCTCCCCTCAATCTTCACTTCTCCAGGCTAAACATGCCCAGTTCCTTCAGTCTCTCCTCATAGGGCTTTGTTTCCAGACCCCTGATCATCCTGGTTGCCCTCCTCTGAATATGCTCAAGCTTGTCTGCGTCCTTCTTGAAGTGTGGTGCCCAGAACTGGCCACAATACTCAAGATGAGGCCTAACCAGTGCTAAATAGAGAGGAAACTGTGCCTTGCACGATTTGGAAGCTATACTTCTATTAATGCAGCCCAAAATAGCATTTGTCTTTCTTGCAGCCATGTCGCACTGTTGGCTCGTATTCAAACTTGCAACCTAGAACAATTCCAAGATCCTTCTCACTTGTACTATTGCTGAGCCAAGTATCCCCCATCTTATAACTGTGCATTTGGTTTCTTTTTCCTAGATGTAGAACTTGACATTCATCACTCTTAAATTTCATTCTGTTGTTTTCAGCCCAGCGCTCCACCCTGTTGAGTTCACTTCAAAGTTTGTTTCTGTCTTCTGGGGTATTAGCTATCCCACCCAAATTTGTGTCATCTGCAAATTTGCTAAGCATTGCCTGCACCTCCTCATCCAAATCATTAATAAAAATGTTGAAGAGCACTGGGCCCAGGACTGAGCCCTGCGGTACCCCGCTCATTACCTCTTCCCAGTTTGAAAAGGTTCCGTTGATAAGCACTCTTTGTGAGTTCGATTCTGTGGATTCACCTAATAGTTGTTCCATCTAGCCCACTTTTAGCTAGTTTGCTGTTCAGAATATCATGGGGCACTTTGTCAAAAGCTTTGCTGAAGTCAAGATATATGACATCCACAGCATCCCCACAGTCCACAAGGGAGGTTACCCGGTCAAAAAATGAGATCAAATTAGTCTGACAGGATTTGTTCCTGACAAGTCCATGCTGGCTTCTACTGAGAATGCTACTGCAAAAAGAGAAGTGGGGGAAGAGAGCCGCCCTTAAAGTGTCTGGCAGTGTCACTAGCAGAACTTGGGCTTTGCAGTGAAGAACACTGCAATACTGGTTTTGTTCCTTTCAAGAACTTGAGTTTCTGACAGTCTGAGAAAAGATGGAAGAACCACAGGAAAAACACAGTGGTGGGGGGAACCTCTGTTAGTCGAAGGGCCGAGTTGGTTTAAGGCAAGCCTATCAGGGTCCTGCAATATGATTGTCCACATTCACTCACTCTCACACACACTGCCTCTCCCCACTCCAATTATGCTTTTAAAAAGTCTTAATGCAACATTGGTAGGGAAGCAGGGAGATTTTCTTATCTCCAAACAGCGATTTGAAATATGGCAAGAATATGGTGGGCTGGATGGGGACCTCTGGTGGGCCTGAGATTTCCATCCCTGCTGTAAAAGGTGAGTGAAAGAAGTATGGCAATTCCACATTAAACACCTTGGCATGGAAGTACCTTGACATAGGATCAAACCATGGATTCCAATCCAGGTTTGCAGGGTAGGTGTAAACCAATTTGCTTATTTGGTTGAAAAAATGATCTATTATTTGCCCCAGACCAGGAAATGAAGGATGGAATCACAGGGCATGAAGGGAGGAGGGAATGCATGAGAATCTTTCAGGCTTGCATCTGAAACAGCCTTATTAGTCCATCTAACTATATCACCTGCAGTCAATCTAGAAAGCAATACAGAAGAAAGCAAAGTGCTTAGGGGTTGTGCATAAAAGCCAAAGTCATGATTCCTGTTGCTAATTCTTTTCAAATTCACCTGGTGCTCTACATCTGAGCTGTTTGGTGAGCTGAGCTGACTGGACTCTGTCTGGCCAACTTCTTCCAATTAGCAGAGCAATGTCATTCACCTTTTCTTGGCCTAGACTATTTCAAGGAGTAGGGGCGTGAGTGTGTGTGTGTGAACTGGTATAGTGTAGTAGCTAAGAGACTGCATGACAAATCAAGAAATGCCCTGGTCTGAATCTCACCTGGCCATCAACTTGACAGGCAGCCTTCAGACAAAGTCTCAATCTCAACCCCCCTCTCCCCATCTGCAATACAGGAATGATAGTGCCAGGACTACTTTACAATGTTGTTTTAAGGACTACATTAAGATAATGAATGTGTCACACTTTAAGCATTCTAAAAGCAATACATACATTTTATGTAGTGCTCATAAAGGGTAAGATGCAATGGTGCCTTGCACAGGTGGCCAGGTCCACTGGTCCTGGTGTGCAGGTAACAGCCCCTACTGCTGGCCAGTCTGATATCATGCCTCTGGAGGCAAGCCCTGAAATGAGTGGAAACCCTTGTTTCTGGAAGGGACAGGTCTCGGGACTGGCTGTGCATGCACCAAGCCACGCGCACCTGGCCACCCATGCAAGGGTACCATTGGATGCTGCTCAAAGTGCCACAAAACACTGGTTTTGCTGCAACAGATGCACTCTTCTAGAACTCAGTCTTCCAAAACTACAAAAAAGAGTTAAAAATCTTCAATTCTAATAGCCAACTTTTCAACTTGGGACAAAGAATCTGTCACTGAACCTCCAGTGTCAGGTAACAAATGTTTTAGACAACAGAGGAAGAATGAAGCACTAGGATGGTATATGGGGTTGTGGTTGAGCACACATGCATGCTGGGATATGGAGTGAACACTTTCCTGTTTAGAGGGACCCTTTCAATTGTGCAACATTTCTTCCCCCTTTAAATTTCGTACCTTCTTTGACCTCATCAGGGTCATAAGCACCTTGTACGGTGCTCTCCCTCAGCCAAATCGGTCTCTCTCTGGGTGGTTTCCCTTCATTTACTGGTTGATGCAGATCCTCCTGGTCCTCCATGCTGATTATTACATTCTGGGTGTACAAGTCCTCATAAGATGGTCCCTTTGTGGTCCAAGCTTCTCTGTGCTTCTCACTTGTTAGACCACTATTTCCCAATGCACCAACAGCCCGTTCCTTGCTGCATATAGTCACAAAACATCACATACATAGTTAATACAAATAAATAAAATTGTTAAGCAAATCATCCTAAGAGCTATTGGATATCACCCAACATCCTATGGACCTTGCAGACTTCTCATTATCCTGGGAATTTCCACTAATGGTATTTTTTAATGGGAATTTAAATAGCACTGTGTGTTTATCACTGGGAAGTAACCAAACAGAGCTGTGCATGTGTGACCAGCCGTGCACACCCAGCCCAGGTCGGCATGCAGCTGTGATATGTAGCACTTCCGGTGCCAAACCCTGACCAGAGTGAAAATGCTGGTTTCTGTAAGCCGTGGATCGCATCTTCCAGAAGTCAGCATTTTTGCTCGCATTGGGGCTTTCCTCTAAGCAGCACTATATCACAGCTGCATGCAGACCTGGGCTGCTGGGGCTGGGCATGCAGGTGGAGCGGGACCAGCTGCACACATATGGCCCCTCTTGAATACTATTTATTTATTTATTTATTTATTACATTTCTATACCGCCCAATAGCCGGAGCTCTCTGGGCGGTTCACAAAAATTAAAACCATTCAAAGTATAAAACAACAGTATAAAACCATAATATAAAATACAATATAAAAGCTCAACCAGATAAAAACAGCAGCAATGCAAAATTACAAATTTAAAACCATGTTATTTAAAATTTATAGATTGTTAAAATGTTGGGAGAATAAAAAGGTCTTCACCTGGCATCTAAAAGCATATAATGTAGGTGCCAAGCGAACCTCCTTAGGGAGCTCATTCCACAGCCAGGGTGCCACAGCAGAGAAGGCCCTCCTCCTGGTAGCCACCTGCCTCACTTCCTTTGGCAGGGGCTCACGGAGAAGGACCCCTGAAGATGACCTTAGGGTCCGGGTAGGTACATATGGGAGGAGGCGTTCCTTCAGATAACCTGGCCCCAAGCCGTTTAGGGCTTTAAATGTTAATACCAGCACTTTGAAACGGGCCCGGACCTGGACTGGCAGCCAATGAAGCTGGAAAAGGACTGGCGTAATGTGGTCTCGTCGGCCAGTCCCTGTTAGTAAGCGTGCTGCCCTGTTTTGCACCAGTTGAAGTTTCCGGACCGTTTTCAAAGGCAGCCCCACGTATAACGCATTGCAGTAATCCAAGCGAGAGGTTATCAGAGCATGGATAACTGTAGCTAAGCTATTACCCATTGTCCCCTGGCCCTCCATCTATGTTAATATCTTATAATTTTGTTGTGTATTTTAAACGTTTATGGTTTTGTTCCCCCTCCCCCCATGTATGTTTTAAACTTTGTAAGGCCACCTTGAGGCCCAGCATTGGGCAAAAGGCGGGATACAAATAATAATAATAATAATAATAATAATAATAATAATAATAATAATTTATTTCTTGCCCACCTCTCCATTTTGATCGAGGCGGGGAACAACAATAAATGATAAAATACATAATACATAAAATACTAAACAAAACCTGGAAGACAGCCTGCAGAGGAAGAATTACATGGGACCCCGCACAACAGCGAGCAAGAGGCAGCAGGTCAGTCAAGTGGAAACATTGAAACCAAGGACTACAACAACAACAAGAAGAGTCGTCCTTGTGGGAGACTCCCTGCTGCGAGGGACTGAAACCCAAGTATGTCGCGAAGACTCATAGACTCGCCAGGTATGCGGTCTTCATGGAGGACAGATTAGAGATGTGACTGAAGGGTTACCAAAGCTGTGGAATGGCCTGCTGGGAGAGATTCATCAACTTAACAGTCTTCACAAATTTAAGAAAGCCATTAAGACTAACCTCTTTTGGCAGGCCGACCCAGTTGAATTTTAAGATGCCTTTTAATAATGTATTATTTATATGTTTTTAATCAGTTTTATATATTTTATGGTGTTTGGTATTTGGTGTTGTTCCCCGCCTCGATCCAGATACTGCCAAACAGAGCTATGAAGAAATCATGTCAGACTTTGAAGTTTTGGGAAGGAAACTCAAGAATTTCAGGCCACTTCTTGGAAGAGAAATAAAAGGGAAAGAAAAATACTATGAATGAACAACTGGCTACGAAGTTGGTGCTGATGTGAGATTTGGATTTTGGGACCATGGGCTGCGCTACTTGGAAGATGGACTGCTGGCAAGTGATAGGTTGCACCTCACAAGGACTGGGAAGAATGTGTTTGGCCACAGCATGAAGAACTTCATCAAGAGGGCTTTAAACAGAATCCTACAGGGAAGGGAGACGTAAACTTGGAGGCCACAATGCACAAAGGCTTATGCACCGTAACAGAGAGAACAACTCTAATTATGCTCAATGATAGTCTTCACAATAATGTAGGAAGGAAGCCAGAATATAAAGCACATGGTCTTCAATATCTATATACTAATGCCCAGAGTATGGGAAACAAATAGAATGAACTTGAACTCTTAATACATTAAGGCAAATATGATAAGTGAAACTGAAACTTGGTGGGATGATTTATGATAGGAACATGATAGTTGGAGTCTACTACCAATTACCCAAGGCAGAAACTTTTGATGAGCAAATTGCCAATGTTTCAAGGAAGTGCAATGTAGTACTAATGGGGGACTTCAATTACCCTGATATCTGTTGGGAGACAAATTCTGCCAAATGTGGCCCTTCCAAGAAATTCCTGACATGTGTGGCTGATAATTTTCTCCTACAAAAAGTGGAGGAAGGAACTAGAGGATCAGTTATCCTTGACTTAATACTGACCAATAGGATTGACTAAGTGGATAAAGTGGCAGTTAAGGGAACTCTGGGAGAAAAGAACCACAACATACTTGAGTTCTTGATTTTAAAAGGAAGCAAAAGCTGAGTGTAGCCATACACATATCTGGATTTTAGCAAAGCTGATTTTAATAAACTCAGAACAATGATAAGTAAGGTCCCATGACAAGAGACCCTAATGAGAAAAAGAGTATAAGATGGGTGTGAGTTTCTAAAAATGGAAATTTTAAAGGCACAATTACAAACAATTCCAACAAGGAAAAAAGATAGAAGACAACAGAAGATGACTTGAAAAAAAAGGATATATATAGGAAGTGGAAGGAAGGCCGGGCTAAAAAAGAAGAGTACAGACAGGTAGCACAGAAGTGTAGGAAAGGCATCAGGAAGGCAAAAAGTGAGAACAAGCTGAGGCTAGCAAGGGATGCTAAAAGCAACAAAAAAGTTTTCTTCAGGTATGTGCATAGTAAAAGACAGAGGAAAGAAATGGTGGTTCAGCTACTCAATGAGGCTGGTAAAATGATAACAGATGACAAAGAAAAGGCAGAATTCCTACTTTGGCTCAGTCTTCTCTCAAAAGCAGGTCTGCAGCCCCCCTCGGAAAAAGTGAAGTACAAGCTGAAGGGGCAGGATTGCATCTTCAGATTGATAACAAATGGTCAAGAAACACCTAAATTCTTTGAACGAGTTCAAATGTCCAGGGCCCGAAGAATTGCATCCCAGAGTAATAAATAGCTGGCAGAAGAACCCTCAGAACCAGTCAATTCTCTTTAAGAAATCATGGAAGATGGGTGAAGTGCTGGATGACTGAAGGAGGGATAATGCTGTCCCTTCAAAAAGGAGGAACCTGGGAACTACAGACCAGTCAGTCTGATTAGCAAACTAGCTAAAAGTGAGCTAGATGAAATAACTATTAGCTGTATCCACAGTTGTCTACAGAATCGGACTTAAATAGTGCTTATCAATGGTACCTTCTCAAACTGGGGGGAGATAACAAGTGGAATACTGCTAAGCCCAGTCCTGGGCCTAGCGCTCTTCAACATTTTTACTAATGCCTTGGATGAGGAGGTGCAAATTGATCATAAACTGAGTATGAGCCAACAGTATGATATGGCTCCAAAAAACACCTAAATGCTATTTTGGGCTGCATTAATAGAAGTATAGCTTCCAAATTGAGTGAGGTACTGTTTCCCCTCTATTTGGCACTGGTTAGGTCTCATCTTGAGTATTGTGGCCAGTTCTGGGAACTACACTTCTAGATGGATGCAGACAAGCTGGAGGGGTTTCAGAGGAAGGCAACGAGGATATTCAGGGGTCTGGAAACAAAGCCCTATGAGGAGAGACTGAAAGAACTTGAAAGGTTATCATGCAGGAGGGCCAGGATCTCTTCTTGATCATCCCAGAGTACAGGACACGGAATAATGGGATCAAGTTACAAGGAGCCAGATTCCGGCTGGACATCAGGAAAAACGTCCTGACTGTTAGAGCAGTACGGTAATGGAACCAGTTACCTAGGGGGGTTGTGGTCTCTCCCACACTAGAGGCATTCAAGGGGCAGCTGGACAACCATCTGTCAGGGATGCTTTAAGGAGGATTCCTGCATTGAGCAGGGGGTTGGACTCGATGGCCTTGTGGGCACCCTCCAACTCTACTGTTCTACATGTAGAAATTAGCACATTCAAGGAGCAGGCTGGACTAGGTCCTCCCTTCTGATTGTTTTTTTGTGTGTGGTCTTTTTAAACTTGCATGCATTTTTTTTTAACATGGGGGAATATTATATCTGCAGTCTGAAGTGAAACAACCCACTCTTCCACCTAGTTCTTCATATTGGAGATCAGCCCTCAATTTCATATACAGACAATGGGTTGGATCCAGATTTAGGCACATGGAACTGGGCTGGTGTAAACGGACTTCTTCACCCCTACCTCCCCATGCTAGACAGTCAGGAGACCCTGTTGAATGGTTTAGGTTGCAGTGCAGGGAAAAGGGGGTATCTCTGTAACGCAAATTTAGGTGGAGATACTTTCCATGACCAGGGCTCTGCTCACAGAAAGTGACTCTGTTGATTTTCAGGAAACCCTCTTTGCACTACAGCCTTCCCAGCCAGCAGTGTGCCCCAACTCTATGTAGCATTTGCAGGTTGGGGAGGGCAAGCAAGTAAATCTACTTCTGCTGCACATACCTAATCCTGATACACCTCAATGTAATATGTAATAAGTGGACAAAGTGTTGTAATTTAACAGTTCTCTTAACTTTTTACTTATAATTTGACCATATAGTATTTGTAGTTGGTATTATGAATACCAAGGGCATATGTTTATTAGGAGCTCAAACATGTTACTGGATTATGGAGGCTTTCATATAAACTATCACCCATCCATCTAGATGTATAAGTACATGACCCTTCCCAACATGGCCCCTGCCCCAAGCCCACCCATAATTTGAAGACCCCTGGACAAATCACATGACCCATTTCTAATACATCCAACATCAATATTGTTGGGAGAAACTATTAATATATCAAATGATGTTTGTGAAGACTACCAACACATCAGTACTAGGTGTAGAGTTCAGTACCCTGGACCCACCTCTGCTTCAGTGCAAGAATCTCCATAGGCTCAGGTTCGAGTAATTCATAGGACAAGTTAACATCTTCAGTTTCACGGAGAAGTGCATAAATAGGCTCTATTTGTTCATTAAACCGTGCCACAAGTGTTCGAGCATCCTTTTTGGGCATTGCTGACTCGTCTTCCTCTACTTCAGTCTCACAAAAGGTACAGCGAAAAATTCCTGGGCAGAAGAGAAGCTGCTTAGAACTAAGAGACACATAAGCATCATTTTAAGTATATTTATTGTACTATAAGAAACTACATTGGAGTCACAAATTTAACACTTAATGCAATCTTCTCCCCAAGGGTATTTCATTTCCTTAGGCCATAGGTCAGAAAATGAGGCTTGTAAGTTGCATCCAAATTTCCAAGTCATTTCATGGGCTTGTGCAGTTCTATGATCTCTAGGATTTCTGGGACAAAAAGATTTCTGTGGGCTGAATTTAGCTTTCAGGCCTTATACCAGCTATCCCAACCCAGGCAATAGGGTGAGAGGAATTACAGGTTCTGTCTTTACAGGGATTTTTAACTAACAGCTGTTGCTTATTCTAATCAAAGGTTGCTCACTCTTGTCCTATATGATGACATGCTGACACTGCAGCACCATAGGCAGGATTGCATCCGGACTATGCTAATACAGCTTATCATAGAATAGTAGAGTTGGAAGGGGCCTATAAGGCCATCGGGTCCAACCCCCCGCTCAATGCAGGAATCCACCTTAAAGCATCCCTGACAGCTTTGGCAAGCACACTCCCCTCGAGCCCTTCCCTCTGCCATAACTCTCAAACTCTATTGTCACTACTGTGAGTATTAAGGCTGTATGTCGGTTACAAATTATGTTTCTGTAGTATTTTTTCTTTAGTTCTTTAAGTTTTGAACGTATTCTCAATAACTTTTCCCATCAGCAGTCCTATTTTTAATGTCTAATTCAGATACTATTGAGCGGCATGAACACTGCTCATCTGTGTTCTTGTCCTTTGCAGCCCTAGTAACATATATTAAGAGGAACCACATGAATCAACTAAATTATGTAGTTTGTTCCCACATCGGCGCCAACTCTCCCTGGTAAGGAACCAAATAATTGGTCCATGTGAGCTATTCAAAAGTTGAATGCTTGTATCTTACCTGTCCTAGGATCAAACAACTGATTTGCCTCTAAGTCTGTGAAAGTACTGAAACAAATGGGACATCTGAAGGAAGCTCGGTTGGTGGAGTCTCTTTCATCTGTCTCGATCCTCCTCCTCATGTGGTCTAGCTTGTACTTCACCACATTGACCAGTAGGCGGTAATTGATAAAATAGAAGTTGTGTCGGGTAGTTTTGCCATCGGGGGCTGTCTCCACTCTCATTCTGCATTTGATGAACTTATCACCTTTAAGAGTGTTGAGAATAGCTCGCAGCTGCTTCCGATCAAACTTCAATAACTCCAACATATCCTCTTCTTTTACACATGGGTTCCGGATTAGAATGTCAAGGGCCAAAGCATGCTCAGTACCATAGAAGCCACGTACCACATACTTGGCAAGGCGTTTCAGAGCAGCTGGGACTTCAGTGAGAACATCTGGGTCTGTCATATTAAGTGCACTGCAAGACAAAGGAAGGAAATTGTTCAATTATTTTGATTACTGCAACTGTGCTCCTTCTCCACCTCCTTCCACTTATCAGCATCACAACCACTATCACCCTACATTCCTGATGACAAACCACTTAACTTGCTTTTCGTTGCCATGAACGGCATCTCTTTACTATCTTCCCCAGCTTTTCCTTTAACTATACTGTTCTTGTTTCTTGCCAATCAGCTCTGTCTGGGATCCTCTTCAATCTAGTTTTCATCTTTTCCACTCAAAGACCAGCTTTGGACAAAACACCACAGCTTGTTGTAGGCTATTTAATTCACAACAAGTTGAATTGTTTGTGGGCAGCAGGGTGTTGTCATTTCATGTGAACTTGACAAGCATAAGTCATACAAGAGTGAAATAATATTATGTAATAATAGCAGATCTACATCCACTTTTAAATTACATCCCCGTGATATGGAGGTTAATAGCTGGACAGCAAAAATGGATACTAGTGGCCTTTACAGTTGCAGAGAAACTTAGGATGCAATCCTATGAGGATTGCCAGCAGCCTTCAAATTTGGATGCTGCTGAGTAGCCAATGCAGGGTGGGAGGACAGACACCCTGCGTTTCTGCTAGATGGCCGATTTTGCCCATCTAGTGGCAGTACCTTGGTGGGGAAGGGAAGTCAGTTGGGATAGCCATAGGATATGTCAGAGCCAGGAAACCAAACTATCCTATGTCCCTCCCCCCTGATGCTGTCGGGGTGTGTCATATTCTAGACAGGGAAGGAAAAAAATACCAACCACATATCACTCAATAGACTGAAGATCTTACTGCTCTTTCTACATTTGAGTGCATTTCCTACAAGCATCAAATTCATATGGATGCTTATTTAGATATATGGATTGCTTATATTAACATTTAAAATGGAAATGTTAATCCTTTTTTTCTCCCCCCACTCTTAACGTTTTTCTTCCTTTTCCCTATAACAAGGGAGATGTTAATAATTATTATATATTGATATGTTTCATGATTTGAATTTTTTCCAATTTTGCTTTGTCTTGTTCCCATTGTGCTGTAAATAAAGAGATAAGAAACAACAATTATCCTTACATAACCCTAAAACAGATCATGGGTTATGTGAGGGTTGTCATGTCATGTAAACATCCTATATCAGAAGTGCTCTTATCATCGTGTTCAAGGATCTTCTCCAGGACAAGTCTAACAAAGTTCTCATTCTTCTTGGGCCTTAGAATTTATTTGATTTAGGTCAAATTGATTTAAGTTATGATTTAAAACGCTTCTCTGAAGGACTGTTTTAATTATTTAAATCACAATTTAAATGACTAGTGAGGAAGATTCTATTTAATTATTTTTAGTAGAAATACGTTGTTTAATATAACCTTAATACATATTCAGAGATGTAGGTTTCATTAGAAGGTAGGTACACACTAAGCAATTATTCTGAACTTTTTCAGATTAATTTTCATCAAAATGGGATGCTAATTTGGTCATTTTAATACTAAAGCAGAATGAATTCAGATGTTAATCTTCATATGGAAAAACAAAGAAGCCATATAAAACAATATATCAGCATCAGTTCTGTTACAACATTCACTCATTTTCTACATATAAATCAGTGCTGTGTAGATTTTTAAACAGCATTCTTGTTACACTAAAGAAAGCATCTTATAACATTTGGGTACAAGAAATTATTCTGTTGATTTGTTTCTCCTTTAACTGGACTCACAGAAAACTATAATGTAAAAAGGATTGTTCTAATTACCAGCACAACTAGTGATCAATGGATAACCTAGTTCAGGCCTTGGCAAGCCCCTTCAAAGAACCAAAGTCTGGCAAAAGCCACATATAAAGATGGAATTTGTTTGTCTAGTTTTTCTTTACATCAAGAGGGGCCATGCAGGTGAAAGAAGTTGAACCTTATGCCTTTTCGCATAGACTATCGCACCAGGCACTTTCCTACTATCCAAACTAGGCCTGGAGAAAAAGGAATTCAGGTGAAAGATTACAGGAAGGAGTAAGTTTCACCCTCCTTCACCACCGTTCCCTTTTCATGTCAAAAGCCAGGATCCCCCTCCCCATCCCCCTCCCCCTCCCCCTCCCCCTCCCATGTGGTGAAGCTGTGTTGGGGCTCTACCTCTCGAGACTGCAGGCGATGGAGGCTGTTCTTTTATACTCCTTGCTTTAAATGAGCAAGGAATGTGGTACCAAGGAATGTGGTAAACCACCACCACCCACCCTGGGAGAGTGGAAGCAGAAAGCTCCCACAGGTGGTGGCCGCCCCGGCTGGGCCCACGAAGGCGGCGGAGGAGGGTCCGGGGCGGCGGTAGCAGCAACCCTGGTGGACCAGACGCGACGAGCCGGCGCCAAGGGAAAGCGGACAAGGCCGGAGCGAACAGCCCGAACTCGCCACCCGCGGAGGCCGCTTCACTGACCTGCGACGACCCGTGTCAGCCCTTTCAGCCGCCGCGGGCTCCGCAGGTTTGGGTCAAGAGAATCCCACCGTCGTATTTACGTCACAGCTATGCGACGCCCTGTGCCGTTCTTCCGGTTTCGTGAGCTGGGCCTCACCCTGACCACCCCGAAAGCCAATGCCCGAGCGAACTGAAACGAGTGGCAGGACCATCCGCCAACAGAAAGAGAGAGAATGGTACGGGTCGACCTGCGATTGGCCGGGCTCGGGAAGGCAGGGTAGCGGGTGGGCGGGGCCAGTATGGGCTCCCTGGCCGGGCTGGGCGGTTCCCCCGCGCCGATGCGATGGCTGCCTTGGAGCGGGTGAAGGTGTTGGTGCTGGGCGACTCAGGTGAGCTCACAGCGCCGCCCCTGAGGCCACTGCGGCCTTTGGACCTGAAGCCCCAAATGGAAACGTCGGCTGCAGCGTGTCAGGCTGTTTTTAAAAGCTTTCCTGTGTAAACGTCTCCTTGCAAGTAGGAAGCCCCTGTAACAAGGAACTTACCCTGGGATTTCTCTCCCTGCTAGAGCAGGCGCGTGCCCGCGTGCGTTCGAGAAGCGGCGCCCCCACTTCCAGTCTGAGATGGTTCCACCGTTTCAGGATTGTATCTCTTCTTTCTTCTGCACGTGTAAAACAGGCTATTTGGGGGTCATCAAATATGGTGGTGAGAGAGGTCCAGGGGTTGACTCTTTCAGTGTCCCATATATTCTTTTGCAAGCAAATGTAGGATTTTAGGTCACCAGTTGTTGGAATGGTAAACTCTCCACATGATAAACCCACGTGTGGTAAGTGTGTTTATATGTGACATAACGCACTTGGAACGAGTGTTATCTGGGGTGCCATATTTATTTTAGCTGTTATTAAAGTATGTTAAGATGGAAGGGTGTGCAACTACTGACTGCTTTGGTGGTTGGTAGTAAGGAAACTTTAAGAAACTGCCCCTGCAGTAATGCTACCCTGACTGGAGACTCAGTAAGGCCTACAAGACGCAGCGTTGTGTAGTCATTAGAGTGTTGGACTGGGACTCAGCCATGAAGTTCACTGGATGACATTGAGCCAGTCACTGACTCTCACCCTAAACCACTTCATAGGGTTGTTGTGAGGATAAAACACAGAGGATGAGGGCTATGTAAGCTGCCTTAGGTTTCTTGCAACAGGAAAAAAGGCAGGGTATAAATATAATAATAAATGTATACAGATGACAGGATGGTTCCTGAATATTTATATACCAAACAATGGATGTATAAGTTATGATAGTTAACTGTACGATAGTAAAAATTACCACCTGCAGACCTGAGTTAAGCTCAGGCAGCATTCAGTGAGCTGTGCTGGGTGTGCACATGCAAGACTCAGATGGACTGATGCCACTATCGAAATCAAGTTTGTAAAAGTTGAAATGTATGTAATACTTGATAATCAGCAACTCAGTGTAGAACAGACAATTTTTGTACAAATTACAAAAACTGCATTACACTACAGTAGCAGTCTTTTCCTGTGAGTGGGAAATAAGTCCTATAGAGCGTGATTGGATTTAGTTTTATTTATGTATTTATGAATATTTATAAATTACTTATATCTAAAGATTTCAAAGGAGTATACACAATTCATAGATCCATAAAATTTTATATCAATGCATAGATCTAGATAAAATGGTAATAATAATAATGATGATGATGATGATAATATATTAATTTGTTACCCGCCTCTCCCTCTGGATCAAGGTGGGGTACAACACAAATGCAAACACCATAAAATACATATAACTAATTAAAACATTTAAAACTAACACATTATTAAAAGCAGCACATTATTAAAAAGGGTAGGCCTGCTGGAAGAGATCAGTCTTTATGTCTTTCTTAAATTCTGGAAGACTGATAAGTTGACGAATCTTTCCCGGCAAGCCATTCCACAAACGGAGCGGCAGAAGAAAAGGTCCTCTGGGTAATAGTTGTCAGCCTTGTTTTTGTTGGCTGGAGTAAATCCTTCCCAGAGGACCTGAGTGTGCGGGGCGGATTGTACAGGAGAAGGTGATCCCGCAGGTAGCCAGGATCCAAACCATGTAGGGCTTTATAGGTGATAACCAACACTTTATACTTCTCCTGGAAACTAAACTACACAGGGAAGGCTTGCATAAATAGATGGGTCTTCAACTTCTGCTTAAAAATAAAGTTTTAGGAGGTTTGCTCAGGGTTGCAGCCACGTTAGTCAGCAAATCTTCAGCATTCACATGTAATTTCTTTATTATCCTCCAAATAAAATATTTGCCCTCCAGTATTCCACAGAAGCTTTTATATAATGTTTTGAGAATATCTGAGCTCATATACCTGGTAGATAGGAATGGCAATACAAAAAAGTTATATCTAATAGTAGCCCCTATCTATTGCAGTCCTCTGTGCTGTTTCACAGCATGCTAAATCCCAGCTCGTTTGCATATTGTTTCAGAGGGTCCCCCAATGCTCAGAAGCAAACTTTGGGGACAATGGTGAGAGCCATTGGATAGGAGAGGGGAGAGAAAATCATGTGCCCTGTCTTATGTGAGCTGAAGTGCTTTATGCTGTGTAAAGACACCATTGGATACTTTCCATCATTTTTAGCTAGCAGGACTGCAACCCTATGCATGTTTAGACAAAATAAAGTCTTACAACTCCCCGCATGCTCCTGCCAGCGTGGCTAGCTAGGGTATGTCGGAAGTTATAGGACTTTGTTCTGTCTAAACATGCATAGGATTGCACCCCAAGTTACTTTATATTTAAATTTATATTTGCAGAAAACGATTGTGGTATTCTTTAAAATTGCATTTCTCTCAAAACTTTAGTACAAGTAATGTGGGGCAGAAAATGTTCCTGCACTATATTTGTATGAGATGTTTTCCATTTCTAGAACACATTGGCCCCATTCAGAAGACACCTTAAACCATGGCTTTAACCATGGTGAATAAGGCTTTTTGCCTTTAAGGTGTCTTCTGAATGAGGCCATTGGGTTGGATTAAAAAATTGTGGAAGTAGAAAAGTGCTTTCATAACAGATATGTCCCATCCCTCCTCCCGCTGCAGTTCTCATGTCCCCCCAGAAGTTGCTCCTGAAGTCTGCAGACAATGCACAGTTGTTGTTTGTGATAAAATTAGTTTTCTGTACCATATTTTTTCTTAAAATCTAAACAATGTAGGGGAGCTTCATGCTGTGAAGTAGTCATGTCTTCAATTATTTACAAGTATTCAGATAAAAATAATTCCCAATGGCTCATCTATATCTGCAGCCCTTTGGGGAGTGGGGAGGGACGATAATGGAGTTTTCTACTTCTGGGATCATCCCTCAGGGGCCACATGCCAGCGAGTTGTCATGGAAGTAAAGAAGGACGTTCTGGGGCACCATTTTTTTTTTTAAAAGAGAGGAGACAATTCCGCAGGTGCAATCCTGTGCGAAGGAACAATTGCTTTTAAAATAACCCCAAGAAACTAGCCGCTGGAAGATGTCCCAAAGATCGTGATTACATACTCCCCCAATGCCCATGGTCTTCTCCAGCACAGCTCTGTGCCTGTTTCCTGAGCCCTGCTACTCATAGGGAAGAGGGAGGACCCTGGGAGGGAGAGCCGCACTGCCCACAGAGCTTGGGATAGTCCCGAGACGAAGGAAATAAACAGGACAAAAGTAGTCCTAGCTATCCCGGGAGAACTGAGTGCTCATCCCCAATTTACCCCAGGATCAGCTGTGCATCATTTGGACATGGAGAGACAACCTCGTGACCACCCCAGGATAAACAGCAGGTATAGATTAGGACCAAGTAAAGCTTTGGGTTTGCTTGAATTTTAATCACATTAAGTGTGCTTTATTTTTTTCTCTCTAACTAAATATTTCAGTTTAACTCCTTTTGGGCGTTGGAAAAGCTTTTGAGATATTTATAAATTTGCAAAATTAACATAGTGGACTCCATTAGTTTTGTTTACTAAATATAAATGAAGCATGCTAAATCCCAGTCAATTAAGGGAATTGGAAAATTTTCAAGTTCAAATTTTTGGTGGAAACCCACATCACTTCTTCAGAAATTTGTACATCTTAAGTCTCATTTCTGACCCCAACCATTTGAATTGTGCAAACTGTTCTATCTAAGCCAGTTTATTCTTCCTTTATTTAAATTACACAGCAAAGCTGAAATCATAAAAAACACACCGATCTTCCTTTTACTGTGAATGCTTATTTTGGAATTGTCTTGCAGGTGTGGGGAAATCATCACTTGTTCACCTGTTGTGTCACAATCAAATGTTGGGAAATCCATCTTGGACTGTGGGCTGCTCTGTCGATGTCCGAGTAGGTGAAACGTTAAACTTCTAAAGCTTGTGTTTTAAGGACCATGAGAATGGAACCATGACATTTAAAAACATAGATAAAATACTAAAGTTATAGAATCATAGAATAGTAGAGTTGGAAGAGGGCCTATAAGACCTTGCTCAATGCAGGAATCCACCTTAAAGCATACCTGACAGAGGGCTGTCCAGCTGCCTCTTGAAGGCTTCCAGTGTGGGAGACCTCCCTAGGTCACTGGTTCCATTGTCATACTGCTCTAACAGTCAGGAAGTCAAAACATAATCAGGATTTGGGAAAGTCAAAACATAATCAGGAATTAAGAGAGACTGTCAAAAGAATGGGTGCCAATTATAGTAGGATAAATGGAGCCATAGGTCAGTTTGAGCAATATTTTTAACAAAATGCTAAAAAGAAATGGGGAGAAGGAGATCTTTTCTTTCTTGGATTGGAAAAGAATCTGTATAATTGCTCAACCCAACTTGTTCCAGTAATGATGTGAATTATTGATAAAGGTCTTTGCAACAAATACCAGGAATAAATATTTTATGGAAATATTTGTATAATCTGACACAAAGAAGCCAGTCTACATTGGGAAACAGATTTCTCTGTGGGCATTGGAAAAGAGGAAAAAAACCCTATGTCTTGTACCAAACAATCTGCTTAATGAGTTGTTGTTGTTGTTATATTTATTTGTATCCCGCCTTTTGCCCAATACTGGGCCTCAATTAATATTGTTGACTAATTATTGTTCATAGCCCTCACGGCCCATGTGACTCCTGAATCAATGGCCTTTTGGCGGGAAGCGAGCCAGTGGGGAGGAGTTGAGGAAAAGGGGTGGTGGAAGAAGGAGGTCTGTTTCCTGCTGGATTGCCCACGTGCGTCCAATCAATGGCCACTTGGCATAGCTTGGGGAAGAGGGACAATGGGGAAGGATTGGGGAGAGAGCACTGGTGCCTGATATTTATATCCCCATGAGGAATAGCTGCACCATGCCCAAATTTCCTACATGGCCTGGAAAAGTGGGTGTGTCTCAGCGGTGTGCTTTTTGGGGATGATGCCTGGGCTTGCTTGACCGGCAGGCTGGCTGGCCAGGGACGCATGTGGGCAAAAAGCTTACAGATGGGTTGGGAGGGAAGGATCGCAGCCGTGTAAGAATGGGAAGCAGCCAATCTCAACTGAGACTGAAGGGGGACAGCAACGCCTACAGTGGGAAGGTGGTGACAATAGACCGGATAGCAAGGAGAGTTCACACGGGAACGAGGAGTGAATGGGGAGCCTCCATTGCAAGCAGCAGATCCTGCCAGTGAGCAAAGGGGGACAGGAATGCTCACAGCTGAAAACAAGACAATTGCAGGGGAGCAGTGATGTTTCTGGAACACATTCGCTGCCGGGATAGATTTTGCGCAGCAGTGGTTGATGGGATACCAACTGGGGGAGGGGGGGGCTGTGTCAATCAAACACAGCATTGACTAATAGTCAACTCGATGCCCAGCCCTAACACACACAATTGTTGACTAAAAGCATATTGTGTGGTGAGTACTCCCAAAATAGTCAACCGTGAAGTTAACTATTAACACACTGTCCAAAAGCGCCATTAGAAATAGTGAACGGTGCCTTTTTGTTTCCAGTACCAAAATGGAGTTTTGGATACACAAAAGTCCACTCCTTTTTTGTTTTGTTTTTTCATTTCGCAGCTTAACTTAGGGTGGGAGGGGAGCTTTTTTATTGTTGTTATTGTTAGACAATTGGGAGTTAGAAATCCTTACAAATTGCTCAGAGATCTACCTTCGGTCCACCTCTGTTCTATAGAAAACTTTTCTGCAGCCAGTATTCCTTGGATTGTTTCAGAATTTTTCTGTTGGAAGACAAAATCTGCAACAAAAATCAGTAAAACAAAACAAAAACCTAAAAAGCAAATAGCCTTCACCCAAACCAGGCCAGTTAGCTTGACATCTGTTCCAGGTAAATTGGTTGAAAGCATTATTAAAGACAAAATTAGTAAGCATATAGAAGGGCAGGTCCTGCTGAAGAAGAATCAACATGACTTCTGCAAAGGCAAATCCTGTCTCACTAATCTACTAGAATTCTTTGAGAGTGTCAACAAACATGTAGACAGGGGTGATTCGGTGGACATTGTTTACTTGGACTTCCAAAGGACTTTTGATAAAGTCCCCCACCAAAGACTCCTGAATAAACTTAGAAGTCATGGAATAAGACGAGAGGAGAGGTCCTCATATGGTTCAGTAACTGGTTAAAGAACAGAAAGCAGAGTGTAGGAATAAATGGTCAATTCTCCCGATGGAAGGAATTACATCAATTGGGATTGTTTAGCTTCGGAAAAAGGAGGCTAAGGGAAGACATGATAGAGGTATACAAAATTATGCATGGTCTGGAGAATGTGGAAAGGGAGACATTTTTTTCCCTCTCAAAATATTAGAACCCAAAGGGGTCATCCCATGAAGCTGCTTGGTGGGAGATCCAGGACAAATAAAAGGAAGCACTTCTTCACACAGCGCATAGTTAATTTATGAAACTCACTACTACAAGATGTAATGATGGCCACCCATTTGGTTGGTTTTAAAAGGGTTGGATAAATTCCTGGAGGCAAAGGCTATCAGTGGCTACTAGCCCTGATGGTTGTGTGCTATCTCCAGTATTCGAGGCAGAAAGCCTGTGTGCACCAGTTGCTGGGGTACATGGGTGGGAGGGTGCTGTTGCACCATGTCCTGCTGGTTCATCCCTGGCCGATGGCTGGTTGGCCACTGTGTGAACAGAGTGCTGGACTAGATAAACCCTTGGTCTGATCCAGCATGACGCTTCTTATGTTCTTATGTTCAAAAGCTACATGGACATAAAGCAAGTGGCACAGGTTTGAAGTGAAAATAAGATAAAGATATAGGCCAAGGAGTAGCAAAAAAAAAGGTAGCTGGTGAGGATAGCAATTACGTTCTAATTTATACTTGTGGACTATGGCTGTGTACAAACTGAACTGACTGTCTAAATATTGAAAATGAAGTTCTGACTTTGCTCCAGTCGGGAAGAAAGTGTAACCGAAGTAGACCTAAGGCTATTTAAAAGTTCAGTATGATTGAAAATGTATTTTAAAACTTAAGCACGAAAACAGTGAATAATCTTTCAACTTGTTAAACAAATGAAACATGCCACACATGAAGTCTTATGATATGAATGGATAATAAAGAAAAGTAAATGCAAAAGAAAATCACATACAGAAGTAAAATGTGAAACATGCAATGATTACAAAAAATACATGTGCACTACGCAAAATACAATATAGTTTAGCTCTTGCAAGGCCTATTAGAAAACAATGTTAGGAGAGTAGTAGGCCCAACTAGCAACAGTTAAACTTAAATGTCCACCAGTCTAAACTAGTTAAACGCAATGTTTGAATCTTTCAACCATATAGCAGCAAAGCCCAAACATTTAGAGAAAAGGAAGGAATGGGAGGATTGAAAGGAAGATATAACTGCTTATCCCAACCAGAGATCTGAAGAACAGGCTTTTTTGGATCCTGAGGAAGTCTGAAAGAGACTTCTCCTAGAATCCAAAGTCCAGTTAAGAAAAAAATAATCCAGGTAGAAAGTAGAGAGAACGTTTTAAAATGGAAAGGGGTAGTGAAATCTGAGCTTCACCAGTGAGTAAAATAAGATAGTTGGGAAAAACTGAATCCAGCAGCTCAGGAGCTCATGCATCTAGTGCCCCCCCCCCCCCCCCGGAAGGTAATTCAGAAACAGCAGGCATTTGCAGCCTTAAAAACTGAAGAAGAGACATGGTCAAGGTAAAAATTTCTTTGTTCTCTCAAAAAGAACACAAACTATGGGCTGAAAGGCCCCCAAACTAGCAAAAAACTGTTAGCAAAACTTGGAGCTATGCAAAACAGAACAACAGAAAGAACTGAACATTCTTCTAACGTTCAATCTCTTTTTGATTCACAGACTCCCCTAAACATTCTTGCCTTGTGACTGGCTTTTTTCCTTCTGCTAGCGGTGAGGAGTATTGAACGTTGCAACTTATTTGCATAGCGGCCTTATTGTTCCAGAACTTCACCACTGCTTTGTCAGCATGAGTGTCTGCATCTCATACACGGGCAGCAAAACTTTCTGCCTTTGAGGAAAGACAGGCCTGCTTATGAACCAGTTTCACTCCTATTTCATTACATGGCTTCATTATAAGCCCTCTGTTCCCAGCATTTGAACCTAAAAAGGGACCTGAGTAACAAATATATATAAATTATTGCTTCTTATATACAATTATATTATATACTAGCTGTACCCTGCCACGCGTTGCTGTGGCTCAGTCTGGTTAAATTGAAAAGAAAGAAAAGACAAAGCGGATGTTTCTAATATGTTTAATTTCACAATGCTTGTGGATATACAATATTTTTAGTTGTTCCATTGTCTGTAGATATAGAGATTGTCTGGTTTGCCGACTCTAGAACACGCAACATATAATTGTCCATGTGAGAAGCAATCTGTGTCTAGATCTAAACCGCACAATTCTAAAGATTGGCCCTGAGCTTTGTTGATGGTGATTGCAAACGCCAATTGAATTGGGAATTGCAATCTCTTAAATTGAAATGGCATATCTGTTGGAATCATAGGAATGCGAGGAATGAGGACATCTTCACCTTTGAAAGGTCCTGTCAAGATTGTTCCTTCTATGACCTATAAGAGCAAATAGGAGAGAACATGCAAATAGGAGAGGAGGCAGAGGCAGTGGATTGGCCTACTGTTTAGTTTTTTAAAAAGGATGTTTTTACGGTGAGGAGGTTAGTGGAAACTCCTGGCAGTTACCTTTCTTCAGAACGTGTAACTGTCACAGGTGTGACATCTATATTCACTCAGCCAATTGTGAGAGAACATGCAAATAGGAGAGGAGGCAGAGGCAGTGGATTGGCCTGCTGTTTGGTTTTTTAAAAAGGATGTTTTTACGGTGAGGAGGTTAGTGGAAACTCCTGGCAGTTACCTTTCTTCAGAACGTGTAACTGTCACAAGTGTGACATCTATATTCACTCAGCCAATTGTGAGAGAACATGCAAATAGGAGAGGAGGCAGAGGCAGTGGATTGGCCTACTGGTTGGCGATGTCACAATGACCTATAAGAGCAAATAGGAGAGAACATGCAAATAAGAGAGGAGGCAGAGGCAGTGGATTGGCCTACTGGTTGGCGATGTCACAATGATCAGCAGGACTGGTTTTGAGGAGGCCTATTTCTTCGATTTTAAGACAAACCTTTGACCCCATATAGAACATAGTTACATAACAACGCTCGCGTATTCGAGTGCAACGTTGTGTTAAAATTTCAAAGCAATCGGTGAAGAACTTTCGGAGATATAACGTCTGTTTCGAACGAACATTTACATTTTTATTTATATAGAAGATTCTAACTATTTTCCAAACAAACTATGAAAAACCAACTTTCCAGTTCATTTAGTGAAGGAAAAAAGTAGAAAACTCCAGACTTTTATTTGGAGGAAGCAAACTCGGATACCTTTGGATAAAACTTAGTTCTAAAAATTGTGTTCTCAAAATGCAGCTGAGCGAATTGCATGCATGTGCCCCACCACCACCACCACACAGAATTTCCATAGACGTCAATAAATACAAGCACAAAATACACATAATATTTGGAATATCTGTAGTTATGTATGTTCCCTCCTCCTGCAAAAACTAACCAGGAAATTGATGTTTTCTAATGTTTGTATTTCCCTCCAAAATGTTTGAATCAACAAGCATCTTCAGGAAAATAACTTCCCACCCCACCCCAGATTTTTTTTTAAAAAAATATTTTAATGTAACCAACAAGTGATCAGTCCCCTAACAATTGATGTCTAAACAGCTATTATACAGAATTAATTAATACAATTTTAGGGGGGAAATAATAGAAAGAAGGAAAGAAAAAAAGGAAGGACAAAATAACAATTAAATAAGCGAATTAATAAGTGTGCTGTATGATTTTCATTTGTTGTTATAATGTTCAAATGCTCAAAGCTGAAGTGGGCAGATATTGTTGCAAGTCCAGTTGTAATGTATGTTGAATAAATCTCCACCATGTAGCATAAAATGCTAGTGGTTCTGTTTTTCCTTGGATTAGGATCAAATCATGAGTTATTTTTTTCTGATATTGCCACTGACAAAATGTTTCGGTACCATGCCGATAAGTTCAAATTGTCCAATTTTTTCCACTGCTGTGTAATTGTCTGGTGAGTTAATAAAAATAATAATAAATCCTTACATTTCAAACTTACATTAGATCCTTTGTATATTAACAACAAAAATAATCCTGGATTATATACGATCCTTTCTCTAGTAATAACCATCAATTCTCTATGTACTAACATCCGGAATCCCTGTATATGTGGACAAGTCCACCATAGATGAAAATACATGCCTTTTATCCCACAGCCTCTCCGACGTAGGGGGCTGCATGATGAAGTAATATGTGCTAGCTGTATTGGCGTCCAATACCATCTATGCAGTATTTTCAGAGAAGTTTCTCGAATAGAAGCTGATATTGATTTAAATGGTCTGTTATTCCATAATTCATTCCAGTTAGTGTAATTGAATTCCATTCCAAAATCTCCTTCCCACACTTTCTTCAAGCCCACCATCGAACCCATCTGGGTGTCTATTAGGATAGCTTAAACTAAAGATACAATTCCCTTCTACGCTTATCATTAACATTGCTTGTTCTAATCCTGTTAAGGTTCTGAGTGCATGTGTCTTTATGAGGGGGTCTCTGAGGAGGTGGGATAATAGTATTGCTTGTAGCTATCCTAAGCCTAGGTCTCCTAAGTCAGCTCTGAGTTCTATTGTTTTTGGTTTATTCTGGGCATAAAAATCTCTCAATCGAAAATATCCCTCCTCCCCCCCATTCAGAGATTTTAGTATCTAAATTACCTGGATATATTTGTAATGGGGTGAGGGGAGACCACACTGGAGACAGCCTGAGTTGCCACGTTTTCCAAATTGTAAAAATAGTCTTAGTGTAGCGTATGGATTTTGAATATTGTTTAGCTCCTTTGTTTTTATAGGTTGAAAAGTCAGAGCCCATAAAGGGCCCACATCCAACATTTCTTCTTCCAGACACATCCAGTTTTTGTTTGCCTTCATAATGATAAAGTGGAGCTACAGTAACTGAAAAGCTTCATAATAGGATGTGAGGTGTGGGAATTCCCAGCCTCCTCCGCTTGTTGTTTTGTAGTATAGCTTTAATGCCAGGTGAGGAGGTGCTTTGGCTTGGAAGACAAATGTATTGATTTGGCTTTGCCAGGACTTCAACATTTTTGGCTGGAGGAGGATAGGGAGGACTTGAAGTAAGAATAGAAACCTGGGAATTACGGACATTTGTATTGCTGCAATTCGCCCTAAAATTGACAAATCCATTTTATTCCATTTCTTCAGATTTGTAATCATAGTTTTAATAAGGGGGGCATAATTTATTTTAAATAGTTTAATTTTCCTGGGAATGTAAATTCCCAGGTATCTATCTATCTATTTATTTATTTAGAATATCCCAAGGTATGACTAATATAGTGTTGATGGTTTGGATGCACGTTGTATGACATGATGGTAGATGTTTAATAATTAATTTTTAATCATGCCACTTGTCGAAAATTTTCAAGTTCTTCCTTTAGATTGGAAACTGATTGGTGTGGAATCTCCTAGCATAATGATCATGTCATCTGCATACATATTAATCACATGTTCTTCACCCCCTCCTCTATATCCGATAATAACTGGGTGTTGATGAAGACAATGGTCCCAGTCAGAGGGCGAAGAGCAAAGGTGACAAAGGGCAGGCTTGTTTCGTTCCCTGTTCCAAATTAATAAGTGGAGAGTCTATATTGTTTGTACGTCCTATTGCTGTATTAGCAACATATAATTTGGAGATTGCAGTCACAAATTTGGTTTCTAGCTGATATTAATTTAAGACTCTTTACAGATATTGCCATTCCAAACAGTCAAAGGCCTTGAATATATCGAGTGAAATTAATGACACTGGGTGACCCGTTCTAGTAGTATCCTGGATAATATTTAACATCTGTCGTATCGGGTCCAATATATGTCTTGGGGGAATAAAACCAGTCTGATCCACATGAATTAGGTCACCCACCACCATATTCAGTCGTTGAACTAGTATAGATGAAAAGATCCCACCCCAGAAATGAACTATTTCACCCTCAAGTATCATACCCATTTGAAGAAAAATGTTTTTATCTGTAAGTAACTACAGCACACAAACACTGTAAGGACGCCACACACACTGAATTACTGTCAGATCAGCAACTGCTTCTCCTTCAATAACCACTGCTGAATCCAATTAGACCTATTTCTAATCCTCAACAGATGGCAACATTCCAGGTACGTCATAATTCTTGGATGGTGGTGTATGTACCACATATGTAGTCTATTCTCAACTTGTACACTTACTGGGTGCGTTCAGATGACATGTTAACCAACCCTGCCCTGAAAGACCACTCCACAGATGACTATTTGCATGGTGCACTTGGGTGACATGCAAATAAATTCTCCGTTGAGTAGGCTATAAGGGCAGGGTTGGCTATTGCTCTCTCCTCCCCCACCCTCCCCACCGAATGGTGGTGCTGGTTCCCTCTTACCTGACTGGGGCCCTGCCATCCTGTGGGGTGGGGGGGAGAAGCTCCCCCGCCTCCTTCTTGCTGCAGGGGTGCCCGCGATGCATGTCTTTCTGCGGCCACCGCAGCCAGAACTGGGGGACACCTACTTTGCCAAGGCGTCAATGGGGATAGACGTGTTGCAGATGAATACTATGCCTCTGCCCTCAGCCTCAAAACCAAAGGGAACACTCGCGTGCACACCCATTTGTTTTGATGCCAAGGCTGGCTTCAAAACTGACGGACCTGTCCCAGGAAGCACGTGTGGAGCCGTGGATCACAGCGCCCTACCAAGGGTCGGCATGATTGGTGGCTCCTGAAGTGCTTCCTGGGCTGGGATTATTTCCCCTGCCTATACAGCCACGCTGGGCAAGAGCGGCAGCGGGTTCTGCCGCTCTTGCCTCGCAACTCTGTAGGCAGGGGAAATAATCCGCAGAGCCTGACAGAGGGCACAATAATCAACGTTTGTGCAGATAAACAATGAAACAACCAACCATGGGGTGGGTTTTGCCTCACAGATGACACAATAGTGGACTATTTAGTCTACAGTGGACTATTTAATTTACTGTTGACTATTATGTTGTCTGAACCTAGTCATTTTCTATCTAGCTAGTTGTGTGATGGCACCTTCATATAGCAGACTGTCTGAAGAACAGTTTTACATTCTTCAAGTGATTTTTTCTTTTACAGCTCAATGTAGTGCCTGTCAAAATGTTACACAGGCACTACACAGAACTGCCTTCCAACATATAACAGAAATGTTAACGAAATCTTATTTCCAAATAAGGGAAGCATGAGTAGTTTGACCTATTTTCAGTCAAGCTTCTGGTTTTGGCTTGAACACGGGCACCTTCGATTGCCCTAGCACCAACAGTGGCTGATGGCTCATTTGGACTGGTAGGTCCAAATGCAGGATGGCCAACAATAGGCAATCATACAAGAGGATACTGGATCTGAGTTTTCCCATTAATAAATTAGACCAAGGAAGGCAACGCTACACTTATCAATGAAGCTCATTGGATGAGGATCCTTGCCTGCTCCTTCACATATGAAATGTATCTGCCCCCAAAAGGGAGGCAACAACACAGGCAGCTGGTTTGGGCTGACTGTTAGATTCCCAAGTGCAATTCAAAGTGCTCATTCTTAAACATAAAACCCTTAATGGTCATGGGGTACATGCCATAGGGCCTGCATCTCATTGTATGAAGCCAATCATTCTTTAATCCAAGGCTTCCCAAATGATTATGAATTTGCATGATTTTTACATGGGATTCCAACACTAGATTAAAGTTACACAGTCAAAATCATAAATCTGGCACTTGCAGAACCAATATGTGACAATGACATGGATCTTGGGCATGGATCTTCATGATTATTACATGTGGTACTAAAAACACACACCATCAAATCATGGAATACAGAGACAAAGATGAGAAAACACACCCTACCCCAAATCCACCTCTCAGTCAGCGAGGGAGTGGAGCAAGCAGGAAAGAGTCATCTTCCACCTCTATGGAAGACAGGGCCAATTAAACAGACTTCTTGCTACCTGGAATGGGAGGATTCCCCTCTCAGGTGTCAGGGTTGGATTTGCTTTCAGATAGTTTGCTCCTGAATTAGACTCGGAGAAGGAACTTATATCTTTGCTGTTCCCTCTGTCGGTTCTCAGATAAGGCAGTAGGGTTTGTTTTTTTATTAGTGTGTTTGGTTGTCCTTTGGGTGTTTGGTTAAGTAGGCACCCTCCCCTTTCTTCCTTGCTTTGTTGTTGTTTTCACCCTCCCTCACTTCAGCAGTTATCATTTGAAAGATGAGGAGAACTTGTCATGACCCCGAAGGCTAAACAGCTGTGCAGAGCTAGAAGTCCTGTGGTTTGACCTGACTGAGAGGGAGAGATGTAATTTAGCGGTGATTCCTCAAACACATTCAGAGAGAGAGGAAGGGGAGTTCTCAAAAGAGGATATTCCAGAAACCACCCATCCCAGCAATGGCTCTTTCCATTAGAGGCTTTTCCCCATCATAATCAGCAATGCAATAAAGACCTTAACATTAAAAATTCCTCCAGTTTGGCCTGCAGAACCTGCTATGGCTGGCTGAAGAGAAGTTGGAAGGAGATGCAGAGGTTTTGCCAAGGAAGGTTCCCTCGTTACCCATTGTTCCCTTCCCCCATATGTTTTCCAATATACTTGACACTGAATGGAAGGATCCAGGGAAATTTATTATTTCCCATAACCTTCATAAAACAGTATATGCGATGCCACAAGTTATGGAATCCCTTCAAATACCAACAGTTAATGCAGCTATGTTGACACTTACCTCCAAAACCATATTTCATAGGGAAGGGGGGTGAGTCACTGTCTGATGCAGGGGATCTCATGAATGATAAGACTCTGAAGCATCTCTATGAAGCGATGGCCTTGGACATTAGGGCGGTAGCAGCTAATTCAGTGGTGGTGGGCTGGGGATCTTCTATCAGGAGTACCCTCTACTGCAAAACATCTTAGAGAGAAGCTCAATAAAACAGTTTGGGCAGCAGAGTTTCTGGCTCATTCTTCAATGGATAGTATCCAATACACTGCAAGAGCCATGGCTTCAGGAGTGGTGGTCCTCTCCTGAGACTAAGGAGAAAAGAAAGGAAGACTTACCCCCTACCCTTTACTCCCAGAAAAGGAAGACAGTATGCAGAGGAAAAGAACCAATTGACCCTTTAATTTCAGGCCTTTTACTACCTCTTTCAATACTGCAGGCTCTTGGGCTGGTCGCAAATTCCCCAGGTCAGCATTCAACAAGAATAATCGGGGCAGAAAACATCAGGGCAAGCCCACCTCGACCTGACACTTCAGTTGTTCAATCTGGTGGCTCTTGAGAACAGACGTACTAGAAACGATCAAGCAGGTATATACCCTACAATTCAGATCATTCTCAGTAGATTGAATTATCCTGTCAGCAAGGTTGTAAAATCTGCTGAAGCACCAAAGGATCATAAGTTGTCTTCTTAACATTGACACCATCAAATCCCTACCTTCCTCAGAAAGGGGCTTTGGCATGTTTTTAATCTTCACTGTTCCAAAGGGGAATGGACAGTGGAGAGCCATTTTAGATTTTAGATTTCTGAACCTTTTCATTTCAGAGAAAGTTCAAAATGGAGACACTCAAGTAAATCTGAACAGCTCTTCAGCTTGGGGACTTCGTGGCATCCATCTACATATTCCAGTATGACCTGCTCATCACCACTATCTTTGTTTTGCCTACAGGCGCTCCAATACCAATACAAAGTCTTGCCTTTCGGTGTTCTTCCTGTAACATTTAAGAGTCATCCTGGATTTTCCTTTTTCAGGACCAAGTGTACAACATCATGGAAGCCTCCAGTCAAGCCATCTCCAAGCCTCAGCTTATGCTTGGACTGATGATGGCATCTATAGATTCCATGTCATAGGCAGGATCCCATTCCAGGAGTGTTCAGTGGTTCCTGCTGAATTATCAGGCCCAGATCTTGCTTTTCAAAGATTGTCCAGGGCATATGGCCAGAAGAGGAGGCATTGCATTCCATCAGTTGACTACAGCTAAGGGCAGTCAGGCCAGTGCTATTGTCTTTCACAAATCTGATTCATTTCAAGGATGTTAATTTCCAGGACAGTGTAACAGCAAAAGCATTTGTAACTGGGGAGGGAGGGGGGAGTCGCTCAGAAGCTCTACAGCACGAGACAAATCTATTTTGAACTGTGGGGAGCAAAATGTGGCATTAGTCACAGCAGAATATGTCTAGGACTCACTAAACATGCAAGCACACTGGCTGATCAGGGAGGTGGGGGATCACAGTGAATGGTAACTTCACCCTCAAGTATTTGAATAGTGAAGCGATGGAGTCCGCTTCTCCTTGACCGTTTTGCCAACAGGAAAGTATAGAGGTTCTTCTTTCGATACTACGACCAAGCAGCGGAGGCGATAGATGCACTTCAGTCGAATTGGCCTCAAGGACTACATTATGCCTTCCCTTCTCTTCCCATGATGGCAAGGACACTGCAAAAGACCAGGAACCTAAAAGCCAATGTGGTGATGGTAGCCCTGAAATGGCCAGATGGCCCTGTTTGTCATATCTAGTGGAGCTCAGGGTGAGCTCTTTCTGGACTCTCCCTATCTGACTAGCCCTGTTATTGCAGGGGCCAGTTCAACACCAGGAACCAGCATGGCTCTAGTTATGCGCCTGAAGATTGAAAGGCAGCAATTCCTAGTGCAAGGCTTTTCAGAAGAGGTAGTGGCAACAGAATGTCTACTACTAACATATATGAATGTCATGGAAAGTGTTCCAAGGATGGTGGAAACATCAAAGAATTGAACCAGAACAGGCCAGAATTTCAAGAATACTTTGTTTTCTACAGGTTGGTCTGGATAAGGGCCTTGCCCCAGCTACCCTTAAGAGACAAGTGGTAACACTAGGAAATATTTTGAAGATCAATGGTATGACTTCCATATCCTGTCATCCCCAGGTCAAGAAGTTTCTACGTGGACCAGCCATCATCTGTCCACCAGTAGTACACAGGTTTCTATCCTGTGATCTTTCCTTGGTGCTGAAGGCCCTCTCTGGTATTCCTTTTGAACTTCTTCGCTCAATCCATTTAAAGAACTCACCTGGAAAGTGGTTTTCTTGTTCCATTAACATCTGCCAGGAGAGGAGGTGAGCAAGGGGCCCTGCCTGTCTATCAGGGTCTATGCTCCTTCTGACCAAATAGGGCAGTATTAAGGACAGACCCTACCTGTAATCCTACTCATCCTACAGAGAAACAATGGCATACGCTAGATGTGTGTAAAGCTCTGCAGATTTACTTTAAACATATGCAGGAAGCTAGAAAGTAAGATTCCATGTTTGTTGCTTATAAGAAGGGGGACCATGAAAGGAAAATTTCTAGATCCACCATTAGTGGGTAAGGGAGCGCATTGCTTTAGCATACTCAGCACAGTATAAGGCTTCCCCCATAGGAATTACCACTCACTCAGTTCATAGGCACTATTGGAAGATATTTGTCAAGTGGCCACATGGGCTTCTCTCGCCACGTTCAAACATCGCTATAAAATTGATAAGTATGCTTTGACCAAAACATCATCTTAGTGCAGGATCCTGCAACAAATTCTGTAGTATATGCAGTTGATGAAAGGACATCCCTTTCCCTCCTGCTCCACTCTTGCTGACTGAGAATGGAAAGTTGGGCTGGCTGTGAAGTGATGTTCTTGTCAGTGAGGGATGGAGCAGGCAGTTCCACCCAGGTTTGTTGTGCATACAATGTTGGTTACAAAGGCTGCCCTATAGTTAGGTAGGAATTCTGCTGGACAGTCCTCTAATTTTTCTCTCTCCAAAGTTGGGCAAGATTTTTTTCTATGCTGAGGCAAGCCTGAAAACTGAGAGGGGTTCCTTCCCTTCCAGTTGGCAAGAAATGGCAAGACATTTGATTAGCCCCGCCTTCCTTGGAGGTGGAAGATCTCTTTCCTTCCTGCTCCATCACTCACTGGGCAGAACACCACTTCGCAGTAAGTCCAATTTTCTGTTCTATGATGCTCCTTGGGGTAGAGGCTTGTCTTTTTGCTAATGGTACTTTTTAAAGTTGAAAGCACTATATAAAAGTTGTTGTTATATGCAAGGTAATCATTGACGTGCAGACAACAGGTTCAAGGGGTTCAGCTGAACCCCCTAATCTGCCGCCGCCGCCACATTTGTCCCGCCCGTGCCCCTTTCCTTTTGTGTCATGTCTTTTAGATTGTAAGCCTGTGGGCAGGGACTGTCAAGAAATACTTTTGTAAGCCGCCATGAGAGCCTTTTTTGGCTGAATGGCGGCATAAAAATCCTTAAATAAATAAAATAAAATAAATAGCAGAGGCTGCAAAGGCCATTTCAGGAAGCCCAGAAATGAAACGGGCCTCTCTAGGCACTTCCAGGGCTTGTCTGCACTTCTGGGTCGTCGCTATGGCGATGACCCAGGAGGAGCATGGATCACTGAGCAGCAGTGCCTAGAGAGGCCTGTTTCCAGAAATGCAGAAACAGGCCTCTCCAGGCTTTCCCTGGGCTCCTAGAGGCTTCTCCTCGGGCAGCAAAATGGCGCTGGCTGTGCAAAGGCCTGGATCAGCACGTGAGATGGGCTGGTTGGAAGGGCTTGTTTCTGGAGCCCCCGCCCCAACTTGAATGTTCTGGTACCTCAAAATGAATTCCTGAATCAGAGGAGATCTGGAAGGAGAAAATCCCCTCCCACTCCCTCTGCCTTGGAACAGGTAATATTTGTGTTTCCGCCCTTCTTTCCTTCTCTCCACAAATGCCAATAACTTGACCAGGAGAAGCAAGGATAAACCATCTGCCTTTATTTTACATTTTTTTACTGTCCTGTAGCAAACATGTAATATTAATAATGATTTTTTAAAATTAATAATCCTCTGAAACCTGTTCATGATTTAGCTTCTCTCAATTTGTTAATGAATTTCAATATACTTTCCATATTTATAGCTTGATATTTTGTGTTGCATCATTTAGAAGAAATAAAGAATTATCAATGAAGGGCAGGGATGTGAACATTTTCTTTTAATGTTTCAGTTCAATAGTAATCCTTTTTAAATTTAACTAAGAGGAACGAAGAGTTAACAAACGTTGTAAGGAATCCTTTTGCTTTGTTTCATCTATCCATTGATGCTGGTTCATTAAAAAAATCTCTTGCATTTGCAGTTTCATTTCATTTTTGTTTAAAATGCATGTAAGTTAATAGTCAGTGTGGTGTAGTAGCTAAAGTGTTGGACTGGGAGTCAGGAGATCCAGGTTCTAGTCCCCACTCAGCCATGGAAACTCACTGGGTGACTTTGGGCCAGTCACAGACTCTCAGCCCAACCTACCTCATAGGGTTGTTGTTGTGAGGATAAAGTGGAGAGGCGTATTATGCATGCCACCTTGGGTTCCTCAGAAGGTGGTATATAAATGTAATAAATAATAATAAATAATAGTCTTTCTAGGCTGTCAGAAGGTAGAACTCATGAATGAAACATTTTATATTATGACATAATCCATGATACAGTCTTTCCCCAACCTGGTTGGATTTGTTGGATTCCAACTCCCATGATGGGAGTTGTAGTCCAACAGATTTTGAAGGCCACAGGTAGTGGAAGGTTGCAAAAGTACATTTGTTGCTGTCATGTGCTTGATTGATTTTCAGTTTCAGTCTGTTTTTATGTTTCATTGTAAACTGCCCTAGGAACTTTCCTGTAGGGTGTGTGAACCTTTCCAGAGGAGTAACTGTCTTAATCTGTTGTAGCTTCCAGATTTCTACTGTGAAACATTCCCTACCTTCCACGCACCAGGAGTTAATTCTGGCAGTTCACTATAAATGGTAATACTTGCTGTTGAATTCTAAGGAGGTTATAGGTTATCTCTTAGGAACAGAGAATGCTGTGGTCAGGGGTAAATTAATTTTCTAGGATGCTACAGTATTTTTTTCTTGTAACAGAAACTTTCTAATTGGAGCTCTTCAGGAAAAAAAATACTGAAAACTGGACAGATATTTTCTTTTCATGATCCCATCTCTCTTCTTGCTTTAATTCCTTTCTGGGTTTTTTGGAGGGACATTTTGGCAAGTTTGCAATGTTTAGGAGAAAATCACATTTTATTCTTCTAGTCATGCCGGTGTGATAAGTTAAAGGCACAATCGTCTGCATATTTAAACGAGAAAAAGTCCCACAACTCCCAGAATCCCCTAGCATAGCTGGCTAGAGAATACTGGGAGTTTTAGGGCGTTTTTCTGTCTAAACATGCATAGGATTTACCTTGAGTGAGTTTAGAATGGGAAACTCTGCACATATATGGAAACATGAAAAAATTAACAGGGTTGCCATTATTATATTAGTATTGCTGTAGCATCAGAAATGTAGCAGCTGTGCAATGTGGAAGTGAAATGATGCATTTTAAGATATAAAGGGGACTGTAAGACCATTACATCCAGCATCCAAAATTGCTTAACAATACCATTGTAAGCTGGTGCCTGTCAGGGCAGAGAGGTGCCCACCAGTCAAACACTGCATTTTGCCATTGTAGACAGTGAGGCTGCTTGCAAGGGGTGAGCAGGCTGCTGACATGTTCAATAGAATGCCAGAGGCCTTCCTCACCTGTTGCTTCTTCCAAGCTAGCTCAGGTTTTGCTGCCCAAAAGGGATTTGAGCAGTGATGTTTGGACTAGAGGGCAAGGTAATATGTGAGTGCATAGTGTAGCTTGGCTTGGCTTGTTTGAGTGTCTCTGGATCTCCTCGGCTCTAACAGCATCTTTCTGGAGTGCACTTGCTAGTTGCATGATCCATGAGGCCAGGCTCTGGTGAGTGCATAGTCCTCCTTGACAGAAGGGGTTTGCACTTGCTAAAGTAATTTTTATTTATTTTATTTATTTATTTATTACATTTTTATACCGCCCAATAGCCGAAGCTCTCTGGGCGGTTCACAAAAATTAAAACCACAGTAAAACACCCAACAGGTTAAAACACAATTACGAAATACAGTATAAAAATCTCAACCAGGATAAAACCACACAGCAAAGTTTATATAAGATTAAAATACAGAGTTAAAACAGTAAAATTTAAATTTAAGTTAAAATTAAGTGTTAAAATACTGAGTGAATAAAAAGGTCTTCAGCTGGCGACGAAAGCAGTACAGTGTAGACGCCAGGCGGACCTCTCTGGGGAGCTCGTTCCACAACCGGGGTGCCACAGCGGAGAAAGCCTTCCTCCTAGTAGCCACCTGCCTCACTTCCTTTGGCAGGGGCTCACGGAGAAGGGCCCCTGTAGATGATCTTAAGGTCCGGGTAGGTACATATGGGAGGAGGCGTTCCGTCAGATAACCTGGCCCCAAACCGTTTAGGGCTTTAAATGTCAATACCAGCACTTTGAATTGGGCCCGGACCTGGACTGGCAGCCAATGAAGCTGGAAAAGGACTGGCGTGATGTGATCTCGCCAGCCAGTCCCTGTTAATAACCTTGCTGCCCTATTTTGTACCAGCTGAAGCTTCCGGACCGTTTTCAAAGGCAGCCCCACGTATAACGCATTGCAGTAATCCAAGCGAGAGGTTATCAGAGCATGGAAGAGGTTATCAGAGCATGGATAATGCGAACAGATGTGAAGAGGCAGAGGCACACCTTGTTCTTTTGTGTTCAAAAGCCATAAAGTGTCGTGTGGCACTTTGAAGACTTGCAAACTATGTTCATCTTGTGTGTGACTGACAACGTGCTCCACAACTGCAGAAACCTCCCCCTCTTAACAACTTCCCCCCTTCTCTGTCAATGATCCGGTTTTGTGTTTCTAATTATGTTTATGTTAACACTTTGGGATTGCAGGCCCTATTGCTGTCTTTATATATGCTGGGTTATCACTACAGCAAAAAAGTAGTATTCAGAGTCTCCATTTTAAAATGTGTATTTTTAAAGTACAGATTACCTGTTAATTAAAAAAATACAGTTTACTTCAGTTTTCGTTTATTTCGTTTGTTTGATGAATGAAAAAAAAGTCTTTTATTACTGTATATTCAATCAATGTTTACCTTAAATGTTTA